>NC_037687.1:12066634-12114088 GCF_003255815.1 Theropithecus gelada
CCCTCAAAAAAAAAAAAAAAAAAAAAAAAAAAAAGAGTGAAACTCCGTCTCAAAAAAACAAAAAATAAAAAATAACGTTAAATAGGAAAAGCACAAGTATCTATCCATTTCAGACAACAAATACCATTTAGTTACTACTTTCATAAGGCATTCAGTAAATTAATAATATTTGAGTTCTTTAGCTGTTGGAAAATCCTGTGCCACAGAATTTAGCATTAATCTGTCACGGATACATAACAGGAACAGAACAGTTATCCACTGTCCTAAATTCTCCACCCTAAAAAGGAAAGAAACTAAAGTTTTGGTAAATCTTTATAATTCAATCAAACAACTATCACATTTTCTGTTAATATGTGTTCACTTTTTCTGCAGCCATAAAGAAAGCACGACCAAACATTTTTCCTTCATTATACTATCACTGCTAAGTCCTGAAATTCCATTTCAAATAATCGGAGAAACTTACCTGACAGGCTCTGGGGGAAAAAAAAATTAAATGAAGGGTTTTTGTTGTTGCTGTTGTTGTTTTTTTAAACAAAAATTGGAGGCTGAGGTGGCAGATCACTTGAGGTCAGGAGTTCGAGACCAGCCTGGCCAACATGGTGAAACCCCGTCTCTACTAAAAATACAAAAAAAAAAATTAGCCAGGCGTGGTGGTGCAGGACTGTAATCCCAGCTACTCAGGAGGCTGAGGTGGGAGGATTGTTTGAACCCAGAAGGCAGACATTGCAGTGAGCCAAGATCGTTCCACTGAATTCCAGCCTGGGAGACAGTGAGAGGCTCCATCTCAAAAAAAAAAAAAAAAACAAGGAACAGATGACTACATATATAACCTGTTTTCTGAAATCCAACTATTTCTGCCCTCTGTGGAAATACTTTATTTTCTCTATCAATCTAATGACAGGATGCATCTTATAGTTAATAAAACACTGAAGCTGAAAAGAGTGAATACCTCTTTTCAATGTGACAACCTCAGAGATGAGCAGTGCTGATTGGAACACAAACAAGTCTAACTCAGGTGTCAGGTAAGGTCATCCTATCTCCTGGGATATTAGTCACCCCCATCTGCTCAGTAAAGTGATCACCCGCCACCACCCCATGAGATACTGCACTGTGTGCTTTTCAGGCTCATGCACACATGACCTGAATAGGAGGTTCTTGCACAATCGGAATGAGTGGGTTCTCCAGTGCTTACATATTGTTTTCTCTCTTCATTAGTCTGAGAGTCAGGAAGGAAGAAATCATTTCTGTCTTTTCCCCCAAATACGATCATTCAATTGGCTGACCAGCCTGTGTCCCCAAGGAATGGAAACTGGGGTTGGGGAGGAAAAAGGTGATTGTCCCAAGGGTTAGCTTTTTATAGAAATGATATACCAGAAGATTCCTCCCATCCCACCCAAGCATCCAGTTGTTCTCTGTGAGGCCCCACCCCCTCAGACTGCTCACTGGGAGAAATGACCCAGGGGCTGATATTCACTAGACCTTCCCAGAGACAGGGCAGCTGTGTGTCTCTTGGGTCAACCCCAGGTAGTTCTGAAACAGAACCAGGAAAAGACAGAGAGCGGGCTGAGAACACATCACTCCGTAAAGTTTCCAAAGGGGACTCTCAATGTTGGGAAGGTATCCGCACCCAGGGGAAAGAAAAGAAGGAGAGGCACAAAGGTTTTTTGTTTGTTGTTTACAAACAAAATAAGTGTCAGGTTATTCTCTGCTTTCTCACATGTGAAATGTTCAGGAACACAAATCTTTTAAGAAGCCGGCCGAAGGCCGGGCGCGGTGGCTCAAGCCTGTAATCCCAGCACTTTGGGAGGCCGAGAGGGGCGGATCACGAGGTCAGGAGATCGAAACCATCCTGGTGAACACGGTGAAACCCCGTCTCTACTAAAAAATACAAAAAACTAGCCGGGCGAGGTGGCGGGCGCCTGTAGTCCCAGCTACTCAGGAGGCTGAGGCAGGAGAATGGCGTAAACCCGGGAGGCGGAGCTTGCAGTGAGCCGAGATCGCGCCACTGCACTCCAGCCTAGGCGACAGAGCAAGACTCCGTCTGAGAAAAAAAAAAAAAAGAAGAAGAAGCCGGCTGGGCGAGGTAGTCACGCCTGTAATCCCAGCACTTTGGGAGGCTGAGGCGGGCGGATCACCTGAGGTAATGAGTTCGAGATGAGCCTGGCCAACATGGTGAAACCTAGTCTCTACTAAAAATACAAAAAATTACCCGGGCATGGTGGCGGGCGCCTGTAGTCCCAGCTACTTGGGAGGCTGAGGCAGGAGAATGGCGTGAACCCGGGAGGCGGAGCTTGCAGTGAGCCAAGATCACGACACGGCACTCCAGCCTGGGCAACAGAGCAAGACCCTGTCTAAAAAAAAAAAAAAAAAGCCAGACATTGCTCTCTGAAAACAAAATGAAAATTAAAACACTGGGACTCTGAAATTTAGCACGGGTGGGGCGGAGGAGGGAGGAGTTCATGATGCTGCTGTGAGTTGAGGAGGGAAAGTTAGCCTGGGTAAGGCTCTGTAAACTAAGGGAGTTACTACCACCTCTAGGAGGAGTTAGAATGAGGAAATAGGGTAGTGGATTTGAGACCCTGCTACCCTCATCTCTGAAAAACTCGAAGAGGAATCAGTCACTCTGGGAAGAAAAGAAGGGACTGGGGACCCCGCAGACCACAGCTCCTCCCATGCACAAATCCCACGCAAGAATCTGGATTCTGATTGCAGTTAGATACTAACCAGGCACCCTCAGCCCCACTGCCTCTCGAGGCCGCCTCCCTGAGAGTCAGGTCACAGAAGACGCTGACCGCCTGCTTCCCCACTGTGCCTGGGGATAAGATCTTGGAGAGCTGCTCGATTCGCCCAAGTTCTTTCTCAGATCTTGAATTCCAGCGGAAAGGCTGGCGCCAAGCAGGCTGAAAACCCCACGAGGGAACCCACTCAGCGGGAGAATGAGGTTTCTTCACCTCCCATCCCAGGATTCGCCCGTCACTTCCCCACCAACCAGCGACCCCACACCTCAGCCGCCCCTGTCCAGACCCCTAAACACCCCCATCCCCAAACCTCTCACGGAGGCGGATCTGGGGTCTTCTCCCCACCCCTCTATTAAATTGTTTCTGCTGCAACCCTTGGAGTCTCGGTGCAGTGACTCGGACCGCGAACCTGTGCCAGTTACAGCCGCACAATCCGGGGAGACGCAGGGCTGCGGGCGAGGAGCTGCCCCAGAGAGGGCGCCGGAGCCAGGAGCCGTAGTCGTCGCGCAGAAACGGGACAGGACGCCCGGCGTCCCGGCTGCCGGCCCAGCCCCCACCCCCAACCCCGTGGCCGAGGGGAACCAGGACAGGCTGTGCCAGGGGAACTCGGGTCCGCAGACCCCGCAGTCGCCACGGGGACGCCCGAGTCCCGCCACAGCCGGTTTTGACCGGTTCCAGCCTTTCGCCCTGCCTCAGAACGCCGGGCCCCGCACACTCACCATTTCCCGGCTTCCGCGGTGTCCCGGTGTCCCAAGGCTCCCCGCTGCCAGCATACGACTCAGTGTGACAGAGCCTGCCACCGAACTGCCAGGGCGTCTCTCAGCTACAGAGCCGGGAGCAGGAGCTCAGAGGGGTGGAGAGAGCTCCACCCTCCTCCCGGCAGCGCGCCTGATTGACAGTTCCCACGAACTTGACTCCAACACTGATTGGGTAGAGCTCCAAGTTCCGCCCCTCCCCCCACCCCCGGGAACTGATTGACAGAAGAAGCGATTTTATACAGCTGAGTGGAGCCGGAGGAAGCGGTTCCAGACGCAGCCCTTGACAGGGTGGGCTTCCTCGCTTCGCTGTGACCTGACTCCTCCCATGGGATATTTGCATTTAAGCGGAATTTCCTGCCTGTACTCAATGCGCTCTTCCTGCTCCTTCTTCCTGGACGGGGACCCTCAAGTGTGTGCTGGGAATTCGAGACTCACTGCCCAGTGGAGCCATCCCCTGGCCTCTGAGCAGTAGGGGAGCCCAGACCACACAAACCACACTGAAGCAGGAGGGAAGGCTTGGTGTCCTCCAGGGATCAGGAATTTAGGATGAGGCTGCTGGCTCCATGGTCAAGCCTTTCTCCCACCTTATCTCTCAATCTACTCATTCTCAGACCAGAAAATAAAAACACATCAACAATGAAATAAAATTGTTAAATGCATGGAAAATCTGGAATTATATGGCAGCAATTTTCTATAAAGGAATCAGAAGAAGGGGAAAAAAACCAACCTGAATTAGTTCAGATAGCCACAGTTCAGCAGGAAACCCCCTTTCAGGAGGTTAAACATATTCCCAAGCTTAGAAGCCAGATTCTGACTCCTGAAATTGAGTGCCAGAGTGTGTAACCAGCAGCTTAGCAGCTGAGTCTCCAACCACGTTTTAAACCTTTTTTGTCTTCTTCTTCTTTCCCGTTTCCTCTTTCCCTTCTCCGATCCCAAGATAATAACTTCAAGATAAACCGGATAGATGTTACCTCTCATCTAAAATACAGCTTCAGAATGTGCTGTGAACCTCCACTCTCTTTCCTTTCCCATACTATACTGCCATGCCTTATGCACATTTATCTTTATTTTTTTGGAGACGGAGTCTTACTCTGTCACCCAGGACAGAGTGCAGTGGCACGATCTCGGCTCACTGCAATCTCTGCCTCCTGGGTTCAAACACTTCTGCCTCAGCCTCCCAAGTAGCTGGGACTACAGGTGCACGCCGCCATGCCCGGCTATATTTTTTGTATTTTAGCAGAGACAGGGTTTCACCGTGTTGCCCAGGCTGGTCAAGAACTCCTGAGCTCAGGCAATCCGCCCACCTCGGCCTCCCAAAATGTTAGGATTACAGGCGTGAGCCACCATGCCTGGCCTATGCACATTTATTTACCTAAATACTTATTAAGTACACACCATGCTCTCTTATTTGGTCATGTATTTCCTTAGAAGCTTCAGGGGTTGGATCCTCATAGGGACCAGGCACCTCTGGAATTCTCTCTCCAACAAAAGAATACTTCAAAGACGGAAACCGCACCCAGCTGAAGAGTGACTACAAGATTGACTGCAACTAATCTGAAGTAGTCCCTTCACCAAATGGGACAATAATTCAAGAGGGGCAACCAGAGCAAGTCACGCCACCTGGTACCTCTAGCCCCCCTTGCCTCTTCTGCATTCCAAACTCTTTCTTTAAAAACTCCTGTGTTCCCTCCACAAATTGAACAGTGGAATTGCTTTCTGTTCTTCCCCTGCTAGGACAGATAATAAAGAAATCTTGCTCCCTCTTATCACAACTCGTTATTATTTTGACTTCTTTCCACAAGCGGCGAGCAGCCAGACCCCTTTGCCAGTTACAAGTGGGATCAGCACCTGGTGATGGGGCAGGGGCATTGAAGGATTTAGGGATGAAGGAGCTCAACTTGCCCTTCTGTGTCCTCTGCGCAGTGTGGAAATGCTCTCTCCTTCAAGACTTTAAATATTAATGAATTAAATGCTCCAATCAAAAGCCAAGGCATTAGACTTTGAAAATATAAAGATTTCCCATATTTGTATGAAATACAAGTGTACCTGGTAAACTGAGTTCTTTCTCTAGTTTATACGAGTCACAAAGAAAGAATACCTAATGGAACCAAAAAAAGGCAAAACAGGACTTATTTTCTGGCCAGAGAAGAAGGGGTCAGAGTCAGCTCTTGCTCCGAAGACACTTCCTCCTCCTAGAGCTGTGGGAAGCTGGGGAATTTTAAGCAGCCAAATACGGGATGGGGACATTTGTAATATGGGCAGAAAGGAACTTCAGATGTGCAGGCACAAATCATAAACATGTCTCTTTATACCACACATGTTCCAAAGGCTGGCCGGGTGTGGTGGTTCATGCCTGTAATCCCAGCACTTTGGGAGGCCAAGGCGGGCGGATCACCTGAGGTCAGGAGTTCAAGACCAGGCTGACCAACATGGAGAAACCCCGTCTCTACTAAAAATACGAAATTAGCCAGGCATGGTGGCACATGCCTGTAATCCCAGCTACTCGGGAGGCTGAGGCAGGAGAATTGTTCAAACCTAGGAGGCAGAGGTTGCAGTGAGCTGAGATAGCACCACTGCACTCCAGCCTGGGCAGCAAGAGCGAAACTCCATCTCAAAACAAAACAATGGACCGGGTGCGGTGGCTCACGCCTGTAATCCCAGCACTTTGGGAGGCCGAGGTAGGCAGATCATGAGGTCAGGAGATCAAGACCATCCTGGGTAACATATTGAAACCCCGTCTCTGTTAAAAAAAAAAAAAAAAAAAAATTAGCTGGGTGTGGTGGCACATACCTGTAATCCCAGCTACTCAGGAGGCTGAGGCAGGAGAATTGCTTGAACCCAGGAAGCAGAGGTTGCAGTGAGCTGAGATCGTGTCACTGCACTCCAGCCTGGCGACAAAGCTAGATTCCGTCTAAAACAACAACAACAACAACAACAACAACAACAACTAAAAAGCTGCCGTGACTTTCTTCTATGGGTGAGGATTTTCATCTTACAATAAGGTGTCAATGATCTAAACCAGCAGTTCCCAACCTTTTCGGCACAGGGACTAGTTTCTTAGAAGATAATTTCTCCATGTACTGGAGTGGGGATGGTTTTGGGGTGATTTAAATACATTACATTTATTGTGCACTTAAATATTATTATTACATTGTAATATATAATGATGTAATTGTACAACTCGTCATAATGTAGAGTCAGTGGGAGCCCTGAGCTTATTTTCCTGCAACTAGATGGTCCCATCTGGGGGTGATGGGAGACAGTGACAGATCTTCCAGATTCTCATAAGGTGCATGCAACCTAGATGCCTTGTGTGCGCAGCTCACAATAGGGTTCATGCTCCTATGATAATCTAATGCTGCCTTTGATCTGACAGAAGGCAGAGCTCAGGTAGTAATGTGAGTGATGGGAAGTGGCTGTCAATACAGGTAAAGCTTTGCTCACTCGCCCGCTGCTCACCTTCTGCTGTGTGGCCTAGCTCCTAACAGGCCACGGCCTGGTACCGGTCCATGGCCCAGGGGTTGGGGATCCCTGATCTAAAGGCAACTGGTTCTGGTTTGCTCTGGTTTTGAGCAGGCCTTATCTAACTCTGATAATTGGCAAAGGGTCCTGAAGCTCCCAGGCCATCTGGAGTCCTAGTAAGCTAGCATACCTAAAGATAAACAGTTTAGGGGAAAAAAATTTTATCTACTGCTTGAGAAAATAATTAGCGGCTGGGCACGGTGGCTCATGCCTGTAATCCCAGCACTTTGGGAGGCCGAGGCAGGTGAATCATGAGGTCAGGAGTTCGAGATCAGCCTGGCCAACATGGTGAGACCCTGTCTGTACTAAAAATACAAAAATTATCTGGGTATGGTGGCGGGCACCTGTAATCCCAGCTACTCGGGAGGCTGAGGCAGGAGAATCGCTTGAACCCAGAAGGCGGAGGTTGCAGTGAGCTGAGATCGCACCACTGCACTTCAACCTAGGCAACAGAGCGAGACACTCTCTCAAAAAAAAGAGAAGAAAATAATTATCCATTTCAGCTGTTTTGCTTTCTCAGCTATTTTTCCAGGACTGGCCCAGTAACAAAAGTACCAGACATAAAAGCATCATGAACTGGAACCGGGAACCCATGGCTAAAAAGAAAGGAGCCAAACATCAAGTGGAATTCAATCAAACAAAATCTTGAATCAACTTGTGAAAACTGTAGTGTTTCCTGACAAGACAAATGGGCATGTTTGAAAAACAAGAAAAAAAATGATGTCTGATTATAATTAATGAATAAATGATATTCATGCCTTTAAAAATTACAGACACACGCATGCACGCACACTCACAATCTATTATCACAAGACTCTGTTCTCTCTGAAGGATCAACTATCTTTCTGTCAGATGCTTCATCAGCCTTTCACATTAACTGCCTTTGGAATAATATTATATACTTACTTTTCCCTAGACAGTTGTGAAAAGAGGGTGCAGTGGGTCAAAGGTGATGTCAGGGGTTTATGTACAGATTTTGCATATTTTTACAAATTGCAGCATTTAACTAGTTCATTACTGTGTTGATTTAAATTCTTACAAAAGCTTCCAGACAAAAATAAACACTCACATAACCATGAGGAAAAAAAATTCAGAATAGAATAGAGAGTCCAAAAATAAGGTCACACACCTATGACCACCTGATCTTCGACAAAGCTGACAAAAACAAGCAATGGGGAAAAGAGTCCCTATTCAATAAATGGTTCTGGGTTAACTGGCTAGCCATAGGCAGAAGACTGAAGCTGGACGCCTTCTTTACACCATATACAAAAATCAACTCAGGATGGATAAAGACTTAAATGTAAAACCTCAAACTATAAACACCCTGGAAGAAAACCTAGGCAATACCATCTTGTACACAGGAACAGACAAAGATTTCATGGCAAAGACAGCAAAAGCAATTGTAACAAAAGAAAAAATTGACAAGTGGGATCTAATTAAATTTAAGAGCTTCTGCACAGCAAAAGAAACTATCAACAGAGTAAACAGACAACCTACAAAATGGGAGAAAACATCTGCAAACTATACATCAGACAAAGGTCTAATATCTACCATCTATAAGAAACAAAGAAAATTACAAGAGAAAAACAAACAGTACCGTTAAAAAGTGGTCAAAGGACATGAATAGACATTTTTCCAAAGAAGACATACATGTGGAGGCTGGGGACGGTGGCTCATGCCTGTAATCCCAGCACTTTGGGAGGCCAAGGTGGGCAGATCACCTGAGGTCAGGAGTTCGAGACCAGCCTGGCCAACATGGTGAAACCCCATCTCTACTAAAAATATAAAAAAATTAGCCAGGCATGGTGGTGGCGCCTGTAATCCCAGCTACTTGGGAGGCTGAGGCAGGAGAATCGCTTGAACCTGGGAGGTGGAGGTTGCAGTGAGCCCAGATAGTGCCACTGCACCCCAGCCTAGGTGACAAGAGCGAGACTCCATCTCAAAAAAAAAAAAAAGAAAAAAGGAAAAAAAAAAACAGAAAAATGAAATATACTTCAATAATTGCAATCATCCAGAGAAATATAAAATAAAAGGCAAATTTTTATTAACTGATTTCATCAAAAAATACTACCTATTCAACTCGTGAATTTATGTGTCAAGAGAACTTATTTACAGAATTCTCTCACCTCAATGTGCTTTTTTCTGAAAGTAAGATATAGGAATCCATAGTCCAGATCCACTTTAAGCCAGAGGCACTGATAAAAACAATAGAGTTATACATTTTATGACAATTCCTTGATGTTCCAAATTTTCTGGCACATTTTGCATGAGTGAATTTGGATCTCAGTTTTCTTTCTTTATTGTTTTTTAGAGACGGAGCCTTGCTCTGTCGCCCAGGCTAGAGTGCAGTGGCGCGATCTCGACTCACTGCAACCTCTGCCTCTGGGGTTCAGGCAATTCTCCTGCCTCAGCCTCCTAAGTAGCTGGGACTATAGGCGCATGCCACCATGCCCAGCTAATTTTTGTATTTTTAGTAGAGACAGGGTTTCACCACGTTAGCCAGGATGGTCTTGATCTCCTGACCTCGTGATCCGCCCACCTTGGCCCCTCAAAGTGCTGGGATTACAGTAGATGTCAGCCACCGCGCCCAGCGCGATCTGAGTTTTCTAAATTACATTTATAGCATATCTAGCCAGTGTGAGTTCTGATAAGGAATCGTCAATCTACCAAAGTTGTATTAATATATATATCCATGGAGGTGACACTTACGTCAATTAACCCTTACATCATTTCATCAGGAAACATAGACAGATGCTGCACATGAAATTAGCCCTAGGCTGGACGCAGTGTCTCACGCCTGTAATCCCAACACTTTGGGAGGCCACAGTGAGTGGATTGCTTGAGTTAAGGAGTTGGAAAGCGGCCTTGGTAACATGGCAAAACCCTGTCTTTACCAAAAACAACAAAAATTAGCCAGGCGTGGTGGTGCACATCTATAGTCCCAGCTACTTGGGAGGCTGAAGTGGGAGAATTGCTTGGATCGCTTGAGCCCGGGAGGCGGAGGTTGCAGAGAGCCGTGATCCCCCAATTACACTCCAGCCTGGGCGACAGAGGAAGACTCTGTCTTTAAAAATAAAAGAAAGGCTTTTACCTGAGAGCAAGATGGGTCACCAGCTGTACTGGAGCCAGCGGTTCTCACTCTTGTCGCGTCTGTTCAAACCAGTATGGTCTGATCTGGAAATACGGCCTCAATATGTGCCGCCAGTGTTTCTGTAACTATGCAAAGGATATAGGCTTCATTAAGTTGGAATAAATGACCTTCCTTCAAAGGATTACCCAAGGCATCTACCCAATGAAAAACTAGGATAGTTCTTTGTATACAAAATAAACATCTTTTAAAAACCTTCAAAAAAAAAAAAGAAAGAAATTAGCCCTATTCATCAGAAATGTATATATTTTTGCAAGAAATGTGATTTTATTTCAATAGCATACATGTTATTATAAATGCAATACATGTTTACTCCATAAGTAGGAAATTCACTCCTTCCCAAGTTTTAACAGCTTTCTAATACTTTTAAATGTTTTGTCTTTAGTCTCCCAACCAAATATGGCTATCGTCTCTAATCACAATAATTTTTTTCCATCCTAGTTTCTATATTGTTCATTGATTTTTGACAATGTTATATAGATTACTGTAATAGTGAGAGGAATTAAATATTACTTATTTATTTATTTATTTATTTATTTATTGAGATAGGGTCTCACTCTGTTGCCCAGGTTAGAGTAAAGTGGTGCAATCATGGCTCACTATAGCCTCGACCTCCTGGGCTCAAGTAATCCTCCTGGGTAGTTGGGATTACAGGTTAAAAACACCATGCCTAGTTAATTTTAAAATTTTTGGTAGAGACAGGGTGTCACTATGTTGCCCAGGCTGGTCTTGAATTCCTGGGCTCAAGTCTTCATCTTGCTTTGGCCTTCCAAGGTGCTGGGATTACAGGCAGGAGCCATTGTGCCTGGCTATGTTTGCTTTGTTAGCTTATGATCCTCCTTTCAGTGGGAAGCCTGTCACACAACAGTTTCTCATCATGCTGTGCTCTGAAACATACCTTAACCACGAATCCTACATCAAGCAAAGCTCAGGTTTAAAATGAAAGACAAAACAAATACTTTTTCAAGAATAAAAACATACATATTGAAACAATTTGTTCCTACCACACCAGACCTACAAGATGAAAGAAAGTCCTTATGTCTGAAACCAAACGATGGCAAAATCCACAAGAAAAGACAGAGAGCACCATTAAAGATCATTATATGAATATAAAATCCAGACTAAATGTGTATTTCCTCACCTTTCTTCTCCTTACGGATTTACAAAGCAACTGTGTAAAATAATAACTAGTTGGTGAATTCTTGGCCCTACAACACATAAAAATGTAACGCATGTTTTATATTTACAAATAACACTATAAAAACCTGAGCTAACTAAATGACTACTAATGGGAAAGCAGTAATTATAAGAAAGTACTGTTGGATGTGCAACCCTAAGAGTTATTACACATAAAATGAAACACCCCAGAAAGGCAAAAATATACCAGAGCTATACAGGATAAATAAAATTTTTGTTTGTTTGTTTTTGTTTTTTTCTTTTTGAGATGGAGTTTCACTCTTGTTGCCCAGGCTGGAGTACAGTGGTATGATCTCAGCTCACCGCAACCTCCACCTCCTGGGTTCAAGCAATTCTCCTGCCTCAGCCTCCCAAGTAGCTGGGATTACAGGCATGCGCCACCACACCCGGCTAATTTTTATATTTTTAGTAGAGACGGGGTTTTACCATGTTGGTCAGGCTGGTCTCGAACTCCTGACCTCAGGTGATCCACCCACCTCGGCCTACAAAGTGCTGGGATTACAGGCGTGAGCCACCGCGCCAGGTGGATGAATATGGAATTTATCCATAAATCACTGGAAAACTGTCCCTGATTGTGATATTATCATTTACATGATAAACACTTGAATAATCACTACCAAAACCCAAAACAAGTATAACAAAAAATAGATCATCCCGTACATTGCAAAGACATATTATGTGAAATCAGAATTTACGGTCCTTCCTTAATTAAACATTGACTCTACATCCATTCCATAACATTATAGCCCCAAGGTTTGCTGCATTCATCCAATTTGGAAATTTCCATGTTATATCACTTATTTCTTTTTTTCTTTTCTTTTTTCTTGAGACAAAGTCTCGCTCTTGTCGCCCAGGCTGGAGTGCAATGGTGTGATCTCGGCTCACGGCAACCTCTGTCTTCGGGTTCAAGTGATTCTCCTGCCTCAGACTCCCGAGTAGCTGGGATTACAGACACCTGCCACCATGCCTGGCTAATTTTTGAATTTTTAGTAGAGATGGGGTTTCACCATATTGGCCCGGCTGGTTTCGAACTCCTGACCTCGTATCTGCCCACCTTGGCCTCCCAGAGTGCTGGGATTACAGGCATGAGCCACTGCGCCCAGCTACGTATCTCTTTTTCAACACTGACTCTGTTTTTAAAATCAGAAAATTATTTCTTGTGCAGGTCATGATCACTTTTCATCCATTTCTTGAACTTGCAGCCCAAGAACAGAATTACAAGTCAATCATCTCTAATTGTTGCATTTTCTGTGTTATTACGCTAGTACTAAACTGTTTTTATTAGTATGGATTTGTAATAAGTTTTGAAATCAGGAAGTGTGAGTTCACCAACTTTGTTCTGGCTTTTTTTTTTTTTTTTTGAGACAGTCTCGCTCTTTGCCCAGGCTGGAGTGCACTGGCATGATCTCAGCTCACTGCAACCTCCACCTCTCAGGTTTAAGTGATTCCCCTGCCTCAGCCTCCTGAGTAGTTGGGATTACAGGTGTGCGCCACCACACCCAGCTAATTTTTGTATTTTTAGTAGAGATGGGATTTCACCATGTTGGTCAGACTAGTCTCAAACTCCTGACCTCGCGATCCGCCTGCCTCAGCCTCCCAAAGTGCTGGGATTACAGGTGTGAGTCACCACATCTGGCCACTGTTCTGGCTTCTGAAGACTGTTTTGTTCATTCAGAGACCCTTGAGATGTCATTCATAAAAAAATTTAAAAATGTTCAAAAATTGCTCCTAAGAAGGAATCAGGTGGTCAAACCTATCCCTAAAAGGCTACCAGGGAACAAAAAGTGCTATCTCTCAATAAGAAAATACAGGCCAGGAGCGGTGGCTCATGCCTGTAATCCCAGCACTTTGGGAGGCTGAGGCGGATAGAATACGAGGCCAGGAGATCGAGACCATCCTGGCTAACACGGTACAACCCCGTCTCTACTAAAAATACAAAAAACTTAGCCGGGCGTGCGGCTGGGCGCCTATAGTCCCAGTTACTCGGGAGGCTGAGGCAGGAGAATGGCATGAACACAGGAGGTGGAGCTTGCAGTGAGCCGAGATCCTGCCAGCCTGGGCAACACAGCAAGACTCCGACTCAAAAAAAAAAAAGAAAACACAAACCTAAGATATTTCGGCATGTCACCTTGGAAAGTTTGTCGTAAGGTAAGAACAAACCAAGAAATCACACACTAAAGCAGAGAGAAGCCGAAGTTCCTCAAAGTGTTAGAGCTGCCCCTGCAGTGGCAAAAATGATCCCTCTGGTTCATGATAAACTAAGGATAAAGACTAAGAAAGCACTAAGTGTGTGACTAGAGGACACATCACAGAACCACATCCCTACTGATGGTAACATCATACTTGAAAAAACACGCCGGGCGCGGTGGCTCAAGCCTGTAATCCCAGCACTTTGGGAGGCCGAGACGGGCGGATCACGAGGTCAGGAGATCGAGACCATCCTGGCTAACACGGTGAAACCCCGTCGCTACTAAAAAAATACAAAAAACTAGCCGGGCGTGTTGGCAGGCGCCTGTAGTCCCAGCTACTCGGGAGGCTGAGGCAGGAGAATGGCGTAAACCCGGGAGGCGGAGCTTGCAGCGAGTTGAGATCCAGCCACTGCACTCCAGCCTGGGTGACAGAGCGAGACTCCGTCTCAAAAAAAAAAAAAAAGAAAAAACACTTAGCCAGGTCAAGCGCAGTGGCTCACCCATGTAATCCCAGCACTTTGGGAGGCCAAGGCGGGTGGATCACGAGGTCAGGAGTTCGAGACCAGCCTGACCAACATGGTAAAACCCAGTCTCAAAATACAAAAATTAGCTGGGCGTGGTGGCACGCACCTGTAATCCCAGCTACTCAGAAGGCTAAGGCAGGAGAATCACTTGAACCCAGGAGGCGGGGGTTGCAGTGAGCCAAGATTACACCACTGTACTGCAGCCTGGGCGACAGAGCAACACTCCGTCTCATTAAAAAAAAGAGGCCGGGCACGGTGGCTCACACCTGTAATCCCAGCATTTTGGGAGGCCGAGGCAGGTGGATCACTAGGCCAGGAGATTGAGACCATCCTGGCTAACACAGTGAAACCCCATCTCCACTAAAAATACAAAAAAATTAGCCGGGCGTGGTGGCAGACGCCTGTAGTACTCCCAGCTACTCAGGAGGCGGAGGCAGGAGAATGGCATGAACCCGGGAGGTGACTGAGCTTGCAGTGAGTGGAGATTGCGCCACTGCACTCCAGCCTGGGCGACAGAGCGAGACTCCATCTCAAAAAAAAAAAAACAAAAAACACTCAGCCTCTATGAGCATCACTATGAGGGGGCTGAGGAGAGCAAGAGGAAGGAGTCTGAAGCCAGTAAGTTCTGGCTAGACTAACTATGCAACACACTGCAGCCCAAGAACTTGAAGACCACAGGAGAATTGGCATTGGCTGATGCCAGGGAAACAACAGCATTCCCAGAAGAGCTCATAAAACCAAGAAAAGAAAGACTACCTTCCAGAGTAAATCTTGTATTGTCATGAATCAGGCATGTTCTAGAAGATGCCCAATGGTACCTTCCTCCATGAGTGTAGGTACTGGGGTTCGAGGCCTGGAAAGATCACCTTATTCTGGTGCTGTCAGGTCATGCATCAGTTCACGAGAACAAGTGAGGCTTCGTCTACTGAGCGATCACCAGGTTCTTTAGGACAAAAGCAAAACTTGGTGGCCTGTGTCCTGGCAAGAACATAAGAAGGCTTTCTTCTACCAGTGCTTCACTCCTGATGTGATGGAACACCTCAAAAGAGAAGGGACTGCCACTCAAGGTCTTCTTCAGAACTGACAACACTCTGGGCCATCTCTCCAATCTCTTTGTTTTGCCTAAAAGAACATGCAAATGATATTTCTGCCTCCTAAAACTACATCACTGCTGCATCAGTAGATCAAGGCATCATCAAGTGCGTTAAAGTGACTTACATCCACCTGACCTTGGGTGAATTCATGGAGTCTTGATGCTAACCTTGAATGTACCGCAGTGGTTTTATTGAAGAGCTTCACAATTACAGATACAACTGTGCTTACTGGAAAGGCTATAGATGCCCTAAAGCCCAGGACAGTCAATGCATGTTATAAGCCATCATGGGGTAAGAGAGTCAGTGATTTCAGGGGCTTCCCCACTATTAATGCAGTCATTAAGAATACACAAAATGTTGCAAAACACAGTTGGTGGGGAACGCTGTTTGAAATGACTGAGGATGACGTTAAGGAACACACAGAAGAGCAAAGAGAAACTCTTACCAACTAGGAACTACAAAGTCTGCTGAAATCGACTACAGATGATGATGATCTAGAAAATTTAGAAAACACAGAGCCATTGATTTGGACACTTGAAAAGTCTGCCACAGTTTTTCAGTAGGCAAAGGTGAAAAAGAGGTATGATCCTCAAAGATCCTACAATGGAAAAAGCTTTCGCTCCACCCGAGAAATAACATGCCTATAAACACTGCAAGGGTTTTTTTAATATATAAAGCAAAGGAAAAGAAGAACTAGCTTCCTATAACTAAGAATCTGCAAAGAAGATGGAACATTCAATGGTTACAGATCTTCAGCCCTCAAGCCAAACAGGTCCTAACATTAGTATTACATAGCCTCCTCAAATGAGTCCACATCTATAATCATAGTTGGTTCTTCCAACGTAGATGATAGTCCTGATGTCTCACTACTTACCCACAATGCCATACATCTAGTCATCTCAACACATCAAAACATTAGGTGCCACAGAATAATCATCATTGTTATAATCACTATACTTGGGTTATCAAGAGAGAAGACCCAGGGTTTTGGTGAGTGTTAACATATTAAACAAAAGCAATATGTGAGGGTTGAAACAAAGAAACTTTAATGTTCTGGCTGACATATACTATGTTGATAGGCTCACAATTACTGCATCTATACTGAAAACAGACTCTTTTCCTTATCATGATTCCCTAAACAATACAATAGAACAACTATTTGCATAGCTTTTACAATGCATGAGGTATTTTAAGTAATCTAGACATAATTGAGAGTATACAAGAGGATGTGGGTAGGTTACATACAAATATGCCATTTTATAAAAGGGAGTTGGCATGGCTCACAGAGTGCTGGAACCAATACCCAGCATGTATCAAGGGATGACTGTATTGGAAAGAAACTGAAACTACTTAAAGCTTTACCAAGTGCTTACATTCACAGGGTTTATCTCCAATGTGTTTCTTACAAGTTTCTGAAATGACATAAAATAAATGCTTTCCTACATTCCATACATTTAGAGAGAATGCTAGTGAGTCTTTTTATGTCTATGCAAGGAATTGAGAGAAGCAAATGCTTTCCCACATTCCTTACATTCATACGGGTTCTCTCCAGTGTGAATTTTTTCATGTCCCTGAAGGAAACGGGAATGAGTGAAAGCTTTACCACATTGTTGACATTCATAGGATTTCTCTCTCATGTGAATTCTTTCATGTCGTAGAAAGCAAGTGAGCCAAGAGAATGCTTTCCCACATTCCTTACATTCATAGGGCTTCTCTCCAGAGTGAATTCTTTCATGTACTTTTAAGTTACCAAAATGACTGAAGGCTTTCCTACATGTTTTACACTCATAAGGTTTCTCTCCTGTGTGAGTCTTTTTATGTTGAGAAAGGTATTGGAAACAACTGAATGCTTTCCCACATTCTTTACACTCATATGGCTTCTCTCCAGCGTGAGTTGTTTTGTGATTTTGAAACGAATAGAAATCAATAAAGGCCTTCCCACATTTACATTTATAGGGTTTCTCTCCAGTATGAGTTGTTTCATGCCTTCGAAGGGAACTGGAAATACGGTAGGCTTTGCCACACTGTTTACATTTATAGGGTTTCTCTGCAGTGTGAGTCCCTTCATGTCTTTGAAATACGCTGGGATAAACAAAGGCTTTCCCACATATCTTGCATTTGTGAGGTCCATCTCCAGTGTGCATTGTCATGTGTCTTCGAAAGCTTGAGCTATGAGATAACGCTTTCCCACACTGCTTGCATTCATACAGTTTCTCTCCAGTGTGAGTTCTTTCATGACTCTGCAGTGAACTAGGACAATCAAAGCCTTTTCCACATATCTTACATTTATGAGGTCCATCTCTCGTGTGCGTTACCATGTGTCTTTGAAAGCTTCCCAGATGATGAAATGCTTTCCCACATTGCTGACATTCATAGGGTTTCTCTCCAGTGTGAGTTGTTTCATGCCTTCGAAGGGAAGTGGAAGCACTGAAGGCTTTCCCACATAGTTTACATGTATAGGGTTTCTCTCCAGTGTGAGTTCTTTCATGTCTTAGACAAGAACTGTAATCAGGGAAGGCTTTAGAACACTGCTTACATTCATATGGTTTCTCCCCAGTATGTGTTCTTTCATGTCTTACATAGGAACTGTAAAAAGAAAAGGCTTTAGAACACTGCTTACATTCATATGGTTTCTCTCCAGTGTGCGTTCTTTCATGCATATGTAATAAACTGGGCCAAAAAAAGGCTTTCCCACACAACTTACATTTATAAGGTCCATCTCCACGCTGCACTGCCATGTGCCTTTGAAGGTTTCCCAAAGAACTGAAGGACTTCCCACATTCTTTACAATCATATGGTTTCTTTCCAGTGTGAAGCCCTTCAGGTGTTTGAAATGAGTTGTGGTAACTGAAGGCTTTCCCATATTGTTTATGCGTATCTGGCTTCTCTCCACATTCATGATACTCATGTGGTTTGTGCCCAGCACCAACTCTGATGTAACAATTAAGGGATGAATGACCCAGGACAATTGCTCCACTCATATTGCTTTCACAAGGACCTACTCCAGTAAGAGTATTCTTCGTCACAATACTATCTTGAATCTGGCTAGACATTTCTCCCCATTTACTTCCATCTTTACTTTCACCAAATCTCTCTAACATACGACATCTGTAAAAAAATGGGAAATATATCACTAAAGGTCTGTCTATAAATCATTTATAGGTATTAATAGGTATTGGATATACATTTTTAACACTATCATGCAAAGCGTAGGCTTCGTGTCCTGCTTGAACGTGAATGGATGGAATGTTGTGCAACATAACTGGACCACAGGTGTTCTCGAGACAATGATATTCATATGTGGATTCATAATATTGTTGCCATGAGAACTATTTTACAAACACTGAACAGCTATGGAACATTTAAGTATGTGTTTTTGGAGAACATTTTCTAAGAATAAATAAATTTAAGCTAAGCTTGTTCATTTTCTTTGCTTGTTTTTAAAATTTCATGTCATTCTCAAAACAGCTCCAGGGACATATCTTTTCGTTATATGTAAATTACCTTAGATTTTTCCTGGGATGTTTGTATTGATCTTCAATTTGATCTTTGAAAAGAAATTGATCTTTCCATTTCATTCCTAAAAGGTAGACCCAGAAAAATCATTATAAATTTGTACAAAATTATAGACACAGTAAGATTTTGATGTACACTGCACTCATACAAAATGCATTCACTGAAGTACAGCTGACACTTGAAAAAGAGGTTTGAACTGCACAAGTCCATTTGTATATACATATATATATGAATGTTCTTCAGTCTCTGCTACCCAAGACATAAGACCAGCCCCTCCTCTTACTCAGCCTACCCAATGTGAAGACAATGAGGATGAAAACCTTTCTGATGATGCACTTCTACTTAATGAACAGTAAATACGTTTATCTTCCTTATGATTATCTTTTTAACATTTTGTTTCTGGATAACTTTACTGTGAGAATATAGGATGTAATAATATGACACAAAATATATGTATTAATCATTGTTTATGTGACTGATAATGCTGCCCGTCAACAGCAGGCTAAGATGTTGTGGACATAAAATTATATGAAGATGTACAACTGCTACAGGAGCTGCTAAACTCTGTTTTCTTTTCCAGGGTAAACCATGTCCCCTTTCCATATTCCAAATCTTTGAACAGTGTGAATGACCAAGAAACAAATGTCTCCAATTAAATAAGTGGAAATGTGATGTCATCCTTACCTACACAATCCAGGTTCCTGATGGTTTCCTGCATCACATCTTTGTAGAGATTCTTCTGACAAGGACCCAGCAAAGCCCACTCTTCTCGGGTGAAGTTCACAGCCACATCCCCTAAAGCCACTGAGGCCTGATCCATCCCACATGTACAGAAGAGGAAGGGTGAAAATCACAGTACTGAGAATCTATACTCACTTCATACATTTGGCATGATGCTGTGGTTTCCAACCATTTCATTCAATGACATGGTAAACCCACTCTTATTCTGTCTACATTCACTTTCTCCTACACAGTAACTCTGAAGCCAGAGTTAAACATGTTTGGTAAATTAACAGTCGAATAGAAACATGCCACTTGGTGAACTAAGTGAGTGAATCACATAGCCTGGATCACCCCTAATGTCTATTTCCACAGTGGATCTGCAGTTCTTGGCACGATAAAGTCCTACTACTTATTGTACAAAAGAGAGTTACCATTAGCAGTGCTGACAGTGCGTGTCCTTACAAATGCTTGTTCACAAAGTTGGGCCTTTCATGGTGTCTAGACAATGTATTTAGGGGTGGGCCCCATGAGCATAACTAATAACAGGGGTGGAGTGTGGCTAAATTGTTTATGCAAAAAAATATAGTATTTCCTTAACTCCCATCTTCCTTCTGAGAGTTTGGCATTTTGTTACATACTCAGCAGAAGGAGTGCACGTGATCAGCCACTGCTAGGTTTGAATGGTTGTCCCCTCCAAAATGCACACTGAATGTTAATCTCCAAAGTGGCAGTAAAAAATAAAAATAAAAGAAAAAAGAGAAAAAGGTGGCGCTTTAAGAGGCGATTTAGTCCTGAGGGTTTGGACCTCATGAATAGATTAGTCCATAATGGGTAAACGAATAAATGAGCTATCTCATGTCCTTCTGAGAAGAGAAAGAGATCTGAGCTAGACGCTCAGCTCCCTCACAATGTGATACTCTATGCCACCTAGGGACTCTGTAGTTAATTTTATTATTATCATTTATACTAGAGACAAGGTCTTCCCATGTTCCCCAAGCTGGTCTGGAACTACTGGGATCAAACAATACCTCTGCCTTAGTCTCCCAAAGTGATGGAATTACAGGAATGACCCACCGTGTTCAGGAACCCAAAACAATTCTTTCAAGAAAAGGCCATACATTGCTAACTGAAAACCATATAACAAACTAGTGAAATATCGCCTGGGGGCCAAAGAGTTCATACTGTTGCTGTGAATTAAGGAGAGAAAGTAAGCCTGGGGAAGTCTCTGGAAACCAAGAGATTTGCTGCCAGACTTAGGAGGAGTTAGGATGAGAGAACACAGTGGTGGATTTGAGACCCTGCTGCCCACATCTCTGGAAGACTCAGAGGGGAAACGGTCGCCCTTGGAAAGAAAGAAGGGACGCAGGACCAAAGATAACACAGCTCCTCCCACACACAAACCCCACACACGAGTCTGGATTCAGCCTGGTGACTCGTCGTCACGGTGCAGCCTCCTCACCGGGTTCACAGGAACTGCGAGCCAGGCTGGAGGCGAGATTGCAGTTAGATATTAACCAGGTGCCCTCAGCCCCCCTGCCTCTCGGGGCCGCCTCCCTGAGAGTCAAGTCACAGCAGACGCTGACCACCGGCCTCCCCATTGTGCCTGGGGATAAGATCTCTGAGAGTTGCTCAGGAGTCGCCGGAGTTCTATCTCAGATCCTGAATTCCAGTGGAAAGGCTGGCGCCAACCAGGCTGAAGACCTCACGAGGGAGCCCACTCAGCAGGAGAATACGTTTCCTTCACCTCCTGTCCCAGGATTCGCCCGTCATGTCCCCACCAACCAGCGACCCTACATTCCAGCAGCCCCTGACCAGACCCCAAATCCCTCAGGGAGGCGGATCTGGGGGTGTCCTCCGCTCTCCGGCGATTTAACTGTTTCTGCTACAGCCCTCAGCGTCTCGGTGCAGTGACTCGAGCCGCAAACCTCTGTTGGTTACAGCCGCACAATCTGGGGAGACGCTGGGCTGCGGGCTCGGAGTTGCCCAGAGAGGGCGCGAGGGCCGCAGTCGCCGCGCAGGAAGGGGATGGGACGCCCGGAGTCCCGGCTGCAGGCCCAGCCCTACTCTGCGGCCTAAGAGGGCCGAGCTACTCCAGGGGGGCCCAGGTCCGCAGATCCCGGAGTCGCCAGCGGGGAGGCCCAGTCCAGCCACAGCCGAATAAGGCCGGTTCCACCCAGCCCCTCCCCCGACTCGGGACGCCGGCCCTGGACACGCACCATTTCCCGACTTCCGCGGTGTCCCAGGTCCTCCCAACAGCTCCCGTTGCCAATGCGGGTTCCAGCGCGACAAAGGTTGCCACAGAACTTCCAGGTCGTTTCTCAGCGACAGAGCCGGAAGCCGAGCAAAAGTGAGACGAGAAGACGCCGCGGGCTTTTTCAACCACACACAGTCCTCCCGGAAGCGCGCCTGATTGACAGTTCCCACGAACCCGCCCCATGGCCCTGATTGGCTAGAGCGTTACGTCCCGCCCCCTGTGGACTGAGTGACAGAAGAAGCGATCTTGCACAGCTGAGTAGAGCCGGATAAACAAGTTCCTGACACAGGCCTTGGCAGGGCGGGCTTCATCCCTGCACTGTGATCTGAATCCTCCAGGGGGATATTTGCACTTCAGCGGAATTTTCTGCCTGTACTCAATAGGACCTCCTGCTTCTTCCTACTGGACACGGCTGACAAAACAATTATACTTTTGTTTTTCTCTAGAGGGAGTCTGTCTTGCTCTGTCGCCCAGGCTGGAGTGCAATGGTGGGAGGCTCACAGCAACCTCCGCCTCCTGGGTTCAAGCAATTCTGCCTCAGCCTCCCAAGCAGCTAGGATTACAGGTGCGTGCCACCACGCCTGTCTAATTTTTGAATTTTTTAGTAGAGACTGGGCCTCACCATGTTGACTGGGCTGGTCTTGAACTGCTGGCCTCAGGTGATCCACCTGCCTTAGCCTCCCAAAGTGCTGGGATTATGGGCATGAGCCACCATCCCCGGCCCTCTCTCTTTTTATCTAATATGTTTTCTATATCTTAGTGCTCCAGTGTTGAGTGCATATATGTTCACAATTGTTACATCATCTTGCTGAATGGACCCCTTTATAATTGCATAGTGACCTTCTTTGACTTTTCTTACAGTTTTTGTCTTGAAATATATTTTGTCTAAGTATTGCTACTCCTGCTCTTTATTGGTTTCCACTGGCATGGAATATGCTTTTCCATTCCTTTATTTCCAGTCTGTGGGTTTCTTTATAGGTGAAGTGTGTTTCTTGTAGGCAACAGATCATTAGGTCTTGTTTTTAAATCCGTTTAGCCATTCTATGACTCTTGATTGGATAGTTTAGTTCATTTACATTCAGTGTTATTATTGGTGAGAACTTACTCCCGCCAATTTTGTTATTTGTTTTCTGGTTGTTTTGTCATCTTCTCTCCCTTCTTTCCTTCCATCCTGTCTTCTTTTTAGTGAAGGTGACTTTCTCTGGTGGTATGATTTAACTTCTTACTTTTTATTTTTTGTGTATCTGTTGTATATTTTTTGACTTGAGGTTACCACGAGGTTTGCAAATACTATCTTATAACACATAATTTTAAGCTGATAAAAACTTAATGCTGTTTGCATAAACAAAGAAACAAACAAAAAGAAATCTAATGACAACTCTATGCCGTAACATAATACCCCTGCTTTTTAACTTTTCTTTGTTTCTATTTATATATTGTTTGTACTGTCTGTGTTTTGAAAAGTTGTTGTAGTTATTATTTTGGATTGGTTTATCATTTAATCTTTCTACTTAAGAATAATTTACATACCACAGTTACAGTGTTACAATTTTTTTTTTTTTTTTTTTTGAGACGGAGTCTCGCTGTGTCACCCAGGCTGGAGTGCAGTGGCACGATCTCGGCTCACTGCAAACTCCACCTCCCAGGTTCACGCCATTCTCCTACCTCAGCCTCCTGAGTAGCTGGTACCATGGGCACTCACCACCACGCCCGGCTAATTTTTTGTATTTTTAGTAGAGATGGCGTTTCACCATGTTAGCCAGGATAGTCTCGCTCTCCTGACCTTGTAATCTGCCCGCCTCGGCCTCCCAAAGTGTTGGGATGACAGGCATGAGCCACCGCATCCAGCCTTTTTTTTTTTTTTTCTTGAGATGGAGTCTTACTCTGTTGCCTGGGCAACATGCAGTGGCATGATCTCAGCTCACTGCAACCTCCACCTCCCAGGTTCACGTGATCCTCCTGCCTCAGCCCCCCTAGTAGCTGGGATTACAGGCACACACCACCATGCCTGGCTAATTTTTGTATTTTTAGTAGAGACAAGGTTTTGCCATGTTGGCCAGGCTGGTCTCAAACTCCTGACCTCAGGTGATCCACCTGCCTCAGCCTCCAAAAGTGCTAGGATTACAGGCGTGAGCCACCACACCCAGCATACAATATTATTTTTGTGTGTGTGTACTTACTAATACCAATGAGTTTTGTCTCTTCAGATGATTTCTTATTATACATCCTTTTCTTTGTGATTGATGTACTTCCTTTAGTATTTCTTGTAGAACAGGACTGGTGTTGATGAAATCCCTCAACTTTTGTTTGTCTGGGAAAGCCTTTATTTTTCCTTCATGCTTGAAGGATATTTTCACTGAATATGCTATTCAAGGGTAAAAGGTTTTTTTCCTTCAGCACTTTAAATATGTCATGCTACTCCCTCCTGGTTTGTAAGGTTTCTACTGAAAAGTCTTCTGCCAGTTGTATTGGAGCTCCATTGTTTGTTATTTGTTTGTTTTCTCTTCCTGCTTTTAGAAGCCCTTCTTTATCCTTGACCTTTGGGGGTTTGATTACTAAATGCCTTGAGGTAGTCTTCTTTGGGTTAAATATGCTTGGTGTTCTATAACCTTCTTGTAGTTGGATATTGATATCTTTCTTTAGGTTTGGGAAGTTCTCTGTTATTATCCCTTTGAATGAACTTTATACTCCTATCTCTTTCTCTACCACCTCTTTAAAGCCAATGACTCTTAGATTTGCCCTTTTGAGGCTATGTTCTAGATCCTGTAGGCATGCTTCAATGATTTTTATTCTTTTTTCTTTTGCCTCCTCTGACTATTTTCAAGTAGTCTGTCTTCAGGCTCACTAATTATTTCCTCCGCTTGATCAATTCTGCTATTAAGAGACTCTGATGCATTCTTCAGTATGTCAATTGCATTTGAACTCCAGAATTTCTGCGTGATTTTTTTTTTTTTTTTTTTTTTTTTTTTTGAGATGAAGTCTCACTCTGTCACCCAAGCTGGAGTGCAGTGGCATGATCTCAGCTCACCACAACCTCTGCCTCCCAGGTTCAAGCAATTCTCATGCCTCAGCCTCCCAAGTAGCTGGGATTACAGACATGCATCACCATGCCTAATTTTTGTATTTTAGTAGAGATGGGGTTTCACCATGTTGTCCAGGCTGGTCTGAACTCCTGACCTCAGGTGATCCACTCACCTCAGCCTCCCAAAGTGCTGGGATTAAAGGCATCAGTGACTGTGCTCGGCCTTGATTCTTTTAAATTATTTCAATCTCTTCATTATATTTATCTGATGGAATTCTGAATTCCTTCTCTCTGTTATCTTCAATTTCTTTGAGTTTCCTCAAACAGCTATTTTGCATTCTCTGCCTGAAAGGTCACAAATCTCCATTTCTCCAGGATTGGTCTCTGGTGCCTTATTTAGTTCATTTGGTGAGGTCACGTTTTCCTGGATGGTTCTGATGCTTGTGGACATTTATCCCTGTCTGAGCATTGAAGAGTTAGGTATTTATTGTAGTCTTCTCAGGCTGGGCTTGTTTGTACTCATCCTTCTTGGGAAAGCTTTTTAGATATTTGAAAGGACTTAGGTCTTGTGATCTAAGGCATCTCTACATTAGGGGTCATCCCAAGCCCAGTAACACTGTGGTTCTTGCAGACTCTTAGAGGTACCACTTTGATTATCTTTGATAAGATCCAGAAGAATTCTCTGGATTACCAGGCAGAGATGCTTGTTCTGTTCTCTTTTTTCTTTTTTCTTTTTTTTTAGATGGAGTTTCACTCTTGTTGCCTAGGCTGGAGTACAATGGCACGATCTTGGCTCACCACAACCTCCACCTCCCGAGTTCAAGCAATTCTCCTGACTCAGCCTCCCGAGTAGCTGGGATTACAGGCATGCACCACCACACCCGGCTAATTTTGTATTTTTAGTAGAGATGGGGTTTCGCCATGTTGGTCAGGTTGGTCTCGAATTCCCGATCTCAGGTGATCCATCTGCCTCAGCCTCCCAAAGTACTGGGATTACAGGTGTGAGCCACTGCGCCTGGCCGATTCTCTTCTCTTTACTCCAAACAGCGTGTCTCTCTCTTGCTGTGTTCTGAGCCACCTGGAGTTGGGGCTGGGGTGACACAAGCACCCCGGTAGCCCCCATCACTGAGACTGTGCCAGGTCAGACCTGAAGTGAGCACAGCACTGGCTCTTAACTAAGGCCTGCTATAATCACTACCTGGCTACCACCTGTGTTTGCCTCAAGGCCCTGAGGCTCTACAACCAGTGGGTGGCAATACCAGCCAGGCTTGTTTCCCTCCCTTCAGGGTGGCAGGTTCCCCCAGGCCCTATGTGGGTCAAGAGGTGCTATCCAGGAGCCAGTGACTGCAGTATAACTCAGAAGTCTACCTGATGTTCTAATTGTACCGTGACTGAGCTGGCACTCAAATCATGAGATGCAGTCCTTTCCACTCTTCCCTCCCCTTTCCACAGGCAGAGAAGCCTCACCCCATGGCCACCACCACCACAGGTCCATGGGGAGTACTGCCAGGCTACTGTCGATGTTCTCTTAGAGACCAAGGGCTCTTGAATCAGCTTGTGGTGACGCTGCCTGGCCTGGGACTCACCCTTCAGTGCAGTGGGCTCCGCTCTGGCTCAGGGAAGGTCCAGAAATGCCATCCAAGATCCAAGGCCTGGAATCAGGGATCCCAACAGCCCGCTTGGTGCCTCCCCCACTGTGGACAAGCTGGTACCAAACATGCAAAAGTCCCTTTTGCTTTTCCCTCCATTTTTTTCAAGCAGAAGGAGTCTCTCCCCATAGCCACCACAGCTGAGAATGTTCTGAGTTTCACCCAAGGCCTATGGTGTACAACCAGGGTATTGCTGCTGGTTATTCAGGGCCCAAGGACTCTTCAGTCAGCAGGTGATGGATCCTTCCAGGACTGAGTCCTTTCCTTCAAGGCAGTGGGTTTCCTTCTGGCCCAGGGTGTGTTTAGAAATGTCATCCAGGAGCTAGGGCCTGCAAAGGGGACCTAATGACTATGACTGGTGCCCTATCCTGCTGTGGCTGAGCTGGTATTCAAAGTGCAAGATAAAGTTCTCTTTACTCTTCCCTCTCCTCACCTCAAGCAGAAGGAAGGGGTCTTTTTTGGAGCTGTGAACTGTGCTGCCTGGAATTGGGAGAGGGATGGCACGAGCACTCCCTTAGCTGCCCTAACTGTTGTCTTAGTAGGTTGCATGCCCCCCAAGTCCACTGGCTCTGAGTCCAGCTCAGTACTAGGAATTGCCTCAGAGTTGCAGTCCTTGTGGCCTAGACTGCCTTCAAGTTTATTTAGGATTCCAGAGCATTTTAGCCCACAGTGGTAAGGCTCACTGGAACTCAAGTTCCAGCCACTGGCATGGATGATTCCCCTCTGACTAGAACTGATTATTTATTTATTTAGAGATGGAGTTTTGCTTTTGTTTCCCAGGCTGGAGTGCAATGGTGCAATCTCAGCTCACCGTGACCTCCGCCTCCTGGGTTCAAGCTATTCCCCTGCCTCAGCCTTCCAGGTAGCTGGGATTACAGGCATGCACCACCACACCCAGCTAATTTTGTAATTTTAGTAGAGACGAGGTTTCTCCATGTTGGTCAGGCTGTTCTTGAACTCCTGACCTCAGGTGATCTGCCCACCACGGCCTCCCGAAGTGCTGAGATTACAGGTGTGAGCCACCGCACCCGGCCAAAACTCAAGTTTTTTAAGAGAGTGGGCAGGAAGCTCCAGCCCACCTTACCAGCCACTAGAGCTGATTTAAATGCTCCTGCTGTGGGTGGGCATCAGCTGAATTCAGCCTGGTTTTGCTTTCTACTTGTTGGTAGAAGAGCAGAGGCAGGACTGGCTTGTCTGTCATAATATAAAAGAGTCTTGGAAGATGTCCGGGATCCAGGGTCTAAAACCCCTCATGGCCTTTGGAACACAAAGCTCTGTGCCAAAGGGTGGAGGGCTGCCCTGCAACACCACAAATCCAAGCCCAGGGCGTAAAACCCCTCATGGCTTGGATGGAATCCAGGGCTCAGGGCATAAAACCCCTCGTAGCCTCTGGAAGGTGCACAGACTTGTTGGTTGCTCTCCCAGGCTCATAAACATGTTCTGTATTTTCTCAAGCAGCAGAGCACATTCTATATGCATCAAAGAAAATGCTAAACCATCACAGACACTTGATGCACTGCTACCTTTCTATCCTCACGCCCACACCTGTTTACCCCCATGTCCTCACGACCTGCTTCTTTGTTTGATCACCAATAAATAGTGTGGGCTCCCAGAGCTCGGGGCCTTCGCAGCCTCCATACCAGCATTGGCCCCCTGGACCCACCTTATGCACTCTTGTCTTTTCTCATTCCTTTGACTCCGCTGGTTTGTAGCCCCCCACAGCCTGGTGTTGGGTCTGATCACCCCAACATTTATGGCACCCAACATGGGGCTATGAACACCCCGGTGAAGGAACACTAGAGCATGCGGAAGTGGAAGACGCATTGTTGGAGGACACCTGAGGACAACTGAAAGAAGCTTGGTGGGTAAGCTGGGCACTTGGAAGAACCCGGGTAACAATGGGACAGAATGAAAGTAAACATTCTGCTTATTTAAATTTCTTAAGGCATTTATTACGGAGAGGGGTAGTGAAAGTTAGTACTCAGAATTTATTAACACTCTTTAGTACAGTAGAGCAGTTTTGGCCATGGTTCCCAGAACAAGGGACAATGGAGCTAGATGAATGGGAAAGAATTGGCAGACATTTTAAAAAGGCATATAAAGAAGGAGCCAAAATTCCAGTTTCTGTTTGGTCAGCATGGGCGTTGATAAAGGCAGCTCTTGAGCCATTTCAAACAGATGATAAGGCAAATTCAGATGAGGAAGAGGTAGACGAGTGCAAAAAAATTAACTTCAGATTCTGAATATAAGGAACAACAACCAGAGGAAATTGAAGAAAAGAAAGAGAAACTGAAAAAGGTATATTTTACTAGCTTTCCACCTGCTGAATTAAGTGAATGGCCACCTCCTCCTTCTCCCCCTAATGGGTGAGAAGATGAATTAGCTATAAAACTTACTGCTCCGGTAGCCGCAACATTAAAACCTAGAGCATTGAGAGGCCAAGGCAGGTGGATCACAAGATCAGGAGGTCGAGACCATCCTGACTAACACGGTGAAACCCTGTCTGTACTACAAATACAAAAAAAATTAGCCAGGCGTGGTGGCGGGCGCCTGTAGTCCCAGCTAGGGAGGCTGAGGCAGGAGAATGGCGTGAACCTGGGAGGCAGAGCTTGCAGTGAGCTGAGATCGCACCACTGCACTCCAGCCTGGGCAACAGAGCAAGACTCCGTCTCAAAATAAAAATGCCTGGAGCAATTGGTGGTGCTACACAAAATTCTATTCAGAAGGCTAGAGCTGAAGGAGACCTAGAAGCATGGCAATTTCCCATTACTATAATCCAGCGAGGAGGATAGAATATAGCTAGTTGGGCCACCTTTCCTTTTAAGTTGTTAAAGGAATTCAAGGAAGTCATTAGTCAATATGGGCCAAATTCTCCTTTTGTACAAGCTTTACTAAAAAATGTGGCTCTTGATAATAGATTAATACCATATGACTGGGATACTTTAACAAAATCTGTTCTCACTTCATCTCAGTACTTGCAGTTTAAAACTTGGTGGGCTGATGAAGCTCAAGGCAAGAGAAAACACACAAGCACAGCCGTCTGTGCCTGTTTCCTTTGAACAGTTAATGGTCTTGGGCCCTAATTGGGGCCGATTAGACAATCAAGCAGTAATGAAAAATGTTGCCGTTGTTCAGTTACGCACTGTGTGCTTACAGGCATGGAAAAAAAAAGTTATAGGGAAAAAAATCCTTCTTTCATTAGACCTATGAGAGGGAAGGCTCATTTGGCTGAGTATATTAAGGCTTGTGATGGCATTGGGGGAAATTTACATAAGGCTACTCTTTTGGCTCAAGCTGTGGCTGGACTAAAGGTGGGAAAAAATATGCCCCATTTCTCAGGCTCTTGTTTTAATTGTGGGCAATTTGGACACACATAAAAGGAATGTAGAAAAGGAAATCAAAAGGCAAAAACTATTACCATCAATCAACAGAAAAGTCCCAGTGTATGCCCCTGATGTCAGAAGGGAGTCACTGGGCAAATCAATGTCATTCTAAATTTAGCAAAGATGGGCAACCTCTTTTGGGAAACGGGAAGAGGGGCCCGAGACAAACCGCGGCGTGTCCGGCACAGTCAGTGCCCTTACAAACATACAACAGTTGTCCCCCACCACAGCAGGCAGTGCTGCCGTAGATCTCTGCAGCACAATTCCTGTTTCCCTATTTCCTGGGGAGCCACCAAAGAAGGTCCCCATGGGAGTTAGGGGCCCTTTACCCTCAGGAACAGTTCGTCTATTGCTTGGAAGGTCTAATTTAAATTTAAGAGGTGTCACTGTACTCTTCTGAATTACTGAATCATCAATAATTGTACTCACTGAATCATAAATAATTGATTCTAATTATACTGGAGAGATTCAATTAGTTATTAGTTCCTCAATTCCACGGTCTGCTTCCCCAGGAGAAAGAATTGCTCAGTTGTTACTGTTGCCTTATACAAAACTGGGAAGCAGCATAGTTAAAAAAAAAAAAAAAAAAAAAAAAGGAGGCTTTCGTACGAATCCAGCAGGAAAAGCTGTATATTGGGTTAATCAAGTGTCTGATAACAGATTTATTTGTACAGTAACCATGCAAGGAAAGGACTTTGAAAGGTTAGTAGATACTGGAGCTGAAGTTTCTACTATTGGTTTAAATCAATGGCCCCGGCATTGGCCTAAGCAAAAGGCATCTGTTGGTGGTGTTGGAGTAGGGGCTGCCTCAGAATTTTTCAAAGTTCTTTAATTTTGCCATGCCAAGGGCCGGATGGCCAAGAAGGGACAATTCAACCTATTATTACACCTATTCCTGTCAATCTATGGGGCAGAGACTTATGACAACAATGGGGTACTAAAATATCTATTCCTATGGATCAGTATAATAATAACAGTAAACAAATGATGAGAAAAATGGGATATCTCCTGGGGAAGGGACTGGGAAAAAAAAAATAAAAATGGCCAACCAGAACCTTTAGAACTAAAAGGGCAAACAGATTGAACTGGATTAGGGTATCATTTTTAGGAGAGGCCATTGCTGAGCCTCAGGCTCCCATTCCCCTTGTTTGGTTAACTGCCAAACTGGTTTGGGTGGAGCAATGGCCGCTGAAACAGGAAAAGCTAGAGGCTTTAAAAGAATTAGTGCAGGAACAATTACAAAAGGGACACATAGAGCCTACTTTCTCCCCCTTGGAATTCTCCTGTGTGTGTTATTAAAATCAGGAAAGTGGAGAATGTTAACAGATTTGAGGGCCGTTAATGCTATAATTCAACCCATGGGCGCACTGAACCAGGGCTGCCCTCTCCAACAATGATCCCAAAATACTGGCCTCTTATAGTAATAGATTTAAAAGATTGCTTTTTTACCATTCCTTTAGCTACTCAAGATTATGAAAAAATTGCTTTTACTGTTCCCGCTATAAATAACAAAGAACCAGCGGACAGATACCATTGGAAAGTACTGCCACAAGGCACGTTAAATAGCCCGACTATTTGTCAAACTTATATTGGAAAAGCTATTAAGCCAGTTAGAGAACAATTTTTAAAATGTCATATTATCCATTACGTGGATGATATTTTATGTGCAGCTGAAACTAGGGAGGAATTAATGCTGTGCTACAGTTAGAAAAGGCTGTAACTACAGCAGGGTTAATCATCGCCCCTGATATAATCCAAACTTCTACTCCCTTTCAGTATTTATGAATGAAAGTAAAACAAAATATTATTAAGCCTCAAAAAGTTCAAATCAGAAGAGATAATTTAAAGACTAAGTAATTTTCAAAAATTATTAGAAAACATTCACTGAATTTGTCCCACTTTAGGCATTCCTACTTATGCTACGTCTCACCTCTTTTCTACCTTACGAGGTGATTCTAACTTAAACAGTAAATGCTCCCTGTCCAAAGAAGCATTAGAGGAACTTCAATTAATTGAAGAAAAAATTTCTTGTTTTATTCCATTAGTGACGACATCTAGGATGATGATGAATAGCAGTGGTGAGAGGAGGCATCCTTACCTTGTTCCTGATCTTGGTGGGAAAGCATCTAGATATCAAAATTAAGTACGATCTTAGCTTCAGCTTCTTTTTAGAGGTTCTTTACCTCTTTTTAGAGGAGAAATTTGCTTCTATCTGCTGTTAGGTTTATGGACCTGAGCATGCCACCTAATCATTGCTTTTCCCTTTTCTTTCTGTAAAAAATCCCTCAGAATTCATAAAAAGTTGCGAGTGTCAGGTTGGTTGGTTCTGACTGATCACCTGTGTTATGGACCATCTGTGTGATTATAGGGAAAAGTTCAGAACACCAGCAACCTACATTGGATGGGACCACCTCTGACTCCAGGGATTGCCACTCAATCTTTCTGAGATTAGCACCTACATCCAATAAGGTAATTTTGTCTAAGACCCTGGTGGGGACCAGCAGCCTTATGATCTCAAGATAATCCCTTTGACATGCTGGTAAGCTGCAGTACTACAGAAAACAACGTAGGCCCCTTGGCTACTTGTTTTGCTTTGGGAGAACAGTTGAGTTACATCCTCTCATGCTTTGGAAAGGACTGATACCAAATGTACCTTCTTTTCTTTCCTCATCAGTGCCTGACCATGGGGTATCATGGATGTGCATGTTTCAATAGCCTCCCACTCACCCCATTAGTGAGAGAGGAATTAGGGCCCTAGGGCTACCTAGGTAGCCTAACACATGATATCCATCACTGGACAAATGCAACTAACAACAGTTTATTAGTCATATATATTCACAGCCCAGATGAGGAGGGTACCATAAGTCATGCAGATCCACAAAGAAAATACATTTGGGAGCAGAGGGCCCAAACATGGCTGTGGGAAACAGGCTTTGTAGTATCAAAAGGGTGAATTAACCCTTGGTTCCCCTGGGAGGATGTGATTCACTTCTTTGAATAATGTGTGGGTTAGCAAGGATCTGAAAACCCTTATACAAGAGACACAGACTATATAACTATGCTATAATAGTATAAAACTGTATTATGCAGTATAGCATAATAGTAATTACATATTTTAGTTATACATAACATATACCAGTTATGTATAATATATACAATTATATATCATTATGCAATATATTACATACTATACACACAAATATATCTATAAATGTACATTAAACACACTATAGGCTATACTAGATAATCCTATACTATATAGTAGAAAATGGTCCACAAATACCTCTTTTGAATATAGCTGCAGAGGCCCAAAAAAATACCAGCAAATTGAATCCAGCAATATAAAAAAAGACCTATACAACATGACCAAGTTGGATTAAGCTCAGAAAAGCAATGTTGGTCTCACATATAAATATATATTAATATGCCATATTTACAGAATAAGGGATCTATTATCATAGGATCATCCCAAAAGGCGCAGAAAATGATCTTTTTTTTTTTTTTTTTTTTTAAGACAGGGTTTTGCTCTGTCACCTAGGCTAAAGTGCAGTGGTGTAATCATAGCTCACTGCAGCCTTGAACTCCTGGGCTCAACTGATCCTCCCACCTCAGCCTTCTGCGTAGCTAGGGCTACAGGCATGCACCACAACACTCAGTTAATTTTTAATTTTTTTTGTAGAGACAAGGTCTTGCTATATTGCCCAGGCTGATCTCAAACTCCTGGCCTCAAGTAATTTTTTTTGGGGGGGGCAGTGCCCAGTACAGGTGGCAGCACACATTAGGACTTCAAAATCCAGAGATTCCATGATTCTGAGTTACGTGAGTTTGGGTAGAATCCTGTGCTCTGTACTTAACTTTCTTCATTTGTAACATGGGAGAACTGATTGGTTGAGCAATCAAATGAGATACTCAAAATTATGAAATCACAGTGCCAAGTACTAACGTTAAGTTATCACTGAAAAAAATGGACAAAGATTTTATTTCCTTTGCTCAAATTTAATAAGACACAAATATTTGACTTTCCCCCAACTCTTCCCAAACATGTGAATACCAAATTGGGATTTGGGGGCTTTCTGGATCATTGAAACAAAAAGATTCAAACTACTCCTCTTATAAGAAGGCATTAAATTTTTCCTTATATGATGACACCAGATATTCTTCCTTTCTACTAAATTAGGCTATTATGCAAAATGATTCCCTGTCTGCAGCTCACCTCCATTATTTCTTGAAAATTACCCTCTAAACATCCATAGATCTTTTGGGTGGTACATATTGGGTGATTCTGTCTGCACAACAGCAAAATGATCATGCCGCATATCCAAGGCAACTTAAGAATCTTTCAAATGACATTAAACGGAAATGTCAACATCACCAATACCTGTGGCCCAAATCAATAGGACATCTCAAATCCTAAATACTCACATCCAAACTCATGATCACACTTTACATGTCTCAAAACTTTTATCCATTATAAAAATAAAGATGAACCATATCTACACCTTTGTTTATGGGGAATCATTACTGTTCATCCCAGGGATGTTTCATGTTTCTATATCCATAGCATGGAATGTCTTGATCATTTGTGCTGAACTGTGTATGCTTTGATACTACAGTGGCAGGCCTATGAGAAAGGTTAAAAAATGAGCATCAAGAGCAACATGGCTTGATTTGAACAGTGATTCTGTCTTTCCATCTTGCTAGGTTTGTGGTCTCTGAAAACTTATCTACACTTATTGGACTCTGCTAGTGCACAAAGGAGAAAAAAAGTATTATATAGTTTGCTAAAGACTAAGTGAACTTACATATTTTAACTGAGATATTTTGTGGAAAACATTGTCCAATACACCATAAGAAATATTTCCATGTTTAGATAATAAAAAAGGTTAAGAACAGTTCCACAGGACTAGGATCTGACCTCACACTCAGGTTAGGCCAAGTCTTATCCTGTTGAAGAGAAAAATGTCACACTTCCTTCATCAGACAAAGCTACTCAGCAACCATGATGGATCAAGACAAAAACAATAACCATGTCTCTAAAAATGGTAAAAGAGAACAGAGTTGAAGCCATTCAAATGACCAAAATTGCCCTCTACTCACTAATCCAAGTGAGTGGTTTCTTACGAATTAGGTTTAGCTCCACTTCATTCTTCCTGCCTCTAGATAAGAATTATGATTACCAGTGACACAATTAAGTTCACCTCACAGCATGTGACACACACAGGAGTGCCTCAGTTTGGTGATTAGCAAACAAGTCACCTAACAAAAATCCAAATCCAAAATGAAGTCTTTTTGAGCACCCTCTTTTTTATTTTTTTATTTTTTGAGATGGAGTCTTGCTCTGTGGCCCAGGCTGGAGCGCAGTGGCGTGGTCTTGGCTCACTGCAACCTCCACCTCCTGGGGTTCAAGCAATTCTCCTGCCTCAGCTTCTCGAGTAGCTGGGATTACATACCACCATGCCCGGCCAATTTTTATATATTTTTTAGTAGAGACGGGGTTTCCCATGTTGGCCAGGCTGGTCCCGAACTCCTGACCTTGTGATCCGCCCACCTCAGCCTCCCAAAGTGCTGGATTACAGGCATGAGCCACCGCGCCCGGCCGAGCACCCTCTTACTGATACTCCTCAGAGTCATTTATGGTTTATTATCATTCTTATTACTACAATTCTTAACACTCCTCTCTTGACTACAGGTGTGATCCTATGGTTTAATATCATTCTTATTACTACAATTCTTAACACTCCTCTTTTGACTACAGGTGTGATCCTGGTGATCTTTGAAAAAAAGGCACAGGCCGGGCGCGGTGGCTCAAGCCTGTAATCCCAGCACTTTGGGAGGCCGAGACGGGCGGATCACGAGGTCAGGAGATCGAGACAATCCTGGTTAACACAATGAAACCCCGTCTCTACTAAAAATACAAAAAAATTAGCTGGGCGTGGTGGCGGCGCCTGTAGTCCCAGCTACTTGGGAGGCTGAGGCAGGAGAATGGCGGGAACCCGGGAGGCGGAGCTTGCAGTGAGCCGAGATCCCGCCACTGCACTCCAGCCTGGGCGACAGAGCGAGACTCCGCCTCAAAAAAAAAAAAAAAAAGAAAAAAGAAAAAAAGGCACAGAAACAACCATGATATAAGTTTTTGGTATTATGAATGCATGATAAATTGATTTTCTGGGAAAAAATCATAACTATATTAAGAATAAAAAATAAAAAATTCCTAAGGACAATACTTCATCTTGTATGCACACAATATTGACTCAGAATATATGAGGATTAACTCAATAAACTTAAAAACGTAATCTGAAAATCTATAATTGCAATGGAATATTTTAATATATCCTTGCAGAAAATTCAAGAGACAAGTGATAGCATACAAGTTATTTGAAAACAGTTAATAAAATATTTCTAAGAAACATCTACAGAAGGTTCTGTTCAGCAAAAACATACACATAGTTTTTAATCACATAAAATGAAACAAAACTGAAAAGGTACTGAGAGATTACATTCAACTGTAATAGGAAACACCGACAATCTGCTTGATATTAGGAAGGTGCTTATTCTTACACTGCAGGACTGGGTAAGTGCATTCAATGCACAATGCAGTGGAGGGACAAACACCCATGTAGTCCTTTTTGACTGCATCACTGTAGTTGTCATGGTGGAATCAGAAACACACAGTCACTTGTACTGTTAACAAAACATGGTGTTTATTACATAAATAATACCTTTGATAAATTCAACCTAGAGATGAGGTAAGTCAGAGCATCAGAGAATATTCCCAACCTTAAGAGTCTAAATAGTTGCCTGGTGGACACATTAGAGTTTCTAGGAAAATCCAAACTGCAGTGCATCTTTGAGTAGAACTTTCGAAGACGGCCGGGCGCGGTGGCTCAAGCCTGTAATCCCAGCACTTTGGGAGGCCGAGACGGGCGGATCACGAGGTCAGGAGTTCGAGACTATCCTGGCTAACACGGTGAAACCCCGTCTCTACTAAAAAAAAAAAAATACAAAAAACTAGCCGGGCGAGGTGGTGGGCGCCTGTAGTGCCAGCTACTCGGGAGGCTGAGGCAGGAGAATGGCATAAAAACCCGGGAGGCGGAGCTTGCAATGAGCTGAGATCTGGCCACTGCACTCCAGCCTGGGCAACACAGCGAGACTCCGTCTCAAAAAAAAAAAAAAAAAAAAAAAAAAAAGAACTGTCGAAGACAATCTGTGGAAAACTACATCTCTGAAAATATGGCAGCTGGGGCTATGCACAGTGGTTCACGCCTGTAATCTTAGCACTTTGGGAGGCCAAGGTGGGCGGATCATGAAGTCAGGAGTTTGAGACCAGCCTGGCCAACATGATGAAACCCTGTCTCTACTAAAAATACAAAAAAATTTAGCTGGGTTTGGTGGCGGGCACCTGTAATCCCAGCTACTTAGGAGGCTAGGGCAGGACAATTGCTTGAACCCAGGAGGCAGAGGTTGCAGTGAGCCAAGATCATGCCACTGCACTTCAGCCTGGGCAACAGAGCAAGACTCCATCTCAGAAAAAGAAAGAAAAGAAAGGGAAAGAAAGAAAGAAGGGAGGGAGGGAGGGAGGGAAGGGAGGGTGGGAGGGAGGGAGGTAGGCAAATATGGCAGTCAAGCAGTTAGTGGTGGTTCTAAGAATACTCTCAGCTGGCAGAGCAAAGGATCAGGACAATGTGGTGGAAGCAGGTGTCCCTGAAGCCCCTATGCATCCATCTGTCTCCACATATGGTGGCTATAAAACCTGACTAATGCTTTCTTTACTTCTGCCTTCCATATCTCCTGCAAGTAGGCTATTGGTCAGTTATACCATGGAGCCATAAAAGGATAGATTACAGAAAACATAAGTCACAACATCACCCATGTTAACACAACCCAGGACAGCCATTTCCAGCTGTAGGTTATATGGTTCTATCTCAGGTCTCTCTTATTAATGCAAAGCCTATTATCCAAATCACAGCCAGAAAGAATTACAAATAGCAAAGATCAGAAAATGAAAATAATAATTCCAATGAGAGAGTATACTGCATGATAAACTTTGCAGACTCAAAAATTTATTATGATTATTTTTTAGCATAAAAAAATAGAAAAAAGGGCATTCTGTCTTCCTCTAAAAAAGCTTCTTTTGGTCAGAAAGAAAGATGAAATACATATAATGATATCTAGTACCTGCCACATAAGGCCAGTAGGAAATCCTAAAGATTACCAAATTGTGATTTTTTGATGGCCCGTTACAGCACAACTAAAAAATACATAAAAATCAAAACTACTAGCTTATTATAAATACACTTCAATTCACTCATGAATCTAACAGACTTCAATATGGAAAGACAAAATTTCAGAAACGGATTTAATGAAAAAATACTATCAATTCAACTTGTGTACAACTGTATAAGAGCTTACAGAATTATCTCATCTCAATGTTCTTTTGTGAAATAGAAATCCATAATTCAGAGATCCACTTTAAGAATCAGTAACTGACACTATATTTTATAACACTTCTGTCATGTTGTGAATTTTCTAAAACAATATACATGAATTAATTTGCATCAGGCTTTCCCATATTATCTACATTTATACAACACCTCCCTAGTGGGAGTTTCAACGAGATTGAAATTTCACACATAAGGGAGTATCACATGAGCATTTGTTAAAATTGAAAACATTGTTATTTCTCACTTTTATAAGATTTCTATCCAGTCTGCATTCTCACATATAAGTATATGGGCCAACTGAAGGCTTTCTCACAATGTCTATATTCAAGAAGTCGCTTTCCAGTGTGAGTTTGTTCATGGCTTCCAAGTAAACTGAGACAAATAAAGGTTTTTCCACATTCTTTACAATTATAGAGTTTTCCACATTCTTTACATTTTTAAGGTTATTAATTCTTTATATTTATAGGGCATATGAAAATTCTTTATACTTCATATGCCTTCTCATGGTCTTTAAAAGGTCACATGACCATTGAAGGTTTTCCCACATTGCCTACATTCACAGGGTTTCCTGTCCAGTATGAATGCTTCCTCATATTCACATGTAAAGAACTGAAGGTATCCCCATGTCTTATAGTCATAGAGTTTCTCTGAAATATGAATAATTTCATGTCTTCAAAAGGAAATGGGAGCCAGATGCGGTGGCTCACACCTGTAATCCAACACTTTGGGAGGCCAAGGCAGGCAGATCGTCTGAGGTCAGGAGTTCGAGACCAGCCTGGCCAACGTGGTGAAACCCCATCTCTACTAAAAACACAAAAAGTAGGTGGGCATGGTGGTCCACACCTGTAGTTCCAGCTACCCAGGAAGCTGAGGCAGGAGAATCACTTGAACCCAGGAGACAGAGGTTGCAGTGAGCTGTAATCGCACTACTGTACTCCAGCCGGGGTGACAGAGTGAGACTTCATCTCAAAAAAAAAGAAAAAAAAATGGAATAGGACAACTGAAAACTTTGCCATATTGCTTACATATATAGGGTTACTCTCCATTATGAACTCTTTCATGTATTCGAAAGGAACGGGAACACTTGAAGGCTTTACCACATTGTTGACAAGCATAGGGTTTCTCTCCAGTGTGAGTTCGTTCATGGATTCGAAAGGAACGTGAGCAACTGAAGGCTTTATCACATTGTTTACATTCATAGGGTTTCTCTCCAGTGTGAGTCCTTTCGTGCATTCGAACAGAACTAGAACAACTGAAGGCCTTACCACATTGTTTACACTCATAAGGTTTCTCTCCAGTGTGAGTCCTTTCATGTATTCGAATGGAACTGGAACAACTAAACGCCTTACCACACTGTTTACACTCATAAGGTTTCTCTCCAGTGTGAGTCCTTTCATGCATTCGAAAGGAACTGGAACAACTGAAGGCTTTACCACACTGTTTACATTCATAGGGTTTCTCTCCAGTGTGAGTCCTTTCATGCATCCGAAAGGAACTAGAAAAACTAAAGGCTTTACCACACTGTTTACATTCATAGGGTTTCTCTCCAGTGTGAATTCTTTCATGCATTCGAAAGGAACTGGAACAACTGAAGGCTTTACCACACTGTTTACATTCAAAGGGTTTCTCTCCAGTGTGAGTTCGTTCATGGATTTGAAAAGAACTAGGACAATCAAAGGCTTTCCCACATTCCTTGCATTTATAAGGTCCATTTCCAGTGTGCATTATCATATGTCTTCGATAGCTTGGAAGAGAAATGAATGCTTTCCCACATTCCTTACAATCATAGGGTTTCTCTCCTGTATGAATCCTTTCATGTTTTCTAAAGGAACTAGGAAAACTGAAGGCTTTGCCACATTTTTTACATTTATAGGGTTTTTCTCCAGTGTGAATCCTTTCATGACTTCGAAAGGATGTGGGACAACTAAGAGCTTTACCACATTGCTTACACTGATAGGGTTTTTCCCCAGTGTGAGTCCTTTCATGTATTTGAAAAGTTTGGTAATATCTGAAGGCTTTTCCACATTGCTTACATTCATAGGGTTTCTCTCCAGAGTGAGTTCTTTCATGATTTCGAAAAGAGCTGGGATGACTGAATGTTTTCCCACATTCTTTACATTTATAGGGTTTCTCTCCTGTGTGCATTCTCATGTGTCCTCGAAAGGTTGTGTGATAAATGAAGGCCTTCCCACATTCCTTACATTCATAAGGTTTCTCTCCAGTATGAGTTCTTTCATGTATTTGAAAGGAACTGGGCCAACTGAAAGCCTTACCACACTGCTTACATTTGTAGGGTTTCTCTCCAGTGTGAGTTCTTTCATGGATTCGAAATGAACTTCGAAAGCTGAATCTTTTCCCACATTCCTTACATTCATATGACTTCTCTCCATATTTGTGATACTCATATGATCTATGTTCAGTATGAGATCTCATGTGCCTATTAAGAGATGAATGACACATATAGTCCTTTCCACACACACTACATTCATATGGTTTTACCCTAGTAAAAGTTTTCTTGTTTGGTTTAGGATTTGGAGTCTGACTGATGGTTTCTCCAAACTGACTACCTTCTTTCCTTTCACAGAGCCTCTCTACCATATGACTTCTGTGAGAAAAAAAAAAAAAAAAAAAAAAGCACACAATTAGTGGCTTTTTAAAATAATTTTATAATTATTATTTCACAATCATTAGTAGGTAGTAGAATTACACTTTTGCCATTTTCAGGGGAAGTGTATGTTATGAATGCTCAGGAAGAGTACTTGACCAGAGCCATTATCAAAACAATAAAACTCATAATATAGAGTTCTTTTTTTTTTTTTTTTGAGAAGAGTCTTGCTCTGCTGCCGAGGCTGCAGTGCAGTGGCACAATCTTGGCTCACTGCAACCTCCATCTCCTGGGTTCAAGCAATTCTGCCTCAGCTTCACGAGTAGCTGGGATTACAGGACCCCACCACCACACCTGGCTAATTTTTGGATTTTCAGTAGAGGCAGGGTTTTGCCATGTTGGCCAGGCTAGCCTCGAACTCCACACCTCAGGTGATCTGCCCACCTCAGCCTCTCAAAGTGCTGGGATTACAGGCATGAGCCACCATGCCTGGCCAAAATTCATAATATAGAGTTTCTTAATATTGTTTCCAGGTGAAATATTTTTCAAATACTGAACAACTGTACCTTTTTTTTTTTTTTTGAGACAGAGTCTTGCTCTATCCCCCAGGCTGGAGTGCAGTGGCGCGATCTCGGCTCACTGCAAGCTCCGTCTCCCGGGTTCACGCCATTCTCCTGCCTCAGCCTCCTGAGTAGCTGGGACTACAAGTGCCTGCCACCGCGCCCGGTGTATTTTTTGTATTTTTAGTGGAGACGGGGTTTCACCTTGGTCTCGATCTCCTGACCTCGTGATCCGCCTGCCTCAGCCTCCCAAAGTGCTGGGATTACAGGCGTGAGCCACCGCGCCCAGCCATCTGTACCATTTTTAAGAAAACTTTCTTGGCAACAATTTTCAACAAATAAATATGAAATAGGGCTTCTTCCAATTATTCATTTTTTAAACTTAATGACATGCTAAGATTCTCTCATAAGACAGTATTTTCTTTTGTAAGTACAACTCACCTTAGCTTTCTCCCCTGATTTTTGTGGTCCTCAGTGTTCTTCTCCTCCCAGTTTTCCCCTAAAATGCAGGCCCAGAAAAATCATTAAAACTATTTGAAATTATAGAAAAAGTATTAGATTCTAAATCTAGGATGAGCTGTTATCCTGTCTGATTTATTTACCAAAGTATTCCCTTTCAACATCCTAAACCTTGGAACCTTGTTGATGAACAAGAAACACTTGTTCTCTAATTGACTAAGTGAGGGAATAATTTCAGTCTTACCTATAGAGGCCAAGTTAACAAAGGTTTCTTGCATCACATCTCTGTAGAGTTTCTTCTGAGAGGGACCCAGCAAAGCCCACTCCTCCTGGGTGAAGTTCACAGCCACATCCTCAAAGACCACTGAGTCCTGAAACATCCCACATGTATAGAGGAGGACGGGTGAGACTGACAGCACTGAGGAGATATACTCAGTTCATTAAAAGTCCATATATAATTCCTTTTTCTCCATTTATCCTATAACTTTGACATCAGAACTCAAATCTCTGTCTATACTTACTTCTTCATAAATTTAACACCACCATCAATATTTGGAAATTATTTTTGCATTTTTACTATGATCACTTCAAGTCTTATGCTCTCCAATGACAGGATACACAGCATCTTGGAGAAATGCTATAGAAATGAAACAAATATTTCCAGTTTAAGACGAACAATTCCTTGTAAGAAAAATACTTTTTATCTCCTGCCTTATCATGTACTATATCACTTAGCATCCCATGAAACACAGGGTCAAATCTGTACGAGATTTTTTTGTGTGTGTATGAGACGGAGTCTCGCTCTGTCGCCCAGGCTGGAGTGCAGTGGCGCCATCTCGGCCCACTGCAACCTCCACCTCCCAGGTTCACGCCTTTCTCCTGCCTCAACCTCCCCAGTAGCTGGGACTACAGGCACCCGCCACTATGCCCGGCTAATTTTTTGTATATTTAGTAGAGACGGGGTTTCACCATGTTAGCCAGGATGGTCTCGATCTCCTGACCTCGTGATCCGCCCACCTCGGCCTCCCAAAGTGCTGGCATTACAGACGAGGTCAGGAGATTGAGACCATCCTGGCTAACACAGTCAAACCCTGTCTCTAATAAAAATACAAAAAAACAGCTGGGCGTGGTGGCAGGCGCCTGTAGTCCCAGCTATTCGGGAGGCTGAGGCAGAATGGTGTGAACCCGGGAGGTGAAGCTTGCAGTGAGCCAAGATCATGCCACTGCACTCCAGCCTAGGTGACAGAGCGAGACTATGTCTCAAAAAAAAAAAAAAAAAAAAGAGTGGCTTAGTGTGCCTAAATGGTTTATGGAAGCAATAGAGTATATACTGAACTCCTTTTTTCCTTTTTAGAGTCTGGACTTTTTCACATGCCAGGAGGATGCCTACTTGATCAGCCCCCCAAAAGCACTGTGAGCACTGGGTCTCTAATGAGCTTCCCTAGCAGACAATATATAATATCACACTTGTTGCTTGGGGAATTGAGCCCATTCCATGTGATTACATGAGGAAAGAACATTTAAAGGCTTGCATCTGCTTTCCTCCATGCCAACTATGACTAAATAAGGCTAATGAAGGATATTTAACAATCCTAATTTTAAAAAATGTTATTGGGTAAAGTCAAAGCAGAATTAAATTAAGGTGAAAGTTGGTACATGTTCTTAGAACAAACTCAGTGTCAACAAGATGCCACTGCTCCCAAATGATATCTTTATAAAATTCTACAAATCCCTAAAACAGACTTATTAGGAGTCAAGAAAAACTACTTTTCCAAACCTAAGAGGAACAATAAATGTCAAACAATGGGTAAAGTCTTTTGAAGAGCAACATAAATACTTGCCTAGTATGCATCAAGGATTTTCAAACTATAACCCTCCTAACAGCATAACACGCAGAGAGATAAATAGAACAAGGGAGGGGGAAAGTGTCTTCAATGGACTGGCATTTATAAGGAAAACTGATTAATGATAGAGCAAGCATTGTAGGGGAATGGAAGAGATCACTAACACTTTAATACATGTAGAAGAGACAAACTGTTATCTAATTGGAAAAAGCATTGCATTAGCTCTATTCCATAGACAATAATCAATTTAATGTAGATTTAAACGTGAAGAATAGAATTAAAACTCTTTCAAAAGTCACAGGCAATTTTTTTTAAATGCAAGAGTAGGGAGAATTTTCTCATGTAAGAGTAAGCCATAAAGGATGAGACTGAAAACTTCAAATATCCTAAAATCAAGAAAGTTAAAAGACAAACCACAAAGCAGCAGAAAAATATCTGACATACGTGCAATATAAATGAACTAGTATGCAAAGTAAAAATAAATGAACAGGGCTGGACGCGGTGGCTCACACCTGTAATCCCAGCTACTTGGGAGGCTGAAGCAGAAGAATTGCTTGAACCCAGGATGCGGAGGTTGCAGTGAGCTGAGATCGCAGCACTGTACTCCAGCCTGGGCAACGGAGTGAGATTCTGCCTATAAAAAAAGAATCTAGCCAGGAGTGGTGGCTCACACCTGTAATCCCAGCACTTTGGGAGGCCGAGGCAGGTGGATCACGAGGTCAGGAGATCGAGACCATCCTGGCTAACAGGGTGAAACCCTGTCTCTACTAAAAATACAAAAAATTAGCCGGGCGTGGTGGCGGGCGCCTGTAGTCCCAGCTACTTAGGAGACTGAGATAGGAGAATGGCGTGAATCCGGGAGGCAGAGCTTGCAGTGAGCCGAGCCGAGATGGCACCACTGCACTCCAGTATGGGAGACACAGCAGATTCCGTCTCAAAAAAAAAAAAAAAAAAAAGAATCTAAGCATCTACATTAGGAAAGCAAGAAAATATGAGCAAATAAAACCCAAAGTAAACACACAACAGAAGAAATAGTAAAAAGAGAAATTAAACAAAACCAAAGGTGTTTATTTGAAAAGATCAATATATTTGATAAATGTACGGTACGCTAACTGAAAAACAAAGAGAAAGAGAATAGAAATTACTAATATCATAAATATAAGTGGGAAAAATAAAAATGAAAAAGTTATGGGCAAAATACAACATGCATTTATGATAAGAAACTGGAGATAGACCTTCCTCTTTTTGAGAAGCAGTGTTTATAGGAAACCTGCCGCTAATATCATATTTAATAGTGAGAAACTAGATGCTTTCCTGGTAAGATGAGGAAATGGGCAAAGATGTCCCCTCTTACCACTCCTACTCAACAGATTATACTCAAAGTGTAACTAATGAGAGGAGAGGAGAGGGGAGGGGAGAAGAGATACAGATAGGGAAGGAAGAAATATCACTGTCTTTGTGGCATGTGACATGATTGTCTAAGTATAAAATCTCGCCAGGCACGGTGGCTCACGCCTGTAATCCCAGCACTTTGGGAGGCCGAGGCGGGCAGATCACGAGGTCAGGAGATCAAGACCATCCTGGCTAACACAGTGAAACCCCCTCTCTACTAAAAATACAAAAAATTAGCCGGGCGTGGTGGCGGGCGCCTATAGTCCCAGCTACTCGGGAGGCTGAGGCAGGAGAATGGCGTGAACACGGGAGGCGGAGCTTGCAGTGAGCCGAGATCAAGCCACTGCACTCCAGCCTGGGTGACAGAGCAAGACTCCATCTCAAAAAACAAACAAACAAACAAACAAACAAAAAATATATATATATACACACACACATATATATATACACACACACACAAAAGTCAATTGCTTTCTTACAGACTCACATTGGTGTAGTATAGACTCAATGAGTCACCTGATTTTCAACAAATGACCAATGGTAATTCAATGAAAAAAGATAGCCTTTGTCAACAGTGTTGGAAAAACTGAACATCCACATGCAAAACACAATGAAAAAAACACAAATCTAGAAACAGACGTTACACCTTAAACAAAAACTGGCTCAAAATGGATCATAGATCTAACTAGGCCAGGAGCAGTGGCTCATGCCTGTAATCCCAGCACTCTGGCAGGCCATGGCAGGAGGACAGCTTGAAGTCAGGAGTTTTAGACCAGCCTGGGCAACTAAGTGGGAACCGATCTCTACAAAAAATACAAAAATTAGCCAGGTGTGGTGGTGCACACTTGTAGTCCCACCTACTCAGGAGGCTGAAGTGGGAGGAGTGCTTGCACCCAGGAGGTTGAGGCTGCAGTAAGCCAAGATTGCACTACTGCACTCTGGCCTGGGCAACAGAGGGAGACCTTGTCTCAAAAAAAAAGTAAAGCTATAGGATACCTAAAAGTTAACAAAGAAGAAAACGTAGGTGACCCTGGGTTTGGTGATAAATTTTTAGATATAAGCAAAATCCACACAAAATAAATCAGTAAGTTTGACTTCATTAAAATGAAAAAGCTCCTCCTCTATGAAAGCTCTGTGTTAAGAGAATGAAAAAGACTCTAGAGCCTTTTGTGGTAGGGGTACCCATTTAAGGTGGGCCAATTTGCAAGTAACAGCATAAATGGGCTTAAGTAAAATTTATAAACAAGGACTATGTTGCCTCCAGAACATCAAAAGAACCTAGAAGATGCTGTGGGTAGTCAGAGGGACAATAGCTATTTCATAGTAGTGTCAGGGATGGAGCGGCCCTCCTTTTACCAAATGGTTTTTAGGAATTTAACCAAAACATAAAGATCTCTTATTTTAAATGTGGAGCAATGGACTTTTTGTAAGCTCTATTTTTTTTTCAGTATTTATGTATCCTGAATGAATGTCAAAACAATGTCCTCAGACAAGGCTGTCATTAATGTAATGTCATACCTGTGCTCCTGGAGAAAGGTGGATGCAGTTCAGATTTCGCATCCAAAGACTGCGATGGCAAGGCTGTTGAGGTTCCCTTGGGAAACTAGGTAAAGGTGTATAATCAGCCTTCAGAGGTAAAACTGCAAACTATAGCTAGTGGCTGTTGAAATAAGCACTAAACAGAACAGACATAAACAAATCCATGAGATGGTGAGAAACAGAACAGACATACACAAATCTGTGAGATGGTGAGAAACAGAACAGACATATACAAATCTGTGAGACGGTGAAATCTGTGAGATCAGTTGGATGGTGTCAGTAATTTCCATGTTGGGTATTGGTATAGGGGCTTAATGAGTGCAACCACAGCATTAAGGTTGTGGTAATCCATTGTGGGTTGCCATTCATTCTTTGCAAGTTTAAGAAAGGCCAAAGTGTACTGTTAAAATGAGAAGCAATCACTTCCTCGCTAAATAGGTTTTATATAATATTTTTCAATCCTTCAAGGCCCTGTTCAATTTATATTGAGCCATCATAACTAATTTAACTAGGGAGTAAGTTCCATAGGGTCTCATTCTGTCAAGCCAATTTGTAAGTGCCAAAGATTTCATTTAAATTTAATTTAAATTTCACTTACGACTCACTGGTTTAGCGTTCACCTGTTCACTCTGGGATATTTTAGGACACTGGGTGCCATGAACATGGGGAATTTAGGCACAGTTATGATGGCTAAGATGAGACATACTTATTTGTCCTCTATTTTATATTCAGTAACTCCCTTAAGATTATTAGGGGATACTGGCCGGGCGTGGTGGCTCAAGCCTGTAATCCCAGCACTTTGGGAGGCCGAGACGGGTGGATCACGAGGTCAGGAGATCGAGACCATCCTGGCTAACACGGTGAAACCCCGTCTCTACTAAAAAAATACAAAAAACTAGC
>NC_037687.1:12114470-12207919 GCF_003255815.1 Theropithecus gelada
AAAAAAAAAAAAAAAAAAAAAAAAAAGAAAGTGAGACCCTGTCTCTACAAAAAAGAATATATATAATGAGCTGGGCATGGTGGCTCATGTCTGTAATTCTAGTTACTCGGGAGGCAGAGGTGAAAGGAGTTCAGGGCTGCAGTGAGTTATGATTGTGCCACTGTACTCTAACTAGGACAACAGAGCGAGACCCTGTCTGGAAAAAAAAAAAAAAAAAAAAAACCTTAATACTTTAAACACTGACAGTTACAAAAGTGCAAAATTTTCAAATCTCTTTCTAACTATAATGACAAGGTGCATTATTATGTGTCCTACCATCTCACACTGGGAGGTGTTACTGGGAATGAGTAGCATATTATAATGCATTAGCGTTTTATCTTAAATATGTTAGGATTTTCAAATATATATATATATATAAGCTTTGAGTAGTTATTCTACCAAATAAAGAAGTTCAGGCTGGGCACGGTGGCTCATGCCTGTAATCCCAGCACTTTGGGAGGTCAAGGCTGGTGGATCATGAGGTCAGGAGATCAAGACCATCCTGCCTAACATGGTGAAATCCTGTCTCTACCAAAAATACAAAAAATTAGCCAGGCGTGGTGGCAGGTGCCTGCAGTCCCAGCTACTCAGAAGGCTGAGGCAGAAGAATGGCCTGAACCCGGGAGGCGGAGCTTGCAGTGAGCCAAGATCGCACCACTGCACTCCAGCCTGGGCGAGAGAGCGAGACTCCATCTCAAAAAAAAAAAAAAAAAAAGTTCAACTGCATTTCCCTTTTAGTTCAAGTGGAAATTCATTTGCAATAGGAATCATATGGACTTTGAGGTTTTTTTGTTTGTTTGTTTTTTGTATTTGTTTTTTTTTGAGACAGGGTTTTAATCTGTCACCCAGGCTGAATGAAGCACAGTGACTCAATTTTGACTCACTGCCACCTCTGCCTCCCAGGTTCAAGGGATCCTCCCATCTCAGCCTCCTGAGTAGCTGGGACTACACCCAGCTAAAATTACCACACCCGGCTAATTTTTTTTTTTTTTTTCTGTAGAGACAGGGTTTCACCACGTTGCCCACGCTAGTCTCAAACTCCTGGGCTCAAGCAATCCACCTGCCTCAGCCTCCCAAAGTGCTGGGATTACAGGCATGAGCCATAATGCCTGGCCTCTTTTAAATTTCAAAATACTCTGGCCAGGCGCGGTGGTTCATGCCTGTAATCCCAGCACTTTGGGAGGCCGATGTAGGCGGATCATGAGGTCAAGCGATCAAGACCATCCTGGCTAACACGGTGAAACCCCATCTCTACTAAAAATACAAAAAAATTAGCTGGGCGTAGTGGCAGGAACCTGTAGTCCCAGCTACTCAAGAGGCTGAGGCAGGAGAATGGCGTGAACCCAGGAGGCGGAGGTTGCAGTGAGCCAAGATCATGCCACTGCACTCCAGCCTGGGCAACAGAACAAGACTCCGTCTCAAAAAAAAAAAAATTTTTTCAAAGTACTCTATGACATGCACATACAAAAACCAATCTAAAAATGAAAAATGTACCTGACAATGTAAATACATCCATCTCTTATCTTGAGGTTCTCTTGCCTAAAAGAAACAAATATTCTGTTTGGTTCCAGAATTTTCTTTCTTTCTTTCTTTCTTTCTTTTTTAGAGATGGAGTCTTACTCTGTTGCCCAGGCTGGACTGCAGTGCACAATCTCGGTTCACCGTAACCTCCCCAGCAACCCAGGGTTCAAGCGATTCTCCTGCCTCAGCCTCCTAAGTAGCTGGGATTACAGGCGCCTACCAAAAATTACATGTCTGGTTAATTTTTATATGTTTAGTAGAGACAGGGTTTCACCAAGTTGGCCAGGCTGCTCTCAAACTTCTGACCTCAAGTGATCCCCCTGCCTCGGCCTCCCAAAGTGCTGAAATTAGAGGTGTGAGCCACCACACCCAGCCCGGTTTCAGAATTGTCTTGCCTTAGTTGCATCATACCTTTCAATCGATTTACATTTTCAAACCCAAGAAACAAAATTTAACACACTCACATATGGAATAACATTAAAAAGTGTTAACAGAAACTAGAAATTCAGCTGCTGTAATAGTCAGCAAATAAAGGAATCCAAAGGAAAAAAAAAACACTAGCCTGGACAACAGTGAGGATCTACAAAAAATTTACAAATTAGCCATGTGTGACAGTGCACACCTGTAGTCCTAGGTACTTGAGAAGCTGAGGTAGGAGGATTGTTTGAGCCAACAAAGGTGTTCGAGGTTACAGTTAGCTATGATCACACCACTGCACTCTAGTCTGGGTGACAGAGCAAGACTCTGACCAAAAAAAAAAAAAAAAAAAAGGAAGAAAGAAAAGAAAAGAAAAGAAAAAAGAAAAGGAAGGAAAACCACACCTGTAATCCCAGCACTTTGGGAGGCCGAGGTGGGAGGACTGTTTGAGGCCAGCAGTTTGGGATCAGCCTGGCCAACAAAGTGAGAACCCATCTCTAAAACACACACACACACACACACACACACTCTCTCACTCTCTCTCTCTCTCTCTCTCTCCTCTTCTCCCTCTCTCTCTCAAGTCAGCTCAGACTAGCAGCCTGCTTCCCCACAATTCAGAAGGAAAACCCACACTCAGAAAGCTAAACACATACACAAGCTTGGGGCCCACATTCTTGCTGTTGGGCAACAACCCTTAGTGTGAGACAGTCCTTGGTGACAGAGGGCAGGGGCACCTGAGGAGCCAAAGGAATGAACTCTGGGAGCTCCACACACTCCCTCACCCCAGGTGACAGTGAAATCGCCCCTTCAATTGTCGTGAGGAAACTCTCAACTGGACTGAGATTAAGGTTCTGACCCAAATGAACTCCCCAATTCATTTATCCTGTGTCCAGGAGACAGATCTCCTGGCCTTTACAGACTTTCTCACTATAGAAAAATTACACTGAGTGCACCTACACAACAGATGCAAAACTCAAACCTAATGTCTAAAAATAGGCCCAAGGAAACCACAAGTATGCCCTCAGGAAGAGCATCACTCAATTCAGCCAATCCCCTAATGTGCATTCAGACCCCCAGTTTTCCAGTGCTCAGCAGCTTCTCTCAGTATAAAGGGCTCCTTTAGGCCAGGCGTGGTGGCTCACGCCTGTAATCCCAGCACTTCAGGAGGCCGAGGCGTGTGGATCACCAAGTCAAGAAATCGAGACCATCCTGGCCAACGTAGTGAAATCCCATCTCTACTAAAAATACAAAAAAAAAATTAGCCGGGTGTCGTGGCGGGCGCCTGTAGTCCCAGCTACTTGGGAGGCTGAGGCAGGAGAATCTCTTGAACCCATGAGACAGAGGTTGCAGTGACCCGAGATTGCGCCACTGCACTCCAGCCTGGCGACAGAGTGAGACTCCATCTCAAAAAAACAAAAAACAAAAACAAAGGGCACCTTCCACAGTAGGTATGAGCAGATAGGACACCTGCAGGGGAGGCTCCCTAGGAAGAAACAACTGGGCCTTCAATTACATCCCGTGGCAGACCCAAGGGTTGGCCTTAGAGCTTGGAGTCACTGACCTCAGTCTTCCAGTCCTCTTTGCTCTCCAGTCAAGTGACCTGCACCACTACTGATATTTAAATGAGACAAACCCAGTGTTTGAAGAAATCAAAGGGGAGGCTGAGGCAGGTGGATGACATGAGCCCAGAATGAAATTCCATGTGAAATCACCCAAAAGGAAAGAACAGACCTGAGGAACTTACTACACATGCTCAGAAGAAAAAAAGAGAAACAAAAATTTTTAATAAATGCAGTATGATACTGGGATATTTTTTTATTATTATTATTATTTGCTGTTTTTGAGACAAGGTGTGAGACCTTGCTCAGCCTGGAGTGCAGTGGCACAATCAAGGCTCAAGGCAGCCTCAACCGCCCCCCCCCCCCCCCCCGCCTCAAGCAAACCTCCTGCCTCAGCCTCTCAAGTAGCTGGGGCTACAAGTGCAGGTCATTACGCACAGCTATTTTTTTTTTTTTTTTCCTACTAGAGATGAGGTCTCTCTATGTCATCTGGGCTGGTCTTGAACTCCTGAGCTCAAGTGATCCTGACTCAGTCTCCCAAAGTGCTAGGATTACAGGCGTGAGCCACCGCTCCCGGCTTGGTATTTTACTATTTTCTGAAATCTATCACTTTCCTTCCCCTTTGGAAATATTTTACATCCACTCTAAATGTTTATTTTACTTTTTTATTTTTTATTTTTTTGAGACAGAGTCTCACTCTGTCACCCAGACTGTAGTGCAGTGGCGCAATCTCAGTTCAACTGCAACCTCTGCCTCCTGGGTTCAAGCTATTCTCCTGCCTCAGCCTCCTGAGTAGCCAGGATTACAGACGTCCACCACCATGCCCGGCTAATTTTTTGTATTTTTTAGTAGAGACAGGGTTTCGCCATGTTGGCTAGGCTACAGGTCTCCTAATTACATATATTTTACATTTTTCGAGAATCAATTGAGTAAATCTTTTCAAGGTGAAAAGCCCAGGGAGGGGAAGTGCTGCGCTGGAAAGGACAGATCGCCCAGAAAAGTTTCCAAAAAGGATACTCAACCCAAAGGAGTTCCCATAGGATGTCAGGTCCCAGGATAGATACTGGCAAGAGAGGCACAAGCATTTTACACGAGGTAGCTTCAAGTCCTTCTCCCCTGTTTTCCTCTCATGTAAATACCCAAAGCATACATTAAATCTTTTAAAAAGAACCATCCATTCCTCTGTACAAAAAGGATAATTAAAATACTGCGTCTGGTTGAAATGCCCCACAGAAGACAGTTAATAACGACGTTGTGAACTGGAGAGAAGACATCGGCATTTGAAAGGAATCTAGAAATTTAGGGATTTATTCCCAGCTCTGGGAAGAACCAGGCTGGAAGACAGGGTCGTGGATTTGAGATCTGGCTTCCCATACACTTGGAAACCTTGAGAAACGAGTCCTCCCTTGGGAAGAAAAGAGGGCCTGAGGACCCTACACAACACTGCTCCTCAAACGCACGAACCCCACCACTCAGGCAGGATTCCCCCCATGACCCTCCCGTGCCCCCGCACAATCTGGGGAGACGCGGGACTGCGGGCTCGGAGCTGCCCAGCGAGGGCTCCAGGGCTGGGGCCGCAGTCGCCGCGCAGGGACTGGACAGGACGCACGGGGTCCCGGCTGCTGGCCCAGCCCCACCCTGCGGCCAAAGAGACCGAGGGCCGAGCTGCGCCAGGGGGACTCGGGTCCACAAACCCGGGAGACAACGGCGGGGAGGCCTGGGTCCCACCACAGCCAGATCCGGCCGGTTCCAACCCGCCCCTCTCCCCCATCTCAAGACGCTCAGCCCCGCACACTCACCATTTCCCAGACTCTGGGATGTCCTGGTGTCCGGTCTACTTCTCCCGCGGCCAGCACAGCTCCCACCACCACCCGAGAGGCCCTTTTGGGGTGAGGAGACCCCATAGCGGAGCGGAGCGGCTCGTAGAGACGTCCTCGCCGTTTGCGCAGCGTCCCCTCCGCCCGCCTTCCCGGCGGCGCCCCTGATTGGACGTTGCACTCTTGGACCTGCCTTTCTTGCCTGAGTGACAGCTGGTCGGGAAGTCGCGTCTCTAAGCAACCTGCATTCGTCTGGGATCAGGAATCTGTTCCCCTGCCACGGATATTTGCATCTAAGCAGAATTTGTTAACGTACCCGGGGTCGGGCGCTGGTGTCTGCCTGCAGCTCCTTCTGAGCGCGGAGACACAAGCGTGCACAGCGCAGGAAATTCCAGGCTCAGTTTCCAGATAAAGAGAGGCTCTTTGTCCACAGCAAAAAGGGCGCCCGAGCCATGCCAGACTGGAGCGGGAGGGTCAGATGCTCCCAGGCTTAGCATAAGGCTTCGAGGTCATTCATGGGTTTCTAACTCTTGTTTACAAATACAGACACTTAGAGTGACCTCATCATACCTAACAAAGAGTCTGACTACGTTTTAATCTTTGACAACTGACAGGGTTTAGGGCATCATCCATCCCTTCCCTCCCCCGCCACACTTTGCTCTAGTGGGAAGTTTGGACCCCACAGCCTTAGTCTGAGAGAAGTTGTTCCTTTTTTTTTTTTTTTTTTTTCTGGGAGGGGTGGGGGGGGGGGGGGGGGGGGGGGTGTCTCACTATGTTGCACAGGCTAGTCTCAAACTCCTGGGCTCAGGCGATCCTCCTTGGCTTCCCAAAGTGAAGGGATTACAGGCGTGAACCACCATGCCCGGTGAGGAATTCTTTTCAGTTCAACCCAAAGCCATGAGATGTGTTCAGCAAAACTGAACACTGGAAGGATATTTATTTCGGACCAGTTTTTGACTGTGTCCCTAGAGAACTTTTGTGGGTCCTTTATGTTTGTTTGGTTTGTGGTTGTTTTTGAGACAGGGCCCCTTTGTCCCTCAGGCTGGAATGCAGTGGTGCAATCAGAGCTCACTGCAGCCTCGACCTTCTGGGTTCAAGCAATCCTCCCACCTCAACCACCTGAGTAGCTGGAACCTCAGGCGCGTGCCACCATGCTTGACTAATTTCTTTCTTTTTATTTTTATTTTCTAGAAACAGGGTCTCACTATTTTGCCCAGGCTGATCTTGAACTCCTGGGCTCAAGTGATCTGCTGTCCTCTGCCTCCCAAAGTGTTAGGATTACAGGCGTGAAGCACCGCACCCAGCTCCTAGAGAACTTTGAAATGTAAATGGCTATGATATCCATAAGGCAATTAATTCCTATTTTGACTGAGATTATTAAAAAAAACATAAAAGGTTATGTAAAGTTGGCATGTACCAGTAAACTCAATATACTTAAGATACTGGATCAAAACTACTAATGGGCTGAGCATGATGGCTCACATCTGTAGTTCCAGCACTTTAAGAATCTAAGGGCTGCTTGAGCCCAGGAGTTTGAGACCAGCCTGGGCAACATAGTCAGAACCCCCCCAACTCTAAGAAAAATTTTAAAAATTAGCAGGGCATGGTGGTGCACACCTGTAGTCCCAGCTACTGGGGAGGCTGAGGCCCGAGGATCGTTTGAACCCAGGAGACCAAGGCTACAGTGAACTGTGATCCTGCATTCCAACCTGGGTGACAGAGTGAGACCCTGTTGGAAGGAAGGAGGGAAGGAGGGAAGGAGGGAAGGAGGGAAGGAAGGAAGGAGGGAAGGAGGGAAGGAGGGAAGGAGGGAGGGAAGGAGGGAAGGAGGGAAGGAAGGAAGGAAGGAAGGAAGGAAGGAGGGAGGGAGGGAGGGAGGGAGGGAAGGAAGGAAGGAAGGAAGGAAGGAAGGAAGGAGGGAGGGAGGGAGGGAGGGAGGAAGGAAGGAAAAAGGAAACCCCTGTAGCCTTTGACTGTCACTGTCCTATCTTCTCATCTTCCTCCTCCAAGCCTCTGTCTTAAGCAACCATTAATTTACTTTGGGTTGCTATATAGCTTTCCCATTCTAGACTTGGAATGGAATCATATACTATGTGTTCTTTGTGATTAACTTCATTCACTTAGCATAACTGTTTCAAGGGACATTTACATTGAAGTTTGTATCAATACTTCATTTGTTGTTTACAGTGAAACAATATTTCATTGTATGGATATAGCTCATTTTGTTTATCCATTCATCCATTAATAGGTATTTGGTTTGTTTCCGCCTTTTAGCTGTTATTAATAAGGTTGCTATAAACATCCATTGTACAAGTTTTTCTGTAGACATAGGATTTCATTTCTCTTGGGAATACACTCAGGCGTGGAATCAATGGATTACATGGTAATTCTATCTTTAATAGTTGAAGAGCTGCCAGACTCTTCTCCTCTCCTTTGGGAAATTCTATTACACACATATTGGTGAACTAAATAGTGTTCTGCATATTTCTCAGGCTCTGTTCATTTTTCTGTTTTTTGTTTTTGTTTTTAAGATGTAGTCCTGGGCTGTGCATAGTGGCTCACACCTGTAATCCTAGCACTTTGGGAGGCCAAGGCGGGCAGATCACAAGGTCAGGAGATCGAGACCATCCTGGCTAACATGGTGAAACTCCGTCTCTACCGAAAATACAAAAAATTAGCCGGGCGTGGTGGCGGGCGCCTGTAGTCCCAGCTACTCGGGAGGCTGAGGCAAGAGAATGGCATGAACCCGGGAGGCGGAGTTTGCAGTGAGCCGAGATCGTGCCACTGCACTCCAGCCTGGGCAACAGAGCGAGACTTGGTCTCAAAAAAAAAAAAAAGATGTAGTCCTGTTATGTTACCCAGGCCGGACTGCTTCAGTCTCCCAAGTAAGTGGGTCTGCAGGTGTGCACTAGCATGCCCAGTTTAAAGAAATAATTTCTTAAATCAGTGTTTGGCATTTTGCAGATCCCCTCTCCTTCCCCCAAGAAAATCTTTTTTTTTTTTTTTGAGACGGAGTTTCACTCTTGTTACCCAGGCTGGAGTGCAATGGCACGGTCTCGGCTCACTGCAACCTCCGCCTCCCAAGTACAAGTGATTCTCCTGGCTCAGCTTCCCAAGTAGCTGGGATTACCGGCACCTGCCACCGTGCCCGGCTAATTTTTTTGTATTCTTAATAAAGATGGGGTTTCACCATGTTGGCCAGGCTGGACTTGAACTCCTGACCTCAGGTGACCCACCTGCCTCAGCCTCCCAAAGTGCTGGGTTTGCAAGCATGAGCCACCATGCCTGGCCCAAAAAATCTTATTCTCCAGCTGTCTCCCAAAAACTAGTAGGCCTACAGTCTACACTATACCTTCGTTAAATTCCTAGATCTCTTCCCAGTTGATTTTCACTTCTTTTTTGAGACAGACTCTCACCCTGTCGCCCAAGCTGAAGTGCAGTGGCAAAATCTTGGCTCACTGCAACCTCCGCCTCCTGGGTTCAAGCGATTCTCCTGCCTCAGCCTCCTGAGTAGCTGAGACTAAGGTTCCCGTCACCGCTCTGGCTAATTTTTGTATTTTTAGTAGAGACCAGGTTTCACCATGTTGGCCAGGCTGGTCTTGAACTACTGACCATACGTGATCTGCCCGCCTCAGCCAAGGTGGAACCAACCCAATTGTCCATCAAGGAATGAATGAATCAACTAAATGTGGCCTATCCATACAATGGAATATACACACACACACACACGCAGACACACACACACACAGATATGAATTTGCAAAATTTTCTTCCATATATATACTGATCCAAAATCAATTTCCTTCCAATGTAAAGTATACATGTGGTTGGTTTGAGAAGAGCCCAGTGCCCAGGCTAGGGTTGTAGGGTTCAAACTCCACATCAAAGCCAAGTGCTCAGGTGTTATAGTGATTCCTTTTCTAAAGTGCCTCGATGAGTAGAGGTGGGAAAGGGATGTGTGGAAGCCTCAAGACCATCAACAGTAAAAGTTAAAATGGATAGGATGAGGTCATTTTAAGTGTCTGTGTTTGTAAACAAGGGCCACAGTTCTTTTTGTTTTGCTTTTTTGAAAATAAAAAAAAAACACTGCCTGGTTTCTCAAAGAAGGTCACTACATAATGATAAACAGGTCAATTCAGCAAGAGCATATAAAAGTTGTAAATATATTTGCACCCAACACTGCAGCACCCAGATATAGAAGTAGAGAATACTTCCAAACTCAATCTACAAGGCCGCTATTACCCTGATGCCAAAACCAGACAAAGACACACCAAAAAAAGAAAACTATAGGCCAATATCACTGATGAATGTTGATGCAAAAATCCTCAACAAAATGCTAGCAAACTGAATTCAACAACACATTAAAAATACAATGTATCGTGACCAAGTGGGATTTATCCCAGGGTGCAGGGTTGGTTCAACATATGCAAATCAATTAATGTGAGACATCGTATCAACAGAATGAAGGACAAAGACCATACTATCATTTCAATGGATGCTCAAAAAGCATTTGATAAAATTCAACATCTCTTCATGATAAAAACCCTCAAAAAACTGAGTATAGAAGGAACATGCCTCAACATAATAAAACCCATATGTGGGCCAGGTGTGGTGGTTCATGTCTGTCATCCCAGCACTTTGGGAGGCCGAGGTGGGTGGATCATTTGAGGTCAGGAGTTCGAGACTATCCTGGCTAACATGGTGAAATGCTGTCTCTACTAAAAATACAAAAAATTAGCGGGGTGTGGTGATGGGCGCCTGTAGTCCCAGCTACTCGGGAGGTTGAGGCAGGAGAATGGTGTGAACCCAGGAGGTGGAGCTTGCAGTAGCTGAGATCGCGCCACTGCACTCCAGCCTGGGAAACAGAGCAAGACTCTGTCTCAAAAAAAAAAACAACACCATATATGACAGACCCATAGCTAGTATCATACTGGATAGGCAAAAACTGAAAGCCTTTCCTCTAAGATCAAGAACACAACAAGGATGCCCACTTTGCCACTGTTATTCAACATAGTACTAGCTGAAGCAATCAGACAAAAGAAAGAAATAAAGGGCATCCAAATGGGAAAGGAAGAAAGCAAATTATCCTTGTTTGCAAATGATATAATCCTATATCTGGAACAAACTAAAGACTCCACCAACCAGCACTTTGGTAGGCCAAGGCGGGTGGATCACAAGGTCAGGAGTTTGAGACCAGCCTGGCCAATATGGTAAAACCTCATCTCTACTAAAAATACAAAACTTAGCTGGGCATGGTGACGTGCACCTGTACTCCCAGCTACTCAGGAGGCTGAGGCAGAAGAATTGCTTGAACCCAGGAGGCGGGGTTGCAGTGAGCCGAGATCGTACCACTGCACTCCAGCCTGGGCGACAGAGACTCTGTCTCAAAAAATAAAAATAAAAAAGACTCCACCAAAAAACTATTAGAACTGATAACTCAACTCAGTAAAGTTCCAGGATACAAAATCAACATACAAAAATCAGTAGCATTTCTTTTTTTTTTTTTTTTTTTTGAGACGGAGTCTGGCTCTGTCGCCCAGGCTGGAGTGCAGTGGCCGCATCTCAGCTCACTGCAAGCTCCGCCTCCCGGGTTTACGCCATTCTCCTGGCTCAGCCTCCCGAGTAGCTGGGACTACAGGCGCCCGACACCTCGCCCGGCTAGTTTTTTGTATTTTTTAGTAGAGACGGGGTTTCACCGTGTTAGCCAGGATGGTCTCGATCTCCTGACCTCGTGATCCACCCGTCTCGGCCTCCCAAAGTGCTGGGATTACAGGCTTGAGCCACCGCGCCCGGCCGATCAGTAGCATTTCTATATGCCAACAGCAAACAATTTTAAAAAGAAGTCATTAAAGTAATCCCATTTATAATAGCTACAAATAAAATTAAATGCCTAGGAATTAACTTACCCAAAGAAGTGAAAGATACCTACAATGAAAGCTATAAGACATTGATGCGGCCGGGCGCGGTGGCTCAAGCCTGTAATCCCAGCACTTTGGGAGGCCGAGACGGGTGGATCACGAGGTCAGGAGATTGAGACTAGCCTGGCTAACACAGTGAAACCCCGTCTCTACTAAAAAATACAAAAAACTAGCCGGGCGAGGTGGTGGGCGCCTGTAGTCCCAGCTACTCGGGAGGCTAAGGCAGAAGAATGGCTTAAACCCGGGAGGCGGAGCTTGCAGTGAGCTGAGATCCGGCCACTGCACTCCAGCCTGGGCGACAGAGTAAGACTCCGTCTCAAAAAAAAAAAAAAAAAAAAAAAAAAAGACATTGATGCAAGAAATTGAAGAGGACACAAAAAATGAAAAGATACTCATGTTCATGCATTGGAAGAATCACTATTGTTAAAATGTCCACACTAACTAAAGCAATCTAGAGATTTAATGCAATCCCAATCAAAATACCAATGACGCTCTTCACAGAAATAGAAAAAACCATCCTAAGATGTATGTGGAACCAAAGAAGACCCAGAATAGCCAAGCTATCCTAAGCAAAAAGTACAAAACTGAAGGAATCATATTACCTGACTTTAAATTATTTAAATATGACTATAAATCATATTATCTAACTTTAGACCTACAGTAACCATAATGGCATGGTACTGGAATAAAAACAGACGCAAAGATCAGTGGAACAGAACAGAGAAGCCAGAAATAAATCCATACATCTATGGTGAAGTCATTTTTGACAAAGGTGCCAAGAACATACACTGGGAAAACGACAGTCTCTTCAGTAAAGAGACTGGGGAAACTGGATATCCATATGCAAAATAATGAAACAGACCCCTCTCTCTCACCATACACAAAAAGCAAATCAAGATCAGTTACAGACTCAAATCTAAGACCTTAAACTATGAAACTACTAAAAGAAAATATAGGGAAATTCTCCAGAACATTGGAGTGGGCAAAGATTTCTTGAGTAATATCCTACAAGCACAGGCAACCAAAGCAAAAATAGATAAAGGGGTCACATTAAGTAAAGAGCTTCTGTACAACAAAGTGAAAAGACAAGCTACAGAATGGGAGAAAATATTTGCAGACTACCCATCTGACAAGGAATTAGTAACCAGAATATAGGCCAGGCGCAGTGGCTCACGCCTGTAATCCCAGCACTTTGGGAGGCCGAGGCGGGAGGATCACGTGGTCAGGAGTTTGAGACCAGCCTGACCAACATGGAGAAACCCTGTCTCTACTAAAAATACAAAATTAGCTGGGCGTGGTGGCACAGGCCTGCAATTCCAGCTACTCCGGAGGCTGAAGCAGGAGAATCGCTTGAACCCGTGAGGCGGAGGTTGTGGTGAGCTGAGATTGCACCATTCCACTCCAGCCTGGGCAACAAGAGGGAAACTCCATCTCAGAAAAATAAAAACAAAAACAACTTTTTAAAAAAACCCAGAATATATAAGGAGCTCCAAAAAAATCTATAGAAAAAAAATCCAATAATCGGATTAAAAATGGGCAAAAGATCTGAAAAGACATTTCTCAAAAGAAGGCATGCAAATGGCAAACAGTTATACGAAAAGGCCAACATCATTGATCATCAGAGAAATGCAAATCAAAACTATTATACAATGAGATATCATCTCACCCCTGTTAAAATGACTTTTATCCAAAAGTCAGGCAGTAACAAATGCTGGAGAGGATGTGGAGAAAAGGGAACCTTTGTACACTGTTTTTCAGTTTTCTTGAACTGCCAGGCTTGGGTGGGTTTTTTCTTGACTTTCAGTATAGTTTTTCTCCCTTCTGTAGTCTGAGAGAATCCAGAAGGCAAGAATCAATACCCCTCAACACCAGCAAATGATTAGGTGACCCCAAGTATCCCCAAAGGAATGGAAACTGGGGTTGGGAAAGAAAAGCTGAGTGCCCCAGGGGTTCGTTATTTATTTGAGGGGGATACCAGGAGACTCTTTCCAGCCCAAGGTATCCAGCTGCTCCCCTGAGAGGCCCCAAACCCCATCTCTGAGAAGATAACCCAGGAGCCCATAATTCACTAGATCCTCCAAGAGACTTGGCAGCTGTGGGCATCCTGGGTCAGCCTCAGGCAGTTCTGAAATCCAGGACCAGGGAAGGATAGAGGGTGGGCTGAGGACACATCACCCCCTCAAGTTTCCAAAAAGGAACCTCAACCCAAAGACATTCTGATAAGCTGTCTGTGCCTAGGGAAGATGAAAGGAGAAGCACAAAGGTTTTTTACGGTAGAGCACCAGGTGCTTCCTCTCTGCTTTCCTCTCAGAGGAAAAGTCCACAAAGAGAAAACAAATCTCTCAAAAAGAGCCATCCATTGCTTTGTAGGGAAAAATGAATAAACAATTCTAATACCGTGTTTGTTGAAAATGTAGAATGAAGGACAAAACGCTGATAAAGTTGGCTGGATGTGGTGGCTCACGCCTATAATTCCAGCACTTTGTGAGGCTGAGGTGGGCAGATCACGAGGTTAAGAGATCGACACCATCCTGGCCAACATGGTGAAACCCCATGTCTACTAAAAATTTAAAAATTAGCTGAGCGTGGTGGTGCGTGCTTGTAATCCCAGCTACTTGGGAAGCTGAGGCAGGAGAATCGCTTGAACCCAGAAGGCAGAGGTTGCAGTGAGCTGCGATTGCACCACTGCACTCCAGCCTGGCGACAGAGCGAGACTCCGTCTCAAACAAACAAAAAGCCAACGATATCCTTTGTTTTATAGAGAAAAACGAATAAGCAATTCTAATACTGTATTTGTTGGAAATGTAGAATGACGGACAAAAAACTGATAAAGTTGTGAATTGGAGAGGGAAAGCTGGTCTTTGGAAATGCAGGGAGGAATTTATTCCCAGCCCCTGTATGAGGGCCGGGGTCGTGTCTTTGGGACCCTGCTTCCCACACGTTCAGAAGACCTGGAGGGAAACTAGTACCCCAGGGAAAGATGAGGGACTGAGGATCCCACAGGCCACAGCTCCTCCCACACGAACCCCACACCCGAGGCGGGATTCCCCCCATGACTCTCCGGTGACCACGGCACAATCTGGAGACATGCGGGGCTGCGGGTGCGGGGCTGGGGCCGCAGGCGCCACGCACGGATGGGACAGGACGCCCGGGGTCCCGGCTGCCGGCTCAGACCCACCTTGCAGCCGAGGCGTCCGGAGCAGGGGGACTCAAGTCCCAGACCCCGAAGTCGCCGCGGGGAGGCCCGGGTCCTTCCACAGCTGGATCCGGCCGATTCCAACCAGCCGCTCCTCCAAGTCTAGGGACTCCAGGCCCCGCACACGCACCGTATTCTGGCTTTCAGGTGACCTGGCTTCCTTACTACGCTACGCCTCCCTTGGTCAGAGCTAGTCACAGCGCGACAGAGGCTGCAGCGGCGCCACCTGTGGCGTCCTCGGCAGAAACGACCTGCCCCGCCGACTTGTTTACCGTTGCCCAGGCATCCTGGCGGCGCACCTGATTGGACTGTTCAGAGCACGCCCCAGCGCCGCTGATTGGATAGATTCGGGCTCCACCCCCTGCGTCATAGAAGTCATCTAATAGGTGGCAGAAGGGAGCCGGATTGATAAGCTGTAGCGGCAGCCAATAGCAGGCCCAGCTTCCTCCTGGCAACCAAACCAGGGTCTGCTGGAGGCATCAACACAATTGTCCACAAGGTTTCCAGAGCTACTACTGGCCTTTTCCTGTACTCGGTGGGCCCTTTCTGCCTCTTCCAGGTCACAGATGTGCACAAGAAATTACAGACTCAGTGTCCAATGGGGACATCTCCTTCCCTCAGAGCAAGAGGGAAGCCGAGTCCAAACCAGGCCACACTGGAACAGTGGGGAGGGCCTGATGTCCTCCAGGGATCAGGAATTTGGGATGGGGCAGCTGGTGCCATGGCCAAGCCATTCTCTCACCTTATCTCTCAGTCTACTCATTTTCAGCCCAGAAAAAACAAACAAAACCAAACAAACAACCACCGAAAAAAAAATATGCCAACATGGGAATAAAACAAAGGCATGGAAAAATTATTAAATGCATAGTTATATGGCAGCATTATTCCATAAGGCAATCAAAAGGAAAGCAAACATTTGAACTAGATCAGGCAAGCAGCCTTTTTCACCCACAGTTCACATGGAAAACCTGCATTCAGGTTTAACACAATCTTGGAAGTCAGACTCTGACTACTAAAATGGATGTCCAGAGTCAATCAGACCCTCCTGATGAGGTAGGGAAACCTAAGGATTTAACTCTGGGAGTTCAACATGCCCTCATGTACCCTCCACACAGTGTGGAAAAGCTGCCTCCTTCAAGACCTTCATTTACACCTGGAGGAGACTCTTACCTAGAGTCAGTTTAAGGTTCTAACCTACATAAACTATCAACTACATACATCCTTTCTCCAGGAGACAATCAAAATGAGTCTTTATCTGAGCCTGACCATCCCAGATTTACTTCATATATACAAATTACAGTTGGACCACAGTGACCCTATGTATGCCAAAACACGTTGCCCAGAAAATAATCACAGCCTGATAAAGGACAGAACACCCCAAGCATGTCTTCACACAAATCTTTTGCTTTCCAGGGCTCTGCTTCTCAGAATCTGCACTCCTATTGCTGTTCTGAGCAACCGGAGGCCACCTACAGAGACAGCAGGCTGCCCAGAAAGCCACATGGGGAGTTCCATTTCCCTCCCTTTGCAGGCTCCAGACTGGCCTCAGGTTGGAGTCACTACAAGGAGTTCCACTGACTCCCTTTCCGGAAAATGACTCAAACCAGTTTTCTGGAGGACTGTATGCAATGATAGACATGAAGATTACATGTTCAATTTGCTTTTATTTACATGATTTACCTTTTTTGTTTGTTTTTGAGAAAGGGTCTTGGTCTGTCACCCATGCTTAATCTTGACTCACTGCAACCTCCACCTCCTGGGCTCAAGCGATCCTTCCACCCCAGCCTCCTGAGTAGCTGGAATGACAGGTGTGCACCAACATGCTTGGCTAATATTTAAATTTTTTGTAGAAATGAGGTCTCACTATATTGCCCAGGCTGGTCTCAAACTCCTGAATTAAAGCAATTCTCCTGACTCAGCCTCCCAAAGTGCTGGGATTACAGGCGTGAGCCGCTGTGCCTGGCTGATTTAACTTTTCATAGGTTAAGAAAGTGATTAACCCTGTGAACCATGGTTGGACTTCACTGACTCTCAAAACTTGTAGCTAATTATTTTTATTTTATTTTATTTTGAGACAGAGTTTCGCTCTTTTTGCCCAGGCTGAACTGCAATGGCGTGATCTCGGCTCACCACAACCTCTACCTTCTGGGTTCAAGTGATTCTCCTGCCTCAGCCTTCCAAGTAGCTGGAATTACAGGCATGCACCACCACCCTGGCTAATTTTGTATTTTTAGTAGAGACGGGTTTCTCCATGTTAGTCAGGCTGGTCTTGAACTCCCAACCTCAGGTGATCTGCCCGCCTCGGCCTCCCAAAGTGCTGGGATTACAGGCATGAGCCACAGTGCCCAAAGTGAATTGTTAATTTAATTTTATGTTGCCTTAACATCCATTTTAAATACAAGTGTAACTTTCTTATACCAGAAGGGGTTTATTCACTGTTAACACAGTTTCCAGTTCTCCACCTCCTCCCAGTTCCTCAATGTAGTGAATCCATATATCTGCCTTAGACAACTGATTCCCAGTGATCACCTCACTATAGGACAGCTAGATCTAACATTCTCACTGACCCCACTGAACCCCCACGCTTCGTATGAACTGTGTAGGTGTGTCACAGTGACCACCTCTCAGTCACTTTGTGACCTCCTTGAACTTGTGCCTGCTTGCTTTAAACCCACCAATTAAAATCCCCTAGGGGAAACTTTTTTATTTATTTATTTTTTTTTGAGTGGGCGTCTTGCTCTGTCTCCCAGGCTGGAGAGCAGTGGCACGATATCAGCTCACTGCAACCTCTGCCTCCCAGGTTCAAGCGATTCTCCTGCCTCAGCCTCCCAAGTAGCTGGGACTACAGGCGCCCGCCACCACACCCGGCTAATTTTTTGTATTTTTAATGGAGATGGGGTTTCACCATGTTAGCCAGGATGGTCTTGATCTCCCGACCTCATGATCCGCCCACCTCCGCCTCTCAAAGTACTGTGATTACAGGCGTGAGCCACCGCGCCCAGCCATACCCCTAGGGGGAAACTTTCAATAATACCCTGGACTCTAATAAAGGTACTGACCCATGGATTCATCCATTTCTCCCTCTCTCTCCATGTGGTCCTTGACTTCTGTGTGTGTGGCCTCCATGTGTGCTGTGTGTCCTCCAGGACCTGTAAGTAATAAAATCCTTATTTCCACCTTATGTCTCTCTCAATCATTGAAAGATCCTAATTTTAAAGATCCTAAATTAGAACACTTGGTGTAGTTGGCAGGATACAGAGTGATTCTCATGATTAGCACAAGATATCTTTGAGTTGCTATAGCTTATTAACATCATAAATCATTTGGGCAACCACACTGGTGAGGCAGTAGTGTTTGCTGTAATAAACGAAAGAGAGACTAAAAAACAATATGAGACCAGGCACGGTGGCTCACGCCTGTAATCCCAGCACTTTGGGAGGCCAAGGCAGGCAGATCACGAGGTCAGGATATCAAGACCATCCTGGCTAACACAGGGAAATCCCGTCTCTACTAAAACTACATTTAAAAAAAAATAGCCAGGCATGGTGGCATGTGCCTGTAGTCCCAGCTACTCATGAGGCTGAGGCTGGAGAATCACTTGAACCCAGGAAGCAGAGGTTACAGTGAGCCGAGATCGCGCCACTGCACTCCAGCCTGGGTGACAAAGCGAGACTCTTGTCTCAAAAAAAAAAAAAAGAAAAAAAAGAAAGATCAACAAAATGAAGAGTTTTTTAAAAAAAGATAAAATCAACAAAGCTCGACTCACTAGATAAAAATAGCAGATTCAAATAAATAAAATCAGAGGTGAAAAAAAGGAGTTGGCTGGGTGTGGTGGCTCACGCCTATAATCCCAACACTTTAGAAGGTCAAGGAGGGTGGATCACTTGAGGTCAGGAGTTTGAGACAAGCCTGGCCAACATGGTAAAACCCTGTCTCTACTAGAAATACAGAAAATTAGCTGGCCATGGTGGCGCATGCCTGTAATTCCAGCTACTCGGGAAGCTGAGACAGGAGAATCACTTGAACCCGGGAGGGGGAGGTTGCAGTGAGCAGAGATCACACCACTGCACTCCAGCCTGAGCAAGAGAGTGAGACTCTGTCTCAAAACAACAACAACAACAAAAAACGGGGTCACTGCAACTTAATACTAAAGAAATACAAAGAATTATAAAACAGACTATTATGAACAACTACACGCCAACGAATTGGAAAGCCTAGAAGAAAGGGATAAGTTCCTGGGCACGTACAACCTATCAAAATTGAGTCATGAAGAAATGGAAAATCTGAACAGACTAATAAGAAGTAATGAGGTTAAATTAGTAATAAACTGTCCCATCAAAGAAAAGCCCAGAACCTGATGGCTTCACTGCTGAATTCTACCAAACACACACAACTAAAAAGTACAGGCCAATATCCCTGATTAATATAGATGGAAAAATTATCGACAAAATACATGCAAACTGAATTCAACAGCACACTGAAAAGACCATTCACCCTGACCAAGTGGGATGCATCCCATGGGTGTAGGGATACTTCAACATATGGAAACCAATAAATGTGATACATCACAGTAACAGAATCAACAAGAAAAAAATACCATTTCAATATATGCAGAAAATGATTCAATAACATTCCATATAATTCATGATAAAAACTCACAACAGGCCGGGTGTGGTGGCTCATGCCTGTAATCCCAGCACTTTGGGAGGCCGAGGCGGGTGGATCACGAGGTCAGGAGATCAACACCATCCTCGCCAACACAGTGAAATCCCATCTCTACTAAAAATACAAAAAAAAAAAAAAAAAAAAATAGCCAGGCGTGGTGGCAGGCACCTGTAGTTGCAGCTACTCGGGAGGCTGAGGCAGGAGAATGTCATGAACCAGGGAGGCGGAGCATGCAGTGAGCCAAAATCGTGACACTGCACTCCAGCCTGGGTGACAGAGCGAGACTCTGTCTCAAAAAAAAAAAAAAACTCACAACACACTGGGCGCGGTGGCTCACACCTGTAATCTCAGCATTGTGGGAGGCCAAGGCGGGTGGATCATGAGGTCAAGAGATCAAGACCATCCTGGCCAACATGGTGAAACCCCATCTCTACTAAAAATACAAAAAATTAGTTAGGCGTGGTGGCACACACCTGTAGTCCCAACTACTCGGGAGGCTGAGGTAGGAGGATCACTTGAACCCAGGAGGTGGAGGTTGCTGTGAGCCAAGATTGCGCCACTGCACTGTAGCCTGGAGACACAGCGAGACTCTGTCTCGAGGGGAAAAAACAAAACTCAACGAATTACGTATAGAAGGAACATACCTCAACACAGTAAAAGCTTTATATGACAAACCCACAGCAAACATCATACTGAACAGAAAAAAAATGGAAAGCTTTCTCTCTAATATCTGGAATAAGATAAGCATTCCTACCACTTCTATTCAGTGTTGTACTGGAAGCCCTAATCAGAATTATTAGACAAAAAAGAACAAAAGAGGAAGGGAGGGAAGGAAGGAGAAAAGCCATCCAAATTGGAAAGAAGAAGTAAAATTATATTTTTGCAGACAAGATTGTACATGTATGGCCGGGCGCGGTGGCTCAAGCCTGTAATCCCAGCACTTTGGGAGGCCGAGACGGGCGGATCACGAGGTCAGGAGATCGAGACCATCCTGGCTAACACAGTGAAACCCCGTCTCTACTAAAAAATACAAAAAAAAACTAGCCGGGCGAGGTGGCGGGCGCCTGTAGTCCCAGCTACTCGGGAGGCTGAGGCAGGAGAATGGTCTAAACCCGGGAGGTGGAGCTTGCAGTGAGCTGAGATCCGGCCACTGCACCCCAGCCTGGGCGACAGAGCAAGACTCTGTCTCAAAGAAAAAAAAAAAAAGATTGTACATGTAGAAAACCCTAAACACACCACCAAAAAATTGTTAGAACTAAAACAAATTCAGCAAAGTTGCAGGACATGAAAATCAACACATAAAAATCAGTAGTGGTCCCAGCCTGGCCAATATGGTGAAACACCCCATCTCTACTAAAAATACAAAAAAAAAAAAAATTAGCCGGGTGTGGTGGCGGATGCCTGTAGTCCCAGTTACTTGGAAGGCAGAGTGTTTCTATATGCCAACAGCAAACTATTAGAAAAAGGAATCAAGAAACCAATTCCATATATGATAGCTACAAAAACAAAATATTTAGCAATAAATATAACCAAAGAGGTGAAAGAGCTCTACGATGAAAACTATAAAATCCTGGTGAAATAAATTGAAGAGTACACAAATAAATGGGATGATATTCTGTGTTTATGGACTGAAAGAATTTTTTTTTTTTTTTTTTTTTTTTTTTGAGACACAATCTCACTTTGTCACCCAGGTTGGAATGCAGTGCTGTGATCACAGCTCACTGCAGCCTTGATCTTCCAGGCTCAAGTGACCTCGCTGCCTCAACTGGGACTACAGGCACACACCACCACGCCCAGCTAATTTTCTAAAAATTTATTGTAGAGACGAGGTCTCACTATGTTTCCTAGGCTGGTCTCAAACTACTGGGCTCAAGTGATCCTTCTGCCTCAGCCTGCCAAAGGGCTGAGAATACAGATGTGAGCCACTATGCCCACCTTAGAATATTCTTCGAATGTCCATACCACCCAAAGCAATTTCCAGATTCAAGTGTGATCCCTATCAAAATATGAAAGCCATACTTCACAGAAATCGAAAAAATTATCCTAAAATTCATATAGAACCACAAAAATAGCCAAAGCAATCTTGAGTCTGACTTCGTAATAGACTACAAAAAAAGTAACCAAAAAAGCACCATACTAACATAAACATAGACACACAGACCAATGGAACAGAATAGAGAAACCAGAAATAAATCCACATACTTACCAACAATTTTTGACGAAGGTGCCAAAAACACAGATTGGAGAAAGGACAGTCTCTTCAATGAATGGTGATGGGAAAACTGGATTATCAACATGCAGAAAATTGAAACTGGACCCCCATCTTTCACCATATACAACAATTCACTCAAAATGGATTACGGACTTATATGTAAGACTTTGAAACTACTAAAAGAAAACATAGAGGAAAATTCTACATGACCTCATCTGTGCAAGGATTTTGTGGATAAGAACTCAAACACACAGGCAACAAAAGCAAAAATAGACACAAGATTACACCAAACATCTCAATCCCAGTGTATCTCACTCATCCCGCCTCTGGGAGTTACTCTGGGGCAGTCTCTGGCTGGATTCATCTTTCTCTGTGCTCCACGCAGACCTAGTACCAAGGGGACTAGAAGCAGCATTTACTTGTTCACCAAAAAAAGGGGGATCCGCAGGACGGTGCTGCAGTTCAGGCTGTGGCCATGCTCGGGCATCAGTAGACAGGTAAAATGTAAAAAGCCAACCCACAGGTGGTGCATAGTGAGGTGCTTGACAGTATTCTGTCTAAAGTGTTTCATTTTGCTTTTTTTGAGACTGGGTCTCACTCTATCATGCAGGTTGGAGTGCAGCAGCGTGATCTCAGCCCACTGCAACCTCCGCTTCCCAGGTTCAGGTGATTCTCCTGTCTCAGCCTCCCAAGTAGCTGGAATTACAGGCATGTACCACCACGCCCAGCTAATTTTTATATTTTTAGTAAAGACGGGGTTTCAACATGTAGGCCAGGATGGTCTCGAACTCCTGACCTCAAGGTATCTGCCCACCTCGGCCTCCCAAAGTGCTAGGATTACAGGCGTGAGTCAACGTGCCTGGGCATAAAGTGTTTTCATTAGTATTCATATTGTGGTATTATTGTCATCATCATCATTTTCATAAAGTAGAAAGTAAAACTTCTCTCAATGGTATCCACAATTTACACTGCAGATATAACTATTCCTTGAGAACAAGATAAAAACTGGCCTGGGAAACAGAACTAAAGCTTGTAACTTAGTTCTGTGATTACTATACTGATTTCTTCTATGGTTGCTTATTCTTCTATACCCTGTAACCAAATTCCGTGATTATTAGTTTTGGGTGATTCATGCCTTCCTCACTAGAAAGAACAATTTGGTTTATTATGCTATCTTCCGCCCAGCCCATTTATTTCTTTTTTTTTTTTTTTTTTTTTTTGAGACGGAGTCTCGCTCTGTCACCCAGGCTGGAGTGCAGTGGCCGGATCTCAGCTCACTGCAAGCTCCACCTCCCGGGTTTACGCCATTCTCCTGCCTCAGCCTCCCGAGTAGCTGGGACTATAGGCGCCCGCCACCTCGCCCGGCTAAGTTTTCGTATTTTTTAGTAGAGACGGGGTTTCACCGTGTCAGCCAGGATGGTCTCGATCTCCTGACCTCGTGATCCGCCCACCTCGGCCTCCCAAAGTGCTGGGATTACAGGCTTGAGCCACCGCGCCCGGCCCCATTTATTTCTTTATTGTGCAAGCAGTGACTTCTTATTTCTCCACTGGTTTTTTTTTTTAGAAGGAGTCTTTCTCTGTCACATAGGCTGGAGTGCAGTGGCATGATCTCAGCTCACTGTAACCTCTGCCTCCCAGGTTCAAGCAATTCTCTTGCCGCAGCCTCCTGAGTAGCTGGGATTACAGGTGTGCACCACCGTACCCAGCTGATTCTTCTATTTTTAGTGGAGATGGGGTTTCGCTATGTTGGCGAGGCTGGTCCTGAACTCCTGGCCTTAAGTGATCTGCCTGCCTCAGCCTCCCAAAGTGCTGGGATTACAGGTGTGAGCCACCACACCAGGCCTGGCTCTCCATTTCTTGAACAACACTTTTACCCCAGGTACAGAATTAGTGGTCAATAGTTACACATTACCTATTATATAAACTTCCATACCTAAGAAGTTCTCTCCCACCTTTTCTGGACACTATATGCTGCTACTTTCTTCTCATATTCTTAAAGATCTGTTTCTGAGGAAAAAATTTCTATTTGCTTAAATTATCAGATATATATTTGGTATATATGTCGGTGAATAGTGTGCAGAGGAAATTAAAATTATCCATCCTCAATAAAGGGAGGTGGTTATCACAGGCCCTGGCTCTGGGAGTGGGGTCCAGGTCTACAGTGAAGGGGGCAGGAGACAGGGGAGTCAATCCTGAGTATCAAATCTAAATGCCTACTAATGGACTGTGTAGGGACAGGTCCCTCATGGGTAGGAAAAAAAAAAGAAAAAACAGTGCTGAAAACAAGTAGGAAAGAGACCTAGAGAATAGGCACAGTGACTCACGCCTGTAACCCCGGCACGGCACTATGGGAGGCCGAGGCGGGCAGATCACTTGAGATCAGCAGTTCAAGACCAGCCTGGCCAACATGGCGAAACCCCATCTCTACTAAAAATACAAAAATTAGCTGGGTGTGGTGGTGCACACTTGTAATCCCAGCTACTCAAGAGGCTGAAGCATGAGAATCACTTGAACCCGGGAGGCGGAGGGTGCAGTAAGCCAAGATCTCGCCACTGCACTCCAGCTTGGGGGACAGAAAAAGAGAGAGACCTAGAGTATCTTGGTACCCTGAAGGTCCCACAAAGTCTGTGCAGTACTGTAGCCTTTTTCCCCTTTTGTGTGTGTAAAACATACATAAAATTCATCATAATTAAGTGTGCAGTTCAGTGCCATTAAGAACATTCATACTAGTGTGCAACCATCACTACCATCCATCTCTAGAACCCTTTTTATTTTGCAAAATTGAAACTCTATGCCCATTAAATATCCATCATCCAATTTCCCTAACCCATGGCAAATGGTATTGTACTTTTTCTGTCAATATGACTACTCTAGATACCTGATATAAGTAGAATCATAACAGTATTGTCTTTGTATGAATGGCCCATTTCACTTAGCATGTCAAGATTCATCTTGCAGCATATGTGAAAACGTCCTTCCTAAGGTTCAGCAATATTCTCTTGTATGTATAAACTTCCTTTTGTTTATTCATCTGTTGATGAAAACCTGAGTAGTTTCCAGAGTTTACCTATTGTGAATGATGCTATGTACACAGGTGCACAAAACCTATTTGAGACTTTGCTTTCAATCTTTTTATTTTCCCAGAAATGGAAATGCTGATATGTCATTTCTACATTTTAATCTGGGGATCTGCCATACTGTTTTCAGCAGGCTTATACCATTGTACATTCCCCGTGATAGTGCACAAGGTTCTCAAACATTCCACATCCTTGTCAGTATTGTTTTCCATCTTTGATACTACTAATCCTAATGAGATGGTATGTATGTCTTGAGTTTGATTTGTATTTCCCTAACAACCAATGATGTTGAGCATTGTTACGTGCTTATTGGCCATCTGGATATCTTCTTTGGAGAAATGTCTATTCGAGTCCTTTCCCCTTTCCTCCATTTTAAAATTGGATTGTGTCTTAGCTTGGGTTGCTAAAACAAAATACCATAAATTGGAAAGCTTAATTCATCAACAAACATTTATTTCTCACGGTTTGGGAGGCTGGGAAGTCCAATATCAAGGCACTGGCAGAGCCCGTGTCTGGTAAGGGCCTGCTTCCTGGTTCAAAGATAGCTATCTTCTCACTGCACCCTCTCATGGTGAAGGGCAAAGCTAGCTCTCTAGGGACTCGTATCAGGAAACTAATCCCAATTACGAGACCTCCATCTTCATGATGTCCTCCAGTCCTAAAAACCACCAGAGACAGGGCCTCCAAATACCATCACAATACGGGGATGGGGGTGGGGGTAAGGTTTCAACATATTAATCCGAGGGGGCATACACTCTCAGCCAAAACATTACACCTCCGGCCCCCAAAATCCATGTCATCACATGTAAAATATATTCATCTCATCCTAAAGGCCTCAAGTGTCTCAGTTAATTCCAGCATGAAGCCTAATGTTTAAACTCAAACTCCAAAGTGTCATCTCAATATCACAAAACTCAGATATGGATGAGATTCAGTTCATGCTGAGGCAAAATCCTTCTTCAGCTCTGAACCTGTGAAAACCAAACTAGTTGTGTATTTCCAAAATACGAGACAGGCATAGGATAGACATTCCTATTCCAAAAGTGAGAAACAGGAGAAAAGGGTGAGCTCCCAAACAAGTCCGAAACCCAGAAAGCAAACTGAAGACTTTCCATATTCTTTGGATATGTAGATACTTGTAGAACTGTCCTCCACTATGCATTTTCACAGGTATTCGAAGGTTCTGTGATAAATGAAAGCTTTCCCACATTCCTTACATAAGGTTTATCTCCATTATGAGCTCTTTCATGTCTTTGAAAGGAACTGGAATAACTGAACGTTTTCCCACACTGCTTACATTCATAGGGTTTTTCTCCAGTATGAGTTCTTTCATGTATTCTAATGGAACTGGCATAATTGAAGGCTTTCCCACATTCTTTACATTCATAGGGTTTTTCTCCAGTATGAGTTCTTTCATGTGTTCGGACAGAACTAGGACAGTCAAAGGCTTTACCACATACCTGACATTTATAAGGTCCATCTCCAGTGTGCAGTATCATATGTTTTCTAATCCTTTTAAGAGAAATGAAGGCTTTCCCACATACCTGACATTCATAGGGTTTCTCTCCAGTGTGAGTTCTTTCATGTATTTGAAATGAACTGGGACAGTCAAAGGCTCTACCGCATACCTGACATTTATAAGGTCCATCTCCAGTGTGCTTTATCATGTGTCTTCGAACGCTTGGGAGAGAAATGAAGGCTTTCCCGCATTCCTTACATTCATAGGGCTTCTCTCCAGTGTGAGTCCTTTCATGTGTTCGAACATTACTGGAAGAACTGAAGGTTTTACCACATTTATTACATTCATAGGGTTTCTCCCCAGTATGAGTTCTTTCATGCTTTCGAACGTAACTGGGAAAAATAAAGGCTCTCCCACATACTTTACATTTATAAGGTCCATCCCCAGTGTGCCTAATCATATGACTTTGAAAATTTGTGAAAGAAATGAAGGCCTTCCCACACTGTTTACATTCATGGGGTTTCTCTCCAGTATGAGTTCTTTCATGTATTCGAAATAAACTGGGGCGGTCAAAGGCTTTTCCACATTCCTGACATTTATAAGGTCCATCTCCAGTGTGCCTAATCATATGTCTTTGAAAACTTGGGAGAGAAATGAAAGCTTTTGCACATTCCTGACATTCATAGGGTTTCTCTCCAGTGTGTGTTCTTTCATGTATTTGAAATAAACTGGGGCGGTCAAAGGCTTTCCCACATTCCTGACATTTATATGGTCCATCTCCAGTGTGCTTAATCATGTGCCTTCGAACACTTGGGAGAGAAATGAAGGCTTTCCCGCATTCCGGACATGCATAGGGTTTCTCACCAGTGTGAGTTCTTTCATGTCTTCGAAAGGATTGACAAGAACTGAAGGCTTTCCCACACTGCTTACATTTGTATGGTTTCTCTCCATATTCCTGATAGTCATAAGGTTTGTGTCCAAGGTGAGATCTGATGTGTCTACTAAGGGATGAATGATGCATGAAGACTTTCCCACACAAACTACATTCACATGGTCTTACTATAGTAGGAATTTTCTTGTTCAGATTAAGATTGAGAATCTGACTGAAGGCTTCTCCACATTGATCATATTCTTTACTTTCACTGAGTCCCTCTTCCGTATGATTGCTGGAAAAAACAGAAAGCATGCTTTAATGGCTTGTGACTTTATATTTATTAATAGTTTTTCGACTTACATTTTTACCATAATCGGGGAAAGGGTAGGTTTTCAGGCCTGTATGAATTGTTTGAAAGTGAAGAGATGGAATGCTCTGCAAGAGGGCTCGACAGTGACTATTATCAAAAAAGTGATATTCATATATACAGTTTCTTAATACTATTTCCAAGTGAATGATTTTGCAACACTAAACATCTATGTCACACTTTTTCTTTTTCTGGTGAAAAAGTTGTAGGAATAAATAAATTTGAAGCTGGGCTTACTGGTTTGTTTCCTTATTTTTAAAATTTCATGACATACTAAGAAGGGGACATTGCTTTCTCTTGTCAGTGCAAATTACCTTAAAATTCTCCCCTGATTTTTGTACCAATCTTCAATGCTCTGGTCTTCCCATTTTTTTCCTAAAATATAGTCAGAAAAAAATCCTTATGAACAGATAGACATTACAGAAAACTGACTAGATTCTAAGTTCATGATCAGGTGCAAACAACCCTGATTTATTCACCCAAGTATTTCCTTTTCCACATCTGACATCATGAAACAGCGTTAAAGAGCAAGAAATACTTCTTCTCTAATTGACTAAGAGAAGGAATGATGTCATCCTTACCTACACAGGCCAGGTTTCTAAAGGTTTCCCGCATCACATCTCTGTAGAGTTTCTTCTGGGAAGGATCCAGCAAAGCCCACTCCTCAAGTGTGAAGTTCACAGCCACATCCTCGGAGGCCACTGAGTCCTAAAACATCCCAAATATGCAACGCAGGAGAAAGAATGAGATGACAGTACAGGGATGTAAACCCAATTCATAAAAGTTCACAAACGGCTAGGTGCGGTGGCTCATGCCTGCAATCCCAGCACTTTGGGAGGCCAAGGCAAGCAGATCACCTGAGGTCAGGAGCTTGAGGCCAGCCTGGTCAACATGGTGAAACCCCATCTCTACTAAAAATACACTTAATTAGCTAGGCATGGTGGCGTATACCTGTAATCCCAGCTACTCAGGAGGCTGAGGCAGGGGAATTGCTTAAACGAGGGAGGCGGAGGTTGCAGTGAACCGAGATCACGTCACTGCACTTCAGCCTGGGTGACAGAGAGAGACCCCATCTCAAACAAAAAACAAAAAAACAAAAACAAAAACAAAAAAAACAAGTTGACAAATGATGTGGCGGTCTCCAAACATTTATTTTATGATAAATAAATATGGTTGTCAGAATTCTGTCTACATTCACTTTCTCATAAATTTAATTACCCCATGAAAATATGCAACTGATCTCTACATTTTTACTGTAGTCACTACAAGTTTTTTTTTTTTTTTTTTTTTTTTTTTTTTTTGAGACGGAGTCTTGCTCTGTGCCCCAGGCTGGAGTGCAGTGGCGCGATCTCGGCTCACTGCAAGCTCCGCCCCCCCGGGTTCACGCCATTCTCCTGCCTCAGCCTCCCAAGTAGCTGGGACTACAGGCGCCCACCACCTCGCCCGGCTAATTTTCTTGTATTTTTAGTAGAGACGGGGTTTCACCGTGTTAGCCAGGATGGTCTCGATCTCCTGACCTCGTGATCCGCCCGTCTCGGCCTCCCAAAGTGCTGGGATTACAGGCTTGAGCCACCGCGCCCGGCCGTCACTACAAGTTTTATTGGTCTCTAATGGTAGGATCCAGTTCACCTTGGAGAAACAAATAAAATGCTATACAAAGAAAATAAATTTTGGCTGGGCCCGGTGGCTCACGCCTGTATTCCCAGTACTTTGGGAGGCCCAAGCAAGCAGATCACGAGGTCAGGAGTTTGAGGCCAGCCTGACCAACATGGTGAAACCCCATCTCTACTAAAAATACAAAAAAATTAGCCAGGCGTGGTGGCGCACGCCTGTAATCCCAGCTACTCGGGGGCTGAGGCAGGAGAATAGCATGAACCCGGGAGACAGAGGTTGCAGTGAGCCGAAATTGTGCCATTGCACTCCAGCCTGGAGGACAGAGAGAGACTCTGTCTCAAAAAAAATTTTAAGATCATCATTCCTTCTGGGAAAAACTTCCATTTCCTTTCATGTCTCACACCAATCAGCATTCCATGAAACACGGGGTAGGCCAGGCGCAGTGGCTCATGCCTGTAATCCCAGCACTTTAGGAGGCAGAGGCAGGTGGATTGCCTGAGATCAGGAGTTTGAAACCAGCAACCTAACATGGTAAAACCCTGTCTCTACTAAAAATACAAAAAATCCCCCAGGCATGGTGGTGGGCGCCTGTAATACCAGCAACTTGGGAGGCTGAGGAAGGAGAATCGCTTGAGCCCAGGAGGTGGAGGTTGCAGTGAGCCACAACTGCACTCCAGTCTGGGTGACAAGAGCAAAACTCTGTCTAAAAAAAAAAAAGAAAAAGAAAAAGAAACACAGGATAAAATCTGAAAAAGGTTCCCATGAATAAATACATACACACTGAAGAAGTGGAACAATTTTCTTCTGTTCCCTTCATCAAACAAGAGAGGCCAGAAGGCCCATAGAAATCCACCTTCTGACAAAATCCAGCTGACCATACTTTCCTGAAGGATTCCAAGCCATCAGACATAACAGATCAAGTTGGCTGAATGAAAATATTCCTCTGTAAAAGTATTCATTTTAACCTGCATGTATAATATTTGTTATAGACTTACTGATTCCTTTGACTCTATCCCATTTCACTAGGCTAGGAAGCTATTGGGATGATACGACTCAGGTATGGGGAAGAAGGTATGGCAACTTAGGCAGCACCCCCTCACCCAACAAAATCCCCATAGTCATGAACGTCAAGGGCAGTTTCCCACCTATTTTTACCTTATATATGCACACATACTAAGAAAACAAAATGCCAGAATAGTTTTTTCTGGCAGATATATAACAAGGTACCCTATGCCTTGCTAACCTTGAGGAACAGGTTAAGAGTTGCAATTTCTGAGGGATTTCATTCAAGTCCAGATGGTTTGATGGCGAATTTGACCATGATTATAAAACACATGAAGGGATCAGCAGTGCTTTTCTCCAAAAGAACATAAAATCCTCTTTCTCAAATTTCAAGAGGAAATGATTCCTGACCAGTCACTGTGTGATATTACATTGTGTAATGTCAAGGCAAAATAAAATAAGGAGAAAGATGGGTTCTTTTGGTTTTCTTAGAAATGGGAACTTGCTCTGTCATCCACACTGGAGTGCAGTGGCATGATCATAGCTCACTGAAGCCTTCATCTCCTGGGCTCATGTGATCCTCTCTCCCGAGCCTCCCAAGTAGCTAGAACTATAGTCACAAGACACAACGCCTAGCTAATTTTTAAATTTTTTGTAAAGATGGGGTCTTACTTTGTTGCTCAAGCTGATCTCAGATTCCTGCCTCAGCCTCCCAAAGTTCTGGATTACAGGTTTGATCCACCATACCTGACTGGAAAGATGGGTTCTCAGAAAGAATGAAACGTCCTCAAGATAACCTCTTACAAAATATTTTTTAAATTCTATAAATCCCCTAAAGACTGTTGAAAAAGTCAACAAAAAGTCCTTCTCTAAATGTAGCAAGAATAATGAATATCTGACAATGGTCAAAGTCTTCTGAACAACAACATGATAGCTTCCCTAACCCTTTTTTTTTTTTTGAGACGGAGTCTTGCTCTGTTGCCCGGGCTGGAGTGCAGTGGCCAGATCTCAGCTCACTACAAGCTCCGCCTCCCAGGTTTCCGCCATTCTCCTGCCTCAGCTTCCCGTGTAGCTGGGACTAGAGGCGCCCGCCACCTCACCCAGCTAGTTTTTTGTATTTTTTAGTAGAGACGGGGTTTCACCGTGTTAGCCAGGATGGTCTCGATCTCCTGACCTCGTGATCCGCCCGTCTTGGCCTCCGAAAGTGCTGGGATTACAGGCTTGAGCCACCGTGCCCGGACAGCTTCCCTAACCTTTAACAAGAATTCTGAATACTGGCCTGGCACAGTGGCTCATGCCTGTAATCCCAACACTTTGGGAGGCTGAGGCGGGAAGATCACTTGAGTTCACTTGAGTCAGGATCATTTGAGTCAGGAGTTTGAGTCTGGCCTGGGAAACATGGTAAAACCTCGTCTCTACTAAAAATACAAAAATTAGCCAGGCATGGTAATGAGTATCTGTTACCCCAGCTACCTGGGAGGCTGAGGCAGGAGAATCACTTGAACTCAGGAAGCGGAAGGTGCAGGGAGCCGAGATCATGCTACTGCACTCCAGCCTGGGTGACAGAGCAAGACTCTGTCTCAAAAAAAAAAAAAGAAAAGAACATAGGAGAGCCATGGTAGGCACTAGGGAGAAAAGACCACATATTTTACAATACCACAGAAGGCCACAACCCCAGCCAGGACCAAAGGCTCACTAACAAATCATATGATTACAGAATATGTCACCTCCAGGTAAAATGCTCAATTAAAGCCCAAGAAGGAAGGTCAGAGACAAGACCAAAAAAAAAAAAAAAAAGGCAAGGGCAACTAATAGAAAAAAGTAAAAAATATGGTAGATATTAATACAACTACTGATAACCACTTTGAATGTCAATGGTCCAAATATAATTAGAAGACAGATACTGTTATAGTGGATTTTAAAAACAGTATGTTGGCTAAAAGGAAACCACTTTAAATACAAAGAGACATGTATTAAAAGTAAAGGGATAGAGAAACATATAAAATGCTAACATTAATTAAAAGAAACATGACATAGCTATCTTAGTATCACAAAGTACACTTCAGAGAAAGGAAAAAACACAGAGATAAGCCAAGTGCAGTGGGGCATGCCTATGGTCCCAGCCACTTAGAAGGCTGAGATGGAGGATTGCCTGAGCCCAGCAGTTCAAGGATATAATGCACTATAATTTATTGTGAACAGACACTGCACTCCAGCTTGGGAAACAGCGACACCTTCATCTATACAAAAACATTTTTAAAAAAATTTTTTTAAATTAACCAGTTGTGGTATCACATGTGTAATCAGCTACTTGGGAAGCTGAGGGAGGAGGATTGCTGGAGCCCAGGAGTTCAAGGCTGCAAAGAGCTATATGATCACACCACTGCACTCCAGCCTGGGTGACAGAGTGAGACTCTGTCTCTAAAAAAAATTAAATTAAAATTTTAAAATAAATAAAAATAAAGAGATATAAGTGAGCATCACATAATGATAAAGGACTCAACATACCAAGAAGACCTGACAACCCGTAGTGTGTGTTTGCACAACGCCTGGCCCATATCATAACTCATGCAACTGACTTGAACTTATTTCAGTAAGCCGTTATGGTGATGAATGAGGTCTTCAGCAGGAGATTGGGAAGAGAAGAGAAAGTTCCATCCAATGCCTTGTTTAGGAGCCCAGCACTGTATATTCTGAGAAGTTAAACTAGGGCCTTGGTTACCATCAGTGCTGTCTGGAACTCGGACATAGATGAGTACCCTTGTATTGTGGACTTCATATAAGACATTTATTGGCCGGGCGCAGTGGCTCACGCCTGTAATCCCAACACTTTGGGAGGCTGAGGCGGGTGGATCACCTGACGTCAGGAGTTCGAGACCAGCCTGACCAACATGATGAAACCCTGTCTCTACTAAAAATATAAAATTAGCTGGGCATGGCAGCACATGCCTATAATCCCAGCTATTTGGGAGGCTGAGGCAGGAGAATAGCTTGAACCCAGGAGGCAGAGGTTGTGGTGAGCTGAGATCACGCCATTGCACTCCAGCCTGGGCAACAAGAGCAAAACTCTGTCTCAAAAAAAAAAAAAAAAGACATGTATTACCTTGATTTCTATTTTAGGTATCTGACATTGGAGACACTCAAAGGTATCTTACCATAAACAGGAAAGTCTTACACAACCGCTACAGTCTGTAAACCTTAGAGCAGATGGAACCCATTTTTGGCCAGTGTTAAGATGACTGCCTCATGTTTGGTCAAGCAGGCTAACCCTTGGATCTGTATATCACAGACTTCCCAGTTAAGTGATGAAAAGCAGCAACTCTCCACTGGCTCCCTCGGGTACGCGTGTGGTAATGTCATCCATGCAAACTCCCCACTGCTGTTCACTCAATGACTCTAATAATTATTTTCAATCATCTAATTTATACTGGGCCACAGTAACTTGTTTAACTGGGGATAAAGGTCCACGAAATTCTATCTTGCCAAGCCACTTTGTAACAGTCAAAGACTTGATTTATTTTTTATCATTTTAGAGTAACCCAGCTCAGTACAGGGTATCTTAGGACAATGGGTACTTTGACCATGGTTAATTGAAACAAGGCAATAACTCCAATGGTTAAGACAAGGCATATCTGTTTATCCTCTATTTTATATTCATTACTCAGATTACAGGGTTTACCTTGCTTAAATTTAGTGGGATCACCAGGTATAAGTGTAATTTGCACTTTATGTTGATTAACAGCTTGAAAGATTAATGAGCACATTACAGCAGGTATTAATTCAGAACCTACCTTGTGGGCCGGGTGTGATGGTTCACCCCTGTAATCCCAGCACTTTGGGAAGCCAAGGCAGGTGGATCACTTGAGGTCAGGAGTTCGAGACCAGCCTGGCCAACATGGTGACACCCCGTCTCTACTGAAAATACAAAAATTAGCCAGGCATGGTGGCAGGTGGCTGTAATCCCAGCTACTCGGGGGGCTGAGGCAGGAGGACTGCTTGAACCCGGGAGATGGGAGGTTGTGGAGAGAGCCAAGATCGCGCCACTGCACTCCAACCTAGGTACAGAGTTTTCTTTTTTTTTTTTTGAGACGGAGTCTCGCTCTGTCGCCCAGGCTGGAGTGCAGTGGCCGGATCTCAGCTCACTGCAAGCTCCGCCTCCCGGGTTCCCGCCATTCTCCTGCCTCAGCCTCCCGAGTAGCTGGGACTACAGGCGCCCGCCACCTCGCCCGGCTAGTTTTTTGTATTTTTTAGTAGAGACGGGGTTTCACTGTGTTAGCCAGGATGGTCTCGATCTCCTGACCTCGTGATCCGCCCGTCTCGGCCTCCCAAAGTGCTGGGATTACAGGCTTGAGCCACCGCGCCCGGCCAGGTACAGAGTTTTCTCAAAAAAAAAAAAAAAGAACCTACCCTGCTGAGGGAGGGAGGCACAAGTCCCATGTAGTCCCCTTTTATCTTTTTAGCTGTGTAAATATTTTTAGTGTATTTGGATTTCCAATTGGGTAAAATTGTGAACCTCTGTTTCAATACTCATTTTTCCCTTTGCTTCCCTCTTTGGTTGTTGGTTTTGTTTGTCTCTAGATATACATCAGGGATGGCGAAAGGAGCTGTCCTGTCTACCCTAGTATTTGTTTTCCCCCCGCACCGAGCCTTACATCTGTATCCTCAGGGTCATGGACCTCCTCCAAGGCAGCGATGGTTTTACAAAGTTTAAAGGACTCCAGGGTTAACTTGGGTTTGAACTACTCCCTTTCCTGTGCCACAGGGGTATATCTGGATGTTGTCCCCTATAACACCAAGAGTAAGGATCCTTGTGGTGACAGAGACACAGGCAGTGGCAGCAGCAGCACTTAAGGGTCCTGGCAGCCCTCTGACATTATTACTTTGTTTTGAGACGGAGTCTTGCTCTGTCACCCAGGCTAGAGTGCAGTGGCGCAATCTCGGCTCACTATAAGCTCTGCCTCCCAGGTTCACGCCATCCTCCTGCCTCAGCCTCCCAAGTAGCTGGGACTACAGATGCCCGCCACCACACCCAGCTAATTTTTGTATTTTTAGTAGAGATGAGGTTTCACCGTGTTAGCCAGGATGGTCTCAATCTCCTGACCTCATGATCCGCCCGCCTCAGCCTCCCAAAGTGCAAGGATTACAGGCTTGAGCCATCGCGCCCAATGCCCTCTGATACTATAGTATGGACTCAGCCTACTACGTAATGGCTGCCTTTCCCCTTCTCTTCTTTCTCTTCTTTTCAAGTGACTCTTCTGCCGTGTGTAGTGGTTCACACCTATAATCCCTGCACTTTGGGAGGCCAAGGCAGGAGGACTGCATGAGCCCGCAAGTTTCAGGTTACAGTGGGCTATGATGGTGCCACCGCACTCCAGCCTGAGCAACAGAGTGAGGCCTGGTTACCAAAAAAATTTTTTAATTAAAATAATAACTGTTCTTTCAGATAAGAGTCAGCACCCTGTAGAGGAGACCAGAATACAGCAGCACTCACAGCTTCGTCCTAAAAGACACGGGTCCGGACCAAGACACGCAATCTACAACCACCTTAAGGAAGGCCCCAATCCTATATTCCCTTCCTAAATGTCAAGGAGTTATCAAACTGCCAACTCGGGCTGATTACAGACCCAGACTTGCTGGATCTCAACAATACAATAAAAACAGAGCAGGACAGTTTGAAGCAGGAGTTCCCTAAGAAGCAGCAGCTCAAAGCGCGTGCCCAGTGTTTTCAGGCAGCAGAGCAGAGGAGCCAGTGGAGACAGACCCCTCCGTGTGGTGGTCAATGTCCAGACATCTTCACAGCACCGACTGCAGAGATGTGGTTCTGACGTTGACACTGATGACGGAGTGTCTCACACAGGCTGAGAGGGCATAAAAAGGCTTATTACTCTCATGTGATTGAGGTGTCTGGGGAGAGTAGGGCAGGCCCATCAAGCAGGTGTGAAATGGTTTGAGAACAGGGGAGGCTGCCTGGCCTGGGTATTTACTGTGTTGGGGTTGGGGCTGGATGACAGTTCCATGGACAGACACCAGAAGACAGAACCCCAGGCTTCCTTGAAAGCTGGTCCAGGTGTGGGCACAAGGGTAGAAGGGGAGGGTGAGGTTTTAGCTCTCAGCAGACAAGCATTCAACACTGGAGTCTGACTATTCATTACTATAACAAAGGCAGGAAATAAAAATATACATTCCCAGTCACTTGTTTTTATGTAAACAGTGATAGGATGCACAAAAAATGATCAAAATTATTTGGGGGTGGCTGGACCAAGAGGACTACAGTAGACCAGAATTTGCTGGCAGGAAGTCATCTAAAATTAAAACTGTCAAGCGTACACTTTATACCAGAAGGGTATTTCTTTCCAATCAGTCTTTGCACGTGTCCCTGGAGAACTTTGAAATGTGTGAGAGCATGATATCTTTAAGGCAACTGCCTTTTTTTTTTTTTTTAAGAGACAGGGTCTAGCTCTGTCGCCCAGGCAACACTGACTAAGCTAGGATTGTACAGTGGTGCAATAGCTCACTGCAGCCTGGAGCACCTAGGTTCAAGTGGATCCTCCCGCCTCAGCCTCTGGAGTAGCTGGGACTACCGGCACAAGCCACAAGGCCCACTTATTTATTTACTTGTTTGTTTTGTAGAGACGGGGTCTTGCCATGTTGCCCAGGCTGGTCTCGACCACCTGGGCTCAAGCGATCCTCCTGCCTTGGCTTCCCACAGTGGTGGATTACAGGCGTGAGCCATCGCATCCAGCCCTGAAGTCTTATTCTCATTGGTAAATACAAGAAAAACAGTAACAGATTATACAGATCTGGAATGAACCTGGAAACTCCTAATACTTTTAATAGATGGTTTTTGGTATATTCAGAGATACATGCAATCATGATCACAATTTTCATCACAGCAAACATAAGCCCATGTACCTTTTACCTGTCAATCTCCTACCTTCCCATCTTCCTCCGCCAATCCCCAGCCCTTGATAACCAGCAATCTTTCGGTCTCTGTAGATTTTCCTATTATGGACTTTCATACAATCAGAATCATGTCATCTAGTATTTGTGACTAGTTTCATTATAGGTTTCTTGAGTCACATCCGTGCTGTAGCATGCATCCCCACTTTGTATTTATGGTAGAATTATATTCCACTGTATGGATATCACATGTTTTGTTTATCTATCATCCAATGATGTATTACAGTCAGCCCTCCATACTTGGAGTTTCTGCATCCTCAGATTCAACCACCCTCTGATCAAGTACTACGTAGTTAGGTCTATGATGGTTAGGTACATACTGAACATGTATGGACTTTTTCTTCTTGTCATTATTCCCTAAACAACACAATATAACAACTATTTACCTAAAATTTATGGTGTATTAGGAATTATAAGTGAGCTAAAGATGATTTAAAGTATACGGAAGAAATGTTTTCTAGGCCAGGCGCGGTGGCTCACGCCTGTAATCCCAGCACTTTGGGAGGCTGAGGCAGGCAGATCACCTGAGGTTGGGAGTTCAAGACCTTCAAGGAGAGCAGCCTGACCAACAAGGAGAAACCCCATCTCTACTGAAAATACAAAATTAGCCAGGCATGGTGGTACATGCCTGTAATCCCAATTACTCAGGAGACTGAGGCAGCAGAATCACTTGAACCTGGGAGATGGAGGTTGCGGTGATCCGAGATTTCACCACTGCACTCCAGCCTGGGCAACAATAATGAAACTCCGTCTTAAAAAAAAACAGAAAATGTTTTCTTAATTTCCATTTTGGGTTGTTCAGTGACAATGTATAGAAATAACAGATTTTTACAGATTCCATTTATATCCTACCAATCAGCTTAATTCATTTATTACTTCCTTTTTTTTTTTGAGACTGAGTCTTGCTCTGTCGCCCAGGCTGGAGTACAGTGGTGCGGTCTCAGCTCACTGCAACCTCCACCTCCTGGAGTCAAGCAATTCTCTTGCCTTAGCCTCCTGATTACAGGCATGTACCATCAGAGCCCAGCTAATTTTTGTATTTTTTTTTTTTAGTAGAGATGGGGTTTCACTGTGTTGGCCAGCTGGTCTCGAACTCCTGACCTCGTGATCCGCCCACCTCAGCCTCCCACAGTGCTGGGATTACAGGCGTGAACCACCACACCTGGCCCATTTACTACTTCTAAGTGTGTGTGCGGGGTGGGGGAAATTTCTTCGATGTTCTACATGTAAGATCGTATAATCTACGAAGAGGAAAAAACTTCCTTCTTCCTGTCTAATTTTGATATCTTTTCTTTTTCTTGTCTAATTACTCTGACTAGAACATCCAGTACTATGTTGAATAGTAGTGCTGAAAGTTAACTAAGTCTCAACAGATTTTTAAAAATAGAATAAAAAGGCCGGGGGTGGTGGCTCACACCTGTAATCCCAGCACTTTGGGAGGCCGAGGCGGGTGGATCACGAGGACAGGTGATTGAGAACATCCTGGCTAACACAGTGAAACCCCGTTTCTACTAAAAATACAAAAAAATTAGCCGGGCGTGGTGGCAGGCGCCTGTAGTCCCAGCTACTCAGGGGGCTGAGGCAGAAGAATGGCGTGAACCCAGGAGGTGGAGCTTGTAGTGAGCTGAGATCGCGCCACTGCACTCCAGCCTGGGCGACAGAGCTAGGCGAGACTCCGTCTCAAAAAAAAAAAAAAAAAAAGAATTTAAAAAATCCTAAGTTAAAATATAAAATTACTGTATAATACACATTTAACATATGACTATACATTTACACTGTTAATACATAAATATAAAGTAAAATATAAAATAATATTAGCTGGGTGCACTGGCTCACACCTGTAATCCTAACACTTTACAAGGCAAAGACAGGAGGACTGCTTAATGCCCAGGAATTCAAGGCCAGCCTGGGCAATATAGTGAAATCCTGTCTCTATAAAAAAAAAAAAATTTGGCCAGGCACAGTGGCTGACGCCTGTAATTCCAGCACCTCAGGAGGCCAAGGCGGGTGGATCACGAGGTCAGGAGTTAAACACCAGCCTGGCCAAGATGGTGAAACCCTGTCTCTACTAAAAACACAAATAACTGGCCAGGCATGGTGGTAGATGCCTGCAATCCCAGCTACTTGGGAGGCTGAGGCAGAGAATTGCTTAAACCCAGGAGGTGGAGGTTGCAGTGAGCCGAGGCTGCACCACTGCATTGGGCAACAGAGCAAGACACTGTCTCAAAAAAAAAAAAATTAACTAGTCAGGTATGGTGGCACAAGCCTGTAATCCCAGCTACTTGGGAGGCTGACACAGAAGGATGCTTGAGTACAAGGGAGCAAGGCTACAGTGAGCTATGATTGTGCCACTACACTCCAGCCTGGGCAACAGAGCAAGACCCTGTCTCTAAAAAAAATAAAAAAGTATTAACTTTAGTTAATAATAATGTTGTTGGTTCATCAATTTTTATCATCATGAGATGTAATGCTGGTTCATAATCACAACTAATACACCACACTAAGGCAGTATGTTAAAAAATACGGGAGGTAGGCCAGGTATGGTGGCTCACGCCTGTAATCCCAGCACTTTGGGAGGTTGAGGCAGTTGGATCACCTGAGGTCAGGAGGTCAGCCTGGTCAATGTGGCAAAACCCCGTCTCTACTAAAAAAATACAAAAAAAAAAAAAAATTAGCTGGATGTGGTGGCGCCTGTAATCCCAGCTACGCTGGAGGCTGAGGCAGGAGAATCCCTTGAATCCAGGAGGCAGACATTGCAGTGAGCCGAGATCGCAATACCACACTCCAGCCTGGGTGACAGAGCGAGACTCTGTTTAAAAAAAACAAAAAAACAAAAACAAAAACAAAAAAAAACAGGGGAAGTAAGGAGAAGGGACTCTGTAATAGCTCCTAAATTTTTCTGTAAACTATGAACTAAAAAAGCAAATAAATTAACATTTCAGGGAAGATTCACGATTGTGTAAAACAGAAAGCTGGCTGGGCACAGTGGCTCACGCTTGTAATCCCAGCACTTTGGGAGACCGAGGCGGGTAGATCACAAGGTCAGGAGATCAAGACCATCCTGGCTAACACGGTGAAACCCCGTCTCTACTAAAAATATTTTTTAAAATAGCCGGGCGTCGTGGCGGGTGCCTGTAGTCCCAGCTAATCGAGAGGCTGAGGCAGGAGAATGGTGTGAACCCGGGAGGCAGAGCTTGCAGTGAGCTGAGATCGCACCACTGCACTCCAGCCTGGGTGACAGTAGGAGATTCCATCTCAAAAAAAACAATCAGGCTGGGCGCGGTGGCTCAAGCCTGTAATCCCAGCACTTTGGGAGGCCAAGATGGGCGGATCACAAGGTCAGGAGATCAAGACCATCTTGGCTAACAGTGAAACCCCATCTCTACTAAAAAAAATACAAAAAAGTAGCCGGGCGACGTGGCGGGTGCCTGTAGTCCCAGCTACTCGGGAGGCTGAGGCAGGAGAATGGCGTAAACCCGGGAGACGGAGCTTGCAGTGAGCTGAGATCCGGCCACTGCACTCCAGCCTGGGCGACAGAGCGAGACTCCGTCTCAAAAAGAAAAAACAATCAAAAAAAGAAACCCATCTCTACTAAAAATACAAAAAAAAAAAAAAAAAAAAAAAGCTGGGCAAGGTGGCACATGCCTGTAGTCCCAGCTACTTGGAAGGCTGAGGCAGGAGAATGGCATGAACCCAGAAGGCGGAGCTTGCAGTGAGCCGAGACTGCGCCACTGCACTCCAGTCTGGGTGACAGTGCAAGATTCCATCTCAAAAAAAAAAAAAAGAAGGCCGGGCGCGGTGGCTCAAGCCTGTAATCCCAGCACTTTGGGAGGCCGAGGCGGGCGGATCACGAGGTCAGGAGATCGAGACCATCCTGGCTAACATGGTGAAACCCCGTCTCTACTAAAAATACAAAAAACTAGCCGGGCGTGGTGGCGGGCGCCTGTAGTCCCAGCTACTCGGAGGCTGAGGCAGGAGAATGGCCTGAACCTGGGAGGCGGAGCTTGCAGTGAGCCGAGATCGCGCCACTGCACTCCAGCCTGGGTGACACAGCGCGAGACTCCATCTCAAAAAAAAAAAAAAAAAAGAAAAGAAAAGAAACCCCATCTCTACTACGAATACAAAAAAAAAAAAAGAGCCAGGCAAGGTGGCACACACCTGTAGTGCCAGCTACTTGGGAGGCTGAGGCAGGAGAATCTCTTGAACCTGGGAGGCAAAGGTTGCAGTGAGCCAAGATCGCGCCACTGCACTCCAGCCTGCACTCCAGCCTGGAAGATAGAGCGAGAATCTGTCTCAAAAAAAAAAAAACAAACGAAACGAAACAAACCTGACATTCCATAGTACATACAATATAACAATATAACAGCACTTGAATAAGATTCATTCGAAAATAAAATACATAATTGACTGGCTTAAAATAAAATATATTGACATAAGTAAGGTTAAATACACAGGTTAAGAAAAGCAAGGAAATTATAATCCTTAACACTGGTCCCATCTGGAAAGAGACTGGATGATTTGGCTTCTAGGAATCATTTCAAGTGGGGCACGTGATGAGAAGACTTCAAACTAGTGGCCTGGCTGTCATTAGATTGACATTCCCTTTGTAATTTTTTTTTTTCTTTTTTTTGAGATGCAGTCTTGCTCTGTCACCCAGGTTGGAGTGCAGTGGCCCGATCTTGGCTCACTGCAAGCTCCACCTCCTGGGTTCATGCCATTCTCTTGCCTCAGCCTCCCGAGTAGCTCTGATTACAGGCGGCCGCCACCACGCCTCACTAATTTTTTTGTATTTTTAGTAGAGACGGGTGGGGTTTCACTGTGTTAGCCAGGATGGTCTCGATCTCCTGACCTTGTGATCCGCCTGCCTTAACCTCCCAAAGTGCTGGTATTACAGGCACGAGCCGGGCCCCCTTTACAATGTTTCAGCTGACTGTGCAACTGTTTTATGTAGTTTCCTCAAATGCAAGATGTTTAGTAAGTTTCCACAATGGAAACTCAAAACACAAATAAATCTCAGTGTACTCCGAATTGTGAGCATCAAGCCACTGAAGTAAACATTTAAAAGATAGCATAGGGCCTGTGTGGTGGCTCACACCTGTAATCCCAACACTTTGGGAGGCCGAGGCGGGCAGATCAATTGACATCAGGAGCTCGAGACCAGTCTGGCCAACATGGTGAAACCCCGTCTCTATTAAAAATACAAAAATCGGCCAGGTGCGGTGGCTCACTCCTGTAATCCCAGCAATTTGGGAGGCCGAGGCGGGTGGATCACGAGGTCAGGAGATTGCAACCAACCTGGCTAACACAGTGAAACCCCTACAAAAAAATTAGCTAGGCGTGGCGGCAGGCACCTGTAGTTCCAGCTACTTCGGAGGCTGAGGCAGAAGACTGGCGTGAACTCAGGAGGGGGAGCTTGCAGTGAGCCGAGATCACGCCACTGCACTGCAGCCTAGGTGACAGAGTGAGACTCTGTCTCAAAATAAATAAATAAATAAATAAAATTTTTTAAAATGTCAACCAGGTCTGGGGGCGGGCACCTGTAGTCCCAGCTACTTGAGAGGCTGAGGTAGGAGAATCGCTTGAACTCAGGAGTGGAGGTTGCAGTGAGCAGAGATCATGCCACCACACTCCAGCCTGGGCAACAGAGACGGAGGGAGGGAGGGAGGGAGGGAGGGAGGAAGGAAGGAAGGAAGGAAGGAAGGAAGGAAGGAAGGAAGGAAGGAAAATAGCACAGCCCCAGCCTCGGCAATGTGGCAAAACCCTGTCTCTACAAAAAAAATAAACACAAAAATTAGCTTGGCATGGTGGTGTGCACCTGTAGTTTCAGCTACTGAAGAGGCTCGAGGTAGGAGGATCACGTGAGCCCAGGAAGTCTAGGCTGCAGTGAGCCACAATTGCACCACTGCACTCCACCCTGGGTGACGGGGGTGAGACCCTGCCTCAAAAAAACAAAAATAGCTGGGCACAGTGGTTCACGCCTGTAATCCCAGCACTTTGGGAGGTTGAGATGGGCGGATTACCTGAGGTCAGGAGTTCGAGACCAGCCTCGCCAACATGGCAAAAGCCTGTGTCCGTTAAAAATACAAAAAAAATTAGCTTAGCGTGATAGAATGCACCTGTAATCCCAGCTACTTGGGAGGCTAAGGCAGGAGAATTGCTTGAACCCAGGAGGCGGAGGTTGCAGTGAGCCAAAATTGCGCCATTGGACTCTAGCCTGGGGGACAGGGTGAGACTCTGTCTCAAAAAAACAGAAAAGATACATCAAATTAGGAAGCACTACATGGAGAAATGGCATACATCCTTAGAAAAGAGGCTGAATATTATCATAATTTATGCTTGAGCTCTCCCAAATACAGTGCTTTATTAAATTCCATAAAATTCACAACCAGGTTTGCTTGGTATGTTATTAAACTTAAGAAATGCTATTTCTTGCCGGGCACGGTAGCTCACGCCTGTAATTCCAGCACTTTGGGAGGCTAGGGCAGGTAGATCACCTGAGGTCAGGTGTTTGAGACCAGCCTGGCTAACACGGTGAAATCCCGTCTCTACTAAAAATATAAAAATTAGCCAGGCATGGTGGTGGGCACCTGTAGTCCCAGCTACTTGGGAGGCTGAGGCACAAGAATGGCTTGAACCAGGTAGGCAGAGGTTGCAGTGAGCGAAGATCAAGGCACTACATTCCAGCCTGGTTAACAGAGTGAGACTCTGTCTCAAAAAACAAAAACAAAAACAAAAAAAAACGGTTTAAGAACTACTTCTAGGCCAGGCGCACACACATGGAATCCCAGCATTCTGGGAGGCCAAGGTAGTAGGATTACTTGAAGCCAGGAGTTCAAGATCAGCCTAGGCAACATAATGAGACCTCAACTCTACTAAAAATTAAAAATTAGCTGGGTGTGATGGCATATGTCTGTAGTCCCAGCTACTCAGGAGGTTGAGGCAGGAGGATCGCTTGAACCCAAGAGTTGTAGGCTACAGTGAGCCATGATCACGAAAGTGCAGATCACGCCTGGTGACAGACAGAGACCATCTCAAGGAAGAAAGGAGGGAAAGAAAGGGAAAGGAAGAAATAAATAAATAAAAGAAAAAAGGAAAGAAAGGAAGGAAAAGAAAGAAAAAAAAGGGCCAGGTGCAGCAGCTCCCACCTGTAATCCCAGCACTTTGGGAGGCCAAGGTGGGTGAATCACCTGAGGTCAGGAGTTCGACACCAGCCTGACCAACATAGTGAAACCCTGTCGCTACTAAAAATACAAAATTAGCAGGGCATGGTAGCACATCCTGTAATCCCAGTTACTTGGGAGGCTGAGGCAGGAGAATCACTTGAACCCCTGGAGGCAGAGGTTGCAGTGAGCCAATATCATGCCATTACACTCCAGCCTGGGCAACAAGAGGGAAACTCTGCCTCTAAAAGAAAAGAAGGGGCTGGGCGCGGCGGTTCACGCCTGTAATCCCAGCATTTTGGGAGGCTGAGGCGGGCAGATCACCCAAGGTCAGGAATTCAAGACCAGCCTGGCCTAAATGGTGAAATCCCGTCTCTACTAAAAATACAAAAAATTAGTCAGGCGTGGTGGGGTGTGCCTGTAATTCCAGCTACTCGGGAGGCTGAGGCAGGAGAATTGCTTGAACCCAAGAGGCGGAGGTTGCAGTGAACTGAGATCACACCACTGCACTCCAGCCTGAGTGACTGAGTGAAACTTCACCTTAGAAAAAAAAAAAAAAAAAAAGAAGGAAGGAAGGGAGGGAGGGAGGCAAAAAGAAAAGAAAAGGGAGGGGAGGGGAAGGGAGGAGAGGGGAGGTGAGGGGAGAGAAGAGGAGAGGAGAAAAGAAGGCCACTTCTAAAAAACTGAAATAGCTGGGTGCGGTGGCTCATGCCTGTAATCCCAGCACTTTGGGAGTCCAAGGCAGGTGGATCACAAGGTCAGGAGTTGGCCAGGCGCAGTGGCTCAAGCCTGTAATCCCAGCACTTTGGGAGGCCGAGACGGGTGGATCACGAGGTCAGGAGATTGAGACCATCCTGGCTAACACGGTGAAACCCCGTCTGTACTAAAAAATACAAAAAAAAATAGCCGGGCGAGGTGGCGGGCACCTGTAGTCCCAGCTACTTGGGAGGCTGAGGCAGGAGAATGGCGTGAACCCGGGAGGCGGAGCTTGTAGTGAGCTGAGATCCGGCCACTGCACTACCCTGGGCTACAGAGTGAGACTCCGTCTCAAAAAAAAAAAAAAAAAAAAAAAAAAACAAAGTCAGGAGTTCGAGCCCAGCCTGGCCAACACAGTGAAACCCCGTCTCTACTAAAAATACAAAAAATTAGCCAGGTATGGTGGCACACCTGTAGTACCAGCTACTCGGGAGGCTGAGGCAAGAGAATCGCTTGAACCCAGGAGGTAGAGGTTGTGGTGAGCCAAGATTGCACCACTGCACTCCAGACTGGACAACAAAGCGAGACTCTGTCTCAAAACAATTAAAAAAAAAAAAAATGAAATAGAACTCAAATATCTAAAAACAGCAAAGACTTTGTACAGTACACAGTTAGGAAATGTTACAGCCTGAATCTGTGTGTCCCTCCCAAAATTCATATACTGAAATTCTAACTCCTAATGTCGCTGTATTAGGAGGTGGCATCTTTGGGAAGTTATCGGGATTCGAGATCATGAGGGTGGTGCCCTCATAAACGGGATTAGCAACCTTAGAAATGACGAGAGACAGCTTGCTTCCTCTCTCCTCTGCCTTGTAAGGATACAATGAGAGATGATGATCTCAAAACCTCAAAGCAGGGCCTTACCAGATACTACATCTGCCAGCACCTTGGACTTGGACTTCCCAGCCTCCAGAACTGTGAAAACTCAATGTGTGTTGTTTACGCCACCCAGCCTATGGCAATGTATTACAGCAGGCCCAGGTGACTAAGACAGTATAGCACTTTCTCAACCATACATCAGGGTTGAAATAATTAGGACATTATGGCAGTAGCAGAGAGATAGACCAAAGAAATATGGGAAATTCTGAAACCAGGGCATCTAGGTAAGGTATGTGAACCTATGACAGAGCAGGTATGGTCAGTCAGGGATAGAAACGATGGACAGTTAAACCCCAGGCGCAGGGATAATCCATCTTCTGTCCATCATCTCCACACAATGTTGTGAAATCAGTGTAGAGCTGTCTATTGCAGTGAATTCTTAAAATTGTATGTTACCTCAGAAGCCACTGTGAATATGGTGTTAACTTTCTCATACTAGAAGCAGAGCTTAGTCACCCTTAATACAGTTTCCAGTTCTACGCCTCCTCCCATTTCCTCCATGTGGTCAATCCAGTTACCTGCCTTACACAGCCACCTCCCTGTGACCACCGCCCCATGAGACGGCTAGATACAAACTGCTAGAAATCATCCAACTGACCCCACACAAGGAATGCACAGAGAGGCTGCAGGGACCACCTCTCAGTCACCATGTGACTCCATGAAATTCCCATCTGCTTGCTCTAAACTCACCAACAAGAACTCCCAGAGTCTCCAATAAAGGCATCTGTCCAGATTCCTCTGTCTTGTTCCCTGGTTAGGTGTGTATGTCAGGTCCTAAACAGCCACCCTCTTCCTGTTGGCCTAGAAGGAGAACCATCCTTTCTCTCTGGGATCTATTACCTAGCAGCCTGTTACACCCACAGTTCACAAGGAAACCCACATTCAGAAGGTTCAACAAGCCTGAGGACCATTCATGTGAAGATGTGGCCCACTCCTAAGAACTGAGTGAGGGAGCCGGGTGCGGTGGCTCACGCATGTAATCCCAGCAATTTGGGAGGCCAAGGCAGGCGAATCACCAAGTTCGAGACCAGCCTGGCCAACATGGAGAAAACCCCCGTCTCTACTAAAAACACAAAAAATTAGCCAGACGTGGTGGCGCATGTCTGTAATCCCAGCTACTCGGAAGGCTGAGGTAGGAGAATCACTTGAATCTGGTAGGCAGAGGTTGCGGTGAGCCAAGATTGCACCACTGCACTCCAGCCTGGGCAACGAGAGCGAAATTCCATCTCAAAAAAAAAAAAAAAGAAAGAAAGAAATGAGTGAGGGAAACATTCTGGGAGCTCCACACACCCTACTCTCCTCTCCTCATGATGTGATTCATGGTCTCAATTCTCACCAGTGACCAGACGTTTACCTGGAGTCAGTTTAAAGTTCTGACCTCTGGTGTCTTCTGTGACAACAAAAGTGTAAACACTGACCAGTTTTAACACTAGCTAGGTGTCTAATAGTTCAGTTCTGACACCACTCAGAATTAGGACGGACCCTACAAGTTCAAGGCTCAGTCTCCCAACATGCCAGTTCACATGCCAGTCACAAGCCACAGGGCCACCCACACTTCTGAACAACTGTGTACAAATCATAAGCTCCCATAATCTCCTCCTTGGGTTCAACAATTTGCTAAAACTATTCAAAGAACTCAACAAAACATGTTATACTTAAGTTACACAAAACTTAAGTATAACTCAGGGACAGGCAAATAAGAGCTGAAAAATGGCAGGGAAAGGGGAGTGGATAGGCTACGCTCCTCATCTTGGAGCGCACCACCCTTCCAGCACATCAATGTCCTCATCAACCTGGAAGTACTCTCTGAATGTCTTTGCTCAAACATTTTTACATAACTCAATCTCCAGTCTCCACTCTTTCCTGAGGTAGGGACTGGAGCTAAAAGTGACAACCCTCTAGCCATGGGTTTGGTCTTTCTGGTGACCAGTCTCCACTCTGAAAGTATCCAGGGGTTCCACAGTCGCCTCATTAGCTTAAAACTCAAGTATGGTCTGAAAGGGGCTTGCTGTGAATAACAAAACACACTCTACCTATCACTTAGGAAATTCCAAGGGTTTTTAAGATCCCTGTCCCAGGAACTGCAGACAAACACCAAATATATTTATTACACCACAGAAGCAAATACACTCTTAAATTCGTAAACCTTTTCTCCAGCAGAAAGAAACCAAAGGTGTCTTTCTCTAAGTCTGACACTCACAGATATTTGCAGAAATCATACTCTGACTAAACCAACTCTGTGGATACGAAACCAAACTGCTGACAATGTTGAATTTTACGCAAGCTCTATAATCCTACAGAATAGCTATGATTAAAACACTCTCCGCCACCACGGCCCTTGGTGTTCCAGAGAAGCAGGATACTGGGGGGGGAAAAAACCCTTCCTATTACTAATTTAGATGTCCTTTATTTTACCCGTAAGGAAGCCAGACAGGCGGCTGGCCACGGTGACTCACGTCTGTAATCCCAGCACTTTGGGAGGCCAAGGCGGGTGGATCATGAGGTCAGGAGACTGACACCATCCCGGCTAACACGATGAAACCCTGTCTCCACTAAAAATACAAAAAAAATTAGTTGGGTGTAGTGGCCGGCGCCTGTAGTCCCCGCTACTCGAGAGGCGGAGGCAGGAGAATAGCCTGAACCTGGGAGGTGGAGTTTGCAGTGAGCCGAGATCACACTACTGCACTCCAGCCTGGGCGACACAGCAAGACTCTGTCTCAAAAAAAAAAAAAAAAAAGGCCAGACAGACTCTCCAAATTCCCATTGTTTACTTCATAAATAATAGGCTGGACAGTTTTGTCTTCACTGATCAGTCAAAACAAAATATCTGTAAATCCAACCTTTGGTTAGGTTTCTCTCCTTTCAGGCCCTGAACTTTGACCCACCCTCCACAGCCTAAGGAAGCATCCACCCAACCCCTCCTTTATGAATCATCCTAAGAACAGACTCACCTCAGGAAAAATATTCTCTGATCTATGATCCGATTTTGCACTTTCCACTCTGCCCTCTCCTCCCACCTATTCCTAATCTTATTTGTTCCCTCCTTATGAATGAAAAACTTTTTTAGGGGAAGAGGAGGAGGAGAGACAGGGTCTTGCTCTGTTGTCCAGGCTAGGGTACAGTGCCAGAATCACTGTTCACTGGAGCCTTGATCTCCTGGGCTCAAGGGATCCTCCCACCTAAGCCTCAGCTGGGACTACAGGTGTGCACTACCACGCCCAGCTAATATTTTTTTTTAGTTTTGTAGAGAGGTGGTCTTATTATGTTGTCCAGGTTAGTCTCAAACTCCTGACCTCAAGCAATCCTCCTGTTTGGGCCTCCCAAAGTGCTGGGATTACAGATGGAAGTCACCACTTCCACCAGAAGAGCCTTTTTCTGCCTAACCTCTATGATGCTTGCAGATCTTGTATCTACTGCTTTCCCCCTTTCGTTATACTCCTTTCACATAAAGTCACTTTTTACCTAACTCCAGATCTCTTGAATTTGAGGATGTCTAGAAACAGCTCTCTCAAATCATGAGCGCCCATGGTTTATTGTTATTATCTGAACAATAACAATTACAACCTCAGACAGGGTATCACCCTCCCAGTTATACCTATGTGTGTATCCTCAGCTTTCCAGAGGTCTGTAGCTTCTCTCAGCATAAAGGACTCCTCCCCTGGTTGGAGTGATTAGGCTGGGATGCCTGCAAGTTCTACCCAGGAAGAACCAACTGGGACTTCAATGACCTCCCTTTGCAGGCTCTAAGTTTGGAGTCACTCTGAGGCACACTTGGCCTCACACCTCTGCTTCGTCAGACAAGACTATTCACTTACTTTTTTTTTTTTTTTTTTGAGACTGAGTTTCACTCTTGTTGCTCAGGTTGGAGAGCAGTGGCGCGATCTTGGCTCACCGCAACTTCCACCTCCCAGGTTCAAGCAATTCTCCTGCCTCAGCCTCCCGAGTAGCTTGGATTACAGGCATGCCACCATCATGCCCAGCTTCACTTACTTTTAAAGAAGAAAATATCGGGGCCGAGCGAGGTGGCTCACGCCTGTAATCCCAGCACTTTGGGAGGCCGAGGCGGGCGGATCACAAGGTCAGGAGACGGAGACCATCCTGGCGTTAACAAAAATACAAAAATTAGCCGGGTGTGGAGGCAGGCGCCTGTAGTCCCAGCTACTCGGGAGGCTGAGGCAGGAGAATGGTGTAAACCCAGGAGGTGGAGCTTGCAGTGAGCTGAGTTTGCGCCACTGCACTCCAGCCTGGGCAACAGAGCGAGACTCTGTCTTAAAAAAAAAAAAGGTCGGGCGCGGTGGCTCAGGCCTGTAATCCCAGCACTTTGGGAGGCCGAGGCGGGTGGATCACGAGGTCAGGAGATCGAGACCATCCTGGCTAACATGGTGAAACTCCGTCTCTACTAAAAATACAAAAAAAAAAAAACTAGCCGGGCGTGGTGGCGGGCGCCTGTAGTCCCAGCTACTCGGAGGCTGAGGCAGGAGAATGGCATGAACCCGGGAGGCGGAGCTTGCAGTGAGCCGAGATCGCGCCACTGCACTCCAGCCTGGGTGACACAGCGCGAGATTCTGTCTCAAAAAAAAAAAAAAAAAAAAAAAAAAGAAAATATCCTGTGTTTGAAGAATCCAGCAAAATCACTCAAACTCACTGTTTATGTATATAGGAGGAAAGGAAACTGTAAGACATTTGTATTCTACAGCTTAAACATGAAAAGCACAAGTATTTATCCCTTTCAGATAACAGAGATGTCACATTACTATTACTTCCATGACAACTTCTCTAATATTTAAAAGTCCGATAGGACTTAGCATTAATCACCAAAGTCCAGATGAAAAGATACAGAACAGTTATCTATTACGACATAATACCTTGCAAAGAAGATGATATTTTAGAGAATCTCTGTATTTCACCAATTTATCTACTACACCTTTTTGTGGAAATGTATTCATTTCTCTGTAGCCACAATGGAAGACTGAATTTCCCTATTTTTCTGAGATTCTTATCCCCAGTAGCATTCTCAAGGCTAAGTCCTGGGATTGATGTGAAATCACACAAAAGAAAAGAGACCTGAGAAACCTACCACACACGTTGTGGGGAAGAAACTACATAAATAAGAATCTTTTTTTTTTTTTTTTTTTTTTGTCTGAGACGGAGCTTTGTTCTGTCGCCCAGGCTGGAGTGCAGTGGCGCCATCTCGGCTCACTGCAAGCTCCGCCTCCCGGGTTCATTCTCCTGCCTCAGCCTCCCCAGTAGCTGGGACTACACATAAATAAGAATTTTTAACAACTTGAATGTAAGACTAGATCATTGTTTTTCCTCAAATCTACTTTCTGCCTGTTTGTAAACATTTTATCTTGTCTTTCAAGCACTACTGATGAAATACATTTTACATTTAATGAAAAACAGGATCAACTAAGCAAACAAATCTTTTTAAGGGTTTACAAACCCAGGGAGAGGCAGAGCTGACCTGGAATACAGACATTTATCTGATTCCAGTGTCGGGTACCCTACCACCTAGGACATCTCCCCAGCCCCATCCTGGCTCACTGAGTGCTCAGTGACCAACCTCCCTGAAGAGAGTGAATTGCGCCCTGCTCAGTCTGCCCCAAGCGCATTTTAACTTTCAGGTTCTTGCACCATTTCAATGGAGTGGGTTTTCCTTCTCCTTTGAGATAGTTTTTCTCCCTTCACTAGACTAAAATAATCCAGAAGTCAGGAATCATTTGTGTCTTTTCCTCTCAGTCACAGCCTAAGATGGGCTAACCATCAATGTGTCCCTAAGGAATGGAAACTGCGGTTGAGGAAGAAAAGCTGAGCGTCCCAAAGGGTAAACTTTTCAGAGGAAGGGGATGCCGGGAGACTCCTCCCACCTCAAGGCATCCAGCTGCTCCCGTGAGAGGCCTCACCCCTACACCTTAAGCTGTCCTCTGGAAGGAGTGACCCAGGCGTTGATAATCACTAGATCCTCCAAGAGAAGTGGCAGCTGTGGGTATCTTGGGTCAGGTCCAGGCAGTTCTGAAAATCAGGACCAGGAAAAGATAACGGGCCACATCACCGTGTAAAGTTTCCAGAGGGGAAACTCCACCCAAAGACATTCTGATTAGGCATGGGGGCTTAGGAAAGATAAAAGGAGGGACAGCACAAAAATGTTCTACCGCAGAGTGTCAGGTTCTTATTCTCTGCTTCCCTCTCAGGTTACAAGTACACAAACAAGAGGGCGAGCGCAGTGGCTCACGCCTGTAATCCCAGCACTTTGGGAGGCTGAGGCGAGCGGATCACCTGAGGTCTGGAGTTTGAGACCAACCTGGCCAACATGGCGAAACCCAATCTCTACTAAAAATACAAAAAGTAGCCGGTCTTGGTGGCGCCTGCCTGTAATCCCAGCTACTCGGGAGGCTGAGGCAGGAGAACTGCTTGAACCCGGGAGGCGGAGGTTGCAGTAAGCTGAGATCTTCCCACTGCACTCCAGTTTGGGCGACAGAGTGAAACTCTTGTCTCAAAATAAATAAATAATCCACAAACAGAAAACAAATCCTTTCAAAATAGGATGGTGAAAGAAACTATAAACAACTAAAATACAGTGTCTGAAATGTAGAACAAAAACCAGTTGATAATGTTGTGATTTGGCGAGGGGTCACCTTTGGGAATGCGGGGAAGGAACCTGAAATTTAGGCATTTATTCCCAGCCCTAGAAAAAGCTAGGCTTAAAAAAACTGGAGTCGTAGGTTTGAGACTCTTTTTCCAGTACGGTTGGAAGACTCAGAGGGAGACAGTCCCCCGGAAAAAAAGAGGATGGACTGGGAAGCCCACAGCCCACAGCTCCTCCCATGCACGAACCCTACACTCGAGACGGGATTCCTCCTTGTGACCCTCCCGTGTCCCAGCACAATCGGGGGAGAGGCGGGGCTGCGGGCGCGGAGCTGCCCAGAGAGGGCTCCCGGGCCGGGGCCGCAGTCGCCGCCCAGGGACGGGACAGGACGCCTGGGGTACCGGCTACGGCCCAGCCCCACCTTGTGGCCGAGGGGACAGAGGGCCGAGCTGCGCCCGCGAACTCGAGTCCCAGACCCTGAAGTCGCTGTAGGGAGGCCAGGGACCTTCCACAGCCAGTTCCGGCCGGTTCCCACAAGCCCCTCCCCCAGTCTCCAGACGCCCGGCCCCGCACACGCACCATTTCCTGGCTTCCAGGGTGTCCCGGGGTCCTGCCTACGGCTCTCTCCGGCCTGTGCAGGTCCCAGCACGCCAGACGCTGCGGTGGAGCCACCCGGGCCACTGGAGAAGCGGAGACCGGAACCCAAACGCGGCGGACGCGAAACAGGAAGACCCCGCGGAGTTGTTGAACGTTGCCCACCGTCCCCCCTTGCAGAGTTCCTGATTGGATGGTTTGCAGGTCCCCGCCCCAGAGTCCCTGATTGGGTGATGATCCAAGTCCTGCCCCCTTGGCACTGAGTGACAGGAGAAGCAATGCGATATGTGGCTGAGTAAAGACAGATTGACAGGGTCTTGGCCACTGCCCTTCGTAGGCGGGGCTTCCTCCCTCTGTAACCTTCTGTGCCGGGGAGAATGTTTGCGTTTAAGCAGAAAGTGTTCCAGACTCTGCAGAACTGACGCTGGCGTGTTTCTGCACTCAGGGTACCCTTCCTGCTTTTTCCTCCCGGACACAGAGTCACAAGTGTGCACAGGGAATGACAGACTCGGCGTCCAGTGGAGCCATCTGCTGGCCTCAGAGTAGGAGGCCCGCCCAGGCCAGGCCGGACCACAGTGTAACAGGAGGGAGGAGGGCTTGCTTCTTTCAGGCAAGAAAATTAAAACCGACAAAGAAATAAAATTATTAAATGCGTAGGAAAAACTGGAGTTTTTATGACAGCGATCATCTGTAAAGAAACCAAGAGAAGGCCGGGCGCGGTGGCTCACGCCTGTAATCCCAGCACTTTGGGAGGCCGAGGCGGGCGGATCACGAGGTCAGGAGATCGAGACCATCCTGGCGAACACGGTGAAACCCCGTCTCTACTAAAAATACAAAAAAATTAGCCAGGCGTGGTGGCGGGCGCCTGTAGTCCCAACTACTCGAGAGGCTGAGGCAGGAGAATGGTGTGAACCCGGGAGGCGGAGCTTGCAGTGAGCCGAGATCAAGCCACTGCACTACAGCCTGGGCGACAGAGCAAGACTCCGTCTCAAAAAAAAAAAAAAGAGAGAGAGAGAGAAACCAAGAGAAGTAAAGCAAACACTTGAACTACCTCAGACAAGCAGCCTGCTTCACCCGGAGTTCACAAGGAAAACCCACAATCATGAGGTTAAAAATAATTCCCAAGCGCCGGGTGCAATGGCTCACGCCTGTAATCCCAGCACTTTGGGAGGCCGAGGCAAGAAGACTCCTTAAGGTCAGGAGTTAAAGACCAGCCTAACTAACATGGTGAAACCCCATCTCTACTAAAAATACAAAAATTAGTCAGGCGTAGTAGCAGGCGCCTGTAGTCCCAGCAACACGGGAAGCTGAGGTAGGAGAATCCCTTGAACCCGGGAGTGGGAGGTTGCAGTGATCCGAGATAGTGCCATTGCACTCCAGCCTGGGCGACAGAGCAAGACTAAAAAAAAAAAAAAAAAAAATTCCCAAGCTTGGGAGCCGACTCTAACTGCTGAAATGGAACCCCAGTGTGGATCAGAACCTGGTGATGAGACAGGGACACTTAAGAATTCAACTCCAGGAGCTCAAGGTGCCCTCCAGTCCCCTCCTCACAATGTGGAAACACTCCTTCCTTCAAAACCATTTGTACCAGCAGGAAACTCTCACCTGCAGTCATTGTAAAGTTGTGACCTAAATAAACTGTCACGTTCCCAAACCTTTTCTCCGGGGGACAAGGCAAACCAGTCTTTCACTGAACCTGACCTTCACAGCTTTAATTTGTGTATACAAATTACAGCCTGACCCCAGCGACCCCATGGATGCTAAAACCAAAACACTGCCCAGAAAATGCCCCAGGCGCCAAAGGTACAACCTCAGAAAAGACAGAACCCTCCGCCCCCACCCAACGACATCTGCAGATGGGTCTCCTGCTTTTCATAGCTCTGCAGCTTCTCAGAATCCACATTCCTGGCCAGGCGCGATGGCTCACGCCAGCACTTTGACAGGCCGAGGTGGGCGAATCACCTGAGGTCAAGAGTTCAAGACCAACCTGGCCAAATGGTGAAACTAAGGGAGGAGACCACCCCTCATATCGTCTTATGCCCAATTTCTGCCTCCAAAGAAAGAAGAAGTAAAAACTAAAGGCAGAAATGAAATCCACAGGCAGACAGCCCAGTGCCGCACGCTGGGCCACCCTGACCTAATCAGTTATCTCTAGATTACAGACATTGTATAGAAATGCGCTGTGAAAATCCCTATCCTGTTTTGTTCCGATTACCAGTGCATGCAGCCCCCAGTCCCGTACCCGCCGCTTGCTCAATCATGACCCTCTCACACACACTCCCTTAGAGTTGTGAGCCCTTAAAAGGGACGGGAATTGCTCACTCGGAGAGCTCGGCTCTTGAGACAGGAGTCTTGTCGATGCCCTTGGCCAAATAAACCCCTTCCTTCTTTAACTCGGTGTCTGAGGAGTTTTGTCTGCGGCTCATCCTGCTACATTTCTTGGTTCCCTGACCAGGAAGTGAGGTGATTGGTGGATGGTCAAGGCAGCTCCTTAGGCGGCTTAAGCCTGCCCTGTGGAACATCCCTGGGGGGGACTCCGACCAGCCCGAGTGATGCGGATCCTGAGAGCCCTCCCAGGTAGGCATTTGCCCCGGTGGGATGCCTCGTCAGAGCAGTGTGTGGCAGGCCCCCGTGGCTGAACACCGGGAAGGAACAGGCACTTGGAGTCTGGACATCTAAAACTTGGTAACACTAGTCTTTGAAACTTGCCCCCTCCGTTTGAGTGGAAGCGTGGCCTAATCATCCATGGCGTGCCTTTATGGGCACTTCGGTTTTGGTTTTGGTTTTGACTTGATTTGAATTACATGACAGGACCAGTCTTGGGAACTTGCCTACTCCATTTGAGTGGAAGCGTGGCCTGATCACCCACAGCGTGCCTTTATGCACACTTTGGTTTTGATTTTGACTTGGTTTGAATTGCTTGACAGGATTGGTCTTGGGAACTTGCCTACTCCATCTGAGTGGAAGCATGGCCTGATGACCCACCGTGCGCCTGTACCGACACTTTGGTTTTTGTTTTTGACTTGACTTGGATTGCTTGATACCTTGGTTTTGGTTTTGACCTGGCTTAGATTTCTGGATACTCTGATTTTGGTTTTGATTCTGGTTTGGCATAAACTGTAAAAGTGTGTGTGTGCCCTTTTTACCCATTCTTTGTTTTATGATGTGCGTGTGGTGTAAGTGTGGTGTTTTGTCTCAAGGAAATGTGGGTCACAAAGTAAATCCACCCCACTAGGAACTATGTTGAAAAATTTCAAAAAGGGATTTAAGGGAGACTATGGAGTCACCATGACACCAGGAAAACTTAGAACTTTGTGTGAGATAGACTGGCCAGCATTAGAGGTGGGTTGGCCATAAGAAGGAAGCCTGGACAGGTCCCTTATCTCGAAGGTATGGCACAGGGTAACCTGTAAGTCAGGGTACCCAGATCAGTTCCCATATATAGATTCTTGGTTACAGCTAGTTTTGGACCCCCCACAGTGGTTAAGAGGACAGGCAGCAGCAGTACTAGTAGAAAAGGGACAGTTAGTTAAGGAAGGTTCTCGCTCCACCCACCGAGGGAAGTTGGCACCAAAAGTCCTGTCCAACCCAACACCAGAAGAATCGTGGCAGGAATTGGTACCAGCAATACCCCCTCCTTATCGGGAGGAAGGGCTCCCCACCCCTGAGCCCACAGCACCTCCACCTCCACCAGATAACCACACCCAGAGTAGTTATCTAGCCACCCAGAGTAGACAAGAGAGGAAGTGAAGCCACAGGAGAAACTCCTCCCTTGGCAGCTCGTTTATGGCCCAAGACTGGAATCCAAATGCCCCCGAGAGAACAGTGATATACTGGGGTAGATGAGGATGGACACATGGTGGAAAGGCATGCCTTTGTGTATGAACCTTTCACCTCTGCTGACCTCCTCAATTGGAAAAATAATACTCCATCTTACACTGAAAAGCCTCAAGTTTTAATTGACTTGCTCCAAACTATTTATACAGACTCATAATCCTACTTGGGCTGATTGCCACCAGCTGCTCATGTACCTCTTTAATACAGATGAAGGCAAAGGGCGCTCCAGGCGGCAACTAAGTGGCTAGAGGAGCACATCCCAGTCGATTACCAAAACCCCTAAGAATATATAAGAGTTCAAGCCAGGCGTGGTGGCTCACGCCTGTAATCCCAGCACTTTGGGAGGCTGAGGCAGGTGGATCACGAGGTCAGGAGATTGAGACCATCCTGGCTAACATGGTGAAACCCTGTCTCTACTAAAATTACAAAAAATTAGCCGGGCGTGGTGGCGGGCACCTGTAGTCCCAGTTACTCGGGAGGCTGAGGCAGGAGAATGGTGTGAACCTGGGAGGTGGAGCTTGCAGTGAGCTGAGATTACGCCACTGCACTCCAGCCTGGCAGACACAGCGAGACTCCGTCTCAAAAAAAAAAGAGTTCAGCTGCCGGGAACAGACCCCCAATGGGACCCGAACGAGGGACCAGACATGGAGAGGCTAAAACGGTACCATGAGGCATTAATAGAAGGTCTAAAGAAAGGGGTTCAAAAGGCTACAAATGTAAATAAAGTCTCTGAGGTCATCCAAGGAAAAGAGGTGAGTCCAGCGCAATTCTATGAAAGACTGTGTGAGACTTACCGTATATACACTCCTTTTGATCCAGATAGCCCTGAAAATCAGCGCATGATTAACATGGCCTTAGTTAGCCAAAGCACGGAAGATATCAGGAGAAAACTGCAGAAACAGGCTGGGTTTGCAGGTATGAATACCTCACAGTTACTGGAAATAGCCAATAAAGTGTTATGAATAGAGATGCAACAAGTCGCAGAGAAAGCCGTAAGGAAGGTGAATGCTAGACTAGGCAAAACGCCGACTTACTGGCTGCGGCCATTAAGGGAATTCTCCCGAAAGGAGAGGGAAAGGGGGGTTCCAGGAAGAACACCCAGTGTAATCGCCCACGCTTGCAATGTAACCAGTGCGCCTATTGTAAGGAAATAGGACATTGGAAAGATAAGTGTCCCCAACTGAAGGAAAAGCAAGATGGTTTGGAACAAAAGACCTCAGATAAAGACAAGGGAGCTTTGTTCAATCTGGCTGAAGGGCTGTTGAACTAAAGGGGACCGGGCTCAAGTGCCCCCAAGGAGCCCACAGTCAGGATTACAACTGGGGGCAAGGACATTAAGTTTTTGGTCGATACTGGTGCTGAACATTCAGTAGTGGCCACCCCGGTTGCCCCCTTATCCAAGAAAACCATTGATATAATCGGAGCAACAGGAGTTTCCACTAAGCAGGCTTTCTGTCTATCACGGACCTGCTCGGCGGTGGGACCTGAGATAGTTCACCAGTTCTTGTACATGCCTGGCTGTCCCTTGCCCTTGCTGGGAAGAGACTTACTTAGCAAACTGAGAGCCACCATCTCCTTTACAAAACAGGGCTCTTTACAGCAAAAGTTACTGGGAACAGGAGTTATCATCGCCCTTACGGTCCCCCAGGAAGAAGAATGGAGACTTTTTCTAACCGAGCCTGCTCAAGAGATAAAACCAGCTCTAGCTAAGTGATGGCCTCGAGTATGGGCAGAGGATAACCCTCTGGGACTGGCGGTCAACCAAGCCCCTGTATTCATAGAAGTTAAGCCTGGGGCCCAACCAATTAGACAAAAGCAGTATCGGGTTCCCAGAGAAGCTGGGAATCCAGGTTCATCTCAGGCGCTTGAAAGCCTATGGAATTATAGTTTCTTGCGAGTCTCCATGGAACACCCCGCTCCTGCCTGTCCCTAAGCCAGGGACCAAGGTCTACCGACCAGTACAGGACTTGCGCTTGGTCAACCAAGCTACAGTGACTCTGTACCCAACAGTTCCTAACCCTTACACATTGTTAGTGCTGCTGCCGCTACCTGTCTGGACTTAAAAGATGCTTTCTTTAGCATCAGAATAGCTCCTGAGAGCCAGAAGCTGTTTGCCTTTCAGTGGGAAGATCCGGAGTCAGGTGTCACTACTCAGTACACTTGGACCCGGCTTCCCCAAGGGTTCAATAACTCCTCTACTGTCTCAGCAATCTTGGCTCACTGCAACCTCCACCTCCCAGGTTCAAGCAATTCTCCTGCCTCGGCCTCCCGAGTAGCTGGTACTGCAGGCACACACCACCACGACCGGCTAATTTTTGTATTTTTAGTAGAGACTAAAAATACATACTAAAAATACAACACCATGTTGATCAGGCTAGTCTCGACTCCCTGACCTCGTGATCCACCCGCCTTGGCCTCCCAAAGTGCTGGGTTTACAGGCGTGAGCAACCATGCCTGGGTTTTTGTTTTATTTTGTTTTTAGACAGCTTCTCACTCTGTCACTCAGGCTGGAGTGCAATGATGGGATTTCAGCTCACTGAAACCTCCACCTTGTGGATTCAAGCGATTCTCCTGCTTCAGCCTCCCGGGCAGCTGGAATTACAGGTACCCACCACCATGCCCCGCTAATTTTTTTTTTTTTTTTTTTTTTTTTTGAGACGGAGTGTTGCTCTGTCACCCAGGCTGGAGTGCAGTGGCCGGATCTCAGCTCACTGCAAGCTCCTCCTCTCGGGTTCATGCCATTCTTCTGCCTCAGCCTCCCAAGTAGCTGGGACTACAGGCACCCGCCACCACGCCCGGCTAGTTTTTTGTATTTTTTAGTAGAGACAGGGTTTCACCGTGTTAGCCAGGATGGTCTCGATCTCCTGACCTTGTGATCCGCCCGTCTCGGCCTCCCAAAGTGCTGGGATTACAGGCGTGAGCCACCGCGCCCGGCCTGCCCTGCTAATTTTTTTTTGTATTTTTGTAGAAATGGGGTTTTACCACGTTTGCCAGGTTGGTCTCAAACTCCAGACCTCAGGTGATCCGCTGGCCTCAGCCTCCCAAAATGCTGGCATTACAGGCGCGAGCCAAGGCGCCTGGCCTTTCCTAGGAATTTTAAAACAAAAGGTACAAAATATACTAGTTTACTAACTCTACATGTGTCATTGCACTCCATCCTGGGCAACAAGAATGAAACTCCATCTCAAAAATAAATAAGTAAACAAATAATAAAATTCCTAGAAAATATTGTCTTCTGAAAATTTAAGCATTTTTGCCCACTGGGTTGATGGAAACAGAAAGGGTTCTAGGCCAGAATGTTCATATTTCGAACACTTTCAAATTATAACTATTGTTACATGTTTGCAGTTTATTCAAGACTGCTGTTACACAGTGGACAAATTAACTCCTTACTTCAAATATCTAGTCTACCTAGATGTTTGGAAGTGTCCCATGTATATTAAATGTAGAGGTAGTGAAATATCACTTTGTAAATATCTTTTTGTTAAAATTTATAGGAAACACTGCCTTTTGGAAATTGAATTGTTTAACCACCTTCGTGAGCAGTGTAATACTGTCTATACTTGTTGGATAGTTTAAAGGAGGTGTAAGGGAAGAAATCGCAAAAGATCAGTGTGTTCATACTTGGACATTTTCAGACACTATTTTTCTATATGTTTTGTGCACTTTGTTTTGCTCTATATATAGCATATATAATGGGCAAATCCATCCTAATTTTGCAACATCTAATTGCTGGATGTTAAAGAGGTTGCCAGTGTATGATAAAGTACTTAGTAAATTTAGCATATTTTGTACACTTTGTGTTGAAATTCATAGGAAACTTGTCTTCTGTGAATGACTTTTGGATAGGAATTTGTTCAACCATCTCTAAGCATTACACATGCCTGTACTTGTCCACTGGATTGAAACCAGAGAGAAAGAAGTAAGGAGGGAATTGTTCAAGGCCAAAGTGGTCATTTTTTTTTTTTAATTTTTTTTGAGACGGAATCTCGCTCTGTCACCCAGGCTGGAGTGCAGTGGCGCAATCTCGGCTCACTGCAAGCTCCACCTCCCAGGTTCACGCCATTCTCCTGCCTCAGCCTCCCAAGTAGCTGGGACTACAGGTGCCCACCACCACGCCCAGCTAATTTTTTTGTATTTTTAGTAGAGATGGGGTTTTACCGTGTTAGCCAGGATGGTCTCCATCTCCTGACCTTGTGATCCACCCGCCTCGGCCTCCCAAAGTGCTGGGATTACAGGTGTGAGCCACTGCGCCTGGCCCAAAATGGTCATATTTAGGAGATACCTTAGATGACAACCATGGTTACATGTGTGGAACTTTACTGAACAGTGCTGTGTACATGGTGGACAAGTTATATGAAATATCTAGTCTTTCTAGATATTTGGAAGTGCTTCATGTATTTAAAAGTAGTAGTAGAATAACACTGTTTTTTTTTTTGTTTTGTTTTTGTTTTTTGCTTGTTTTTGTTTTTGTTTGAGACAGAGTCTCACTCTGTCGCCCAGGCTGGAGTGCAGTGGCACGATATCGGTTCACTGCAACCTCTGCTTCCTGGGTTCAAGTGATTCTCCTGCCTCAGCCTCCTGAGTAGCTGGGATTACAGGGGCGCACCACCATACCCAGCTAATTTTTGTATTTTTAGTAGAGACAGGGTTTTACCATGTTGAACTCCTGACCTCAGGCAATCCACCCACCTAGGCTTGGATTACAGTCATGAGCCACTGCGCCTGGCGAATAATACTTTTTGTAAATAACTTTTAATAACGGTTCGGGCTGGGCACAGTGGCTCACGCCTGTAATCCCAACACTGTGGGAGGCTGAGGCTGGTAAATCATTTGAGGTCAGGAGTTCCAGAACAGCCTGGCCAGCATGGCAAAACCCCACCCCGTCTCTACTAAAAACACAAAAATTAGCTGGACTTGGTGGTGAGCGCCTGTAATCCCAGCTACTCAGGAGGCTGAGGCATGAGAATCGCTTGAACCCGGGAGGCAGAGACTGCAGTGAGCTGAGATCGTGCCACTGCACTCCAACCTAGGTGACAGAGTAACTCTGTCTCGAAAAAGAAAAGAAAAAAGAAAAAAACTGGTAGGAAATACTGTTTGGAAGTAGAATTGTTGAACCACCTCTGTGAACAGTGTACTCTCTGTACTTGTTCATTCGGTTGAGGGAGGTGGGCGGGATGAAATTTCCTGATTGGGACATTGTACTACAGCTGTGCAACATGTTACCACTGAGAGAAAATGGCTGTGCTATTTCCTACATGTGAATCTGCAATGACCTCAAAATAAATTTTTGTTAAAAAGTACACCACTGGATTCTGCAAGCCTCCCGAGCACATGTCGGTACCCGGCTCCCCTCACTGAATCACCGAGTTCTCTCCCCAGCTGTATTTCCAAAATGTCGCTTTCTAACAAGCTGACCCTGGACAAGCTGGACGTGAAAGGGAAGCCAGTCATTATAAGAGTCGACTTCAATGTTCCTATGAAGAACAACCAGATAACAAACAACCAGAGGATTAAGGCTGCTGCCCCAAGCATCAAATTCTGCTTGGACAATGGATCCAAGTCAGTAGTTCTTATGAGACACCTAGGCCGGCCTGATGGTGTCCCTATGCCTGACAAGTACTCCTTAGAGCCAGTTGCTGTAGAACTCAAATTTCTGCTGGGCAAAGATGTTCTGTTCTTGAAGGACTGTGTAGGCCCAGAAGTGGAGAAAACCTGTACCAACCCAGCTGCTGGGTCTGTCATCCTGCAGAAGAACCTCCGCTTTCAGGTGGAGGAAGAGGGAAAGGAAAAGATGCTTCTGGAAACAAGGCTAAAGCCGAGCCAGCCAAATTAGCAGCTTTCCAAGCTTCACTTCCCAAGTTAGGGGATGTCTATGTCAGTGATGCTTTTGGCACTGCTCACAGAGCCCACAGTTCCATGGCAGAAGTCAATCTGCCACAGAAGGCTGGTGGTATTTTTGTTTTTTTGTTTTTGTTTTTGTTTTTGTTTTTGATGAAGAAGGAGCTGAACTACTTTGCCAAGGACTTGGAGAGCCCAGAGCGACACTTCCTGGCCATCCTGGGCAGAGCTAAAGTTGCAGACAAGATCCAGCTGATCAAGAATATGCTGGACAAAGTCAATGAGATGATTATCGGTGGTGGAATGGCATTTACCTTCCTTAAGGTGCTCAACAACATGGAGATTGGCACTTCTCTGTTTGATGAAGAGGGAGCCAGGATTGTCAAAGACCTAATGTCTAAAGCTGAGAAGAATGGTGTGAAGATTATCTTGCCTGTTGACTGTCGCTGCTGGCAAGTTTGATGAGAATGCCAAGACTGGCCAAGCCACTGTGGCTTCTGGCATATCTGCTGGCAGGATGGGCTTGGACTGTGGTCCTGAAAGCAGCCAGAAGTATGCTAAGGCTGTCACTCAGGCTAAGCAGATTGTGTGGAATGGTCCTGTGGGGGTTTTTGGGGTTTGGGAGGTTTGTTTGTTTATTTTGAGATGGAGTCTCACTATGTCACCCAGGCTGGAGTGCAATGGCGTGGTCTTGGCTCACTGCAACCTCTGCCTCCCTGATTCAAGTGATTCTCCCACCTCAGCCTCCCGAGTAGCTGGGACTACTGGCTCGTGCCACCACACCTGGCTAATTTTTGTATTTTTAGTAGAGACTGGGGTTTCACCATGTTGGCCAGGCTGGTCTCGAACTCCTGACCTCGCGATCCGCCCACCTCAGCCTCCCAAAGTGGGGGATTACAGGCGTGAGCCACCGTGCCCGGCCTGGAATTTCATCTTGTTTCCATGCTAAGTAGTAAAACGGTGACAAAGCTAATCAGAATAAGCTACATCAAAAGAGAATTAAGCTAACACGGCTCACTTTTTTTAACAGGCAAAAATACAAATATATGCGCTCTAGAATGCACAGTGGTTTAGTCACTAAGAAATTCAAACGGGATCTTGAAGAATGTAGGCAAATCCAGGGTGCAGTAAAGATGAGCTGAGATGCCGTGTCACTGTTTAAGGGTTCGTGGCACTGCATCTCTCGACCACTAGCTGAATCTTGACATGGAAGCTTTTAGCTAACGCCAAGTGGAGATGCAGAAAATGCTAAGTTGACTTAGGGGCTGTGCACAGGAACCAAAAGGCAGGAAAGTACTAAATATTGCCGAGAGCGTCCATCCCCAGGATGGACTTTACCTTGTAGGAGCTCTAAACTGGCACCACCCCCAGTGCTCACATGGCTGACTTTATCCTCCGTGTTCCATTTTGCACAGCAAGTGGCAGTGTCTCCACCACCTATGATGGTAATGCAGCCCCTAGAAGTTGCTTTCACCACCTCATCCATGAGGGCTTTGGTCTCCCAAAGTGCTTGGATTACAGGTGGGAGAATCACTTGAGATCAGGAGTTCGAGACCAGTCTGGCCAAAATGGTGAAACTCCATCTCTACTAAAAATACAAAAATTAGCCGGGCGTGGTGGCGGGCACCTGTAATCCCAGCTACTTTGGAGGCTGAGGCAGGAGAATCACTTGAACCCAGGAGGCAGAGGTTGCAGTGAGCCAAGATCGTGCCACTGCACTTTATCCTGAGCGACAGGGTGAGACTCCATCTCAAATACTACTACTACTACTAATAAATAATAATAATGAAAAGACACCAGAGCCCTGTCTTTCTGTCACCCCCATGCCCTCTCCCCAACTTGAGGACACAACCAGAAAGTGGCCATCTTTGAGCCAGGAAGAAAGCCCTCACCAAGAACAGAATCTACTGTCATTTTGACTTTGGACTTTGTGGTGTCAAGAATCGTATTTTGTTATCGTATTATATTTTGTTATTTTGTAATCGTATGGTATTTTGTTATAGTGGCTCAAGAAGAGTAAAAGACAGAAATGGCAAGAAAGTTAAACCTATCCCACTAGAGGTTTGTCATGCAGGGGACAGAGTGTTGGGTTTAGGCTTGAGCTTTGGAGTTGGAAAGAATTGAGTTCACACCTAGGCTGGGGACCTTGGACAAGTCCCTTGAGTTCTCTGAACCTCAATAGCCCCTTCTGTAAAACGAAGATAATAAAGCTGTTGTGAATGCACCTTGAAACTGCAAGACACATGTCTAAGCACCAGGTAGGCACCCAATAAATAGCAGTAGTGCTATTCTTTTTATTAATGTCTTTCTAGTTATTCATGCTAATGATACAGTGGGACAGGCAGAACTGGGTCTTCAAGACTTCAGGTGCCAGGCTGAGGAGCTTGGACTTGCACTTGAGAGCACTAGGGAGCGATGGGAGGTGTGTGAGCAGGGGAGAGACAGAAAAATGTCCCTTTGGTGCTGGGGTGAATGACTAGGAATTCAAGTTTGGGAGACCAAGGAGGACACTTTGACAGGTACCCAGGTGAGTGTCTAGACCTGGGTGGTGGCAATCGGGATGATGGGAGTGAGAAGAAATAAGTAGGCTGGGTGCTGTGGCTCATGCCTGTAATCCCAGCACTTTGGGAGGCCAAAGCAGGCAGATCACGAGGTCAGGAGTTCGAGCCCAGGCTGGCTGACATGATGAAACTCTGTCTCTACTAAAAATACAAAACTTAGCCAGGCGTGGTGGTGCGTTATCTGTAATCCCAGCTACTCGGGAGGCCGAAGCAGGAGAATTGTTTCAACCCGGGAGGTGGAGGTTGCAGTGAGCCGAGATCATGCTAATGTACTCCAGCCTGGGCAACAAGAGCAAAACTGTCTCAAAAAAAGAAAAAAAAAAATTATCCAGGCATGGTGGCAGGCGCCTATAATCACTGCTGCCTAGGAGGCTGAGGCAGGAGAATCATGTGAACCCGGGAGGTGGAGGTTGCAGTGAGCCCAGATCACGCCACTGCACTCCAGCCTAGGTGATAGAGTGAGGCTCCGTCTCAAAACAAAAATAATAATAATAAATAAATACATATATAAAAAAGTAGTTAAGTAGTTCAGGATGAGTATTGGGTATAGGGCTTGAATGGTAACTCCATGACCCAGGTCGGAAGTAGCAGTTAAGAGGGGTTGGGGTCGGGGTATCAATGTCAGTTTTCACTTTGTTTTTTCATTGTGTCTTTCTGAAATATTCTTACTGGTCCTTGGAGACACTGTCCAAAGATCCCTCCTCTGAAAATCGCCCTGGAACACGTGTGGTTTGCAATTTCCTGCAAAGCTGCTGCTCATGATGTTATCCTACAAACATCCAAATCCCGGCATAGGAGTTTCTCCAGGGCAGTCTCTGACTGGTTCCATTGTAGGATCTGTCCACGCCCTGCACATGCCTGGTACCAAAAAAGGAAACTGGGTCTGCAGGACATTGCTGCAGTTCAGGCGTTGGCCGCGTGGGAGCAGAAGTGCAAAGTCAAAGCGTCTGGAAAAAGCGCTCAGGTTGTGGGACCAGCAGAGCATCACCGAGGACGTCCCTGGTCGAGAACTACGTCTTTTTATCCATTTTAAAGGGATGTGAGGCACTAGGATCCAGTTTGGTCCACCTAACCCACCCACCCAGCGACCCACACCCTGCAGCCCGTAGTTGGAGGATAATTACGCAAAACCTAAATCAGATCAGTCTTTCCTCTGCTCAGAACCTTTTTTTTTTTTTTTTTTTTGAGATGGAGTCTCGCTCTGCTGCCCAGGCTGAAGTGCAGTGGGGCAATCTTAGCTCACTGCAAGCTTCACTTCCCAGGTTCAAGTGATACTTCTGCCTCAGCCTCCTAAGTAGCTGCCACCACGCCCAGCCTTGTCACTTTTTTTTTGAGACCAAGTCTTACTCTGTCACTCAGGCTGGACTGCAATGGAGCCATCTCAGCTCACTGCAACCTCTGCCTCTCAGGTTCAAGAGATTCTACTGCCTCAGCCTCCCGAGTAGCTGGAATTACAGGCATCCACCACTATGCCTGGCTAATTTTTGTATTTTTAGTAGAGATGGGGTTTCACCATAATGGCCAGGCTGGTCTCAAACTCCTCACCTCAGGTGATCTGTTCGCCTTGGCCTCCCAAAGTGGTGAGATTACAAGCATGAGCCACCGCCACCACGCCTGGCTCTTTCTCATTTTCAAATGACTGCTCTTTCAGGAATGACCACCAATGGGGCCCCAACATGCACAAGATAAAATCTCACCACCAGCCCCCACCACCAGACCTACAGGACAAGGCCAACACCTAGCATCAGTCCCAGCTTCATTCTACATAGAAAGGCAAACTGAAAACTCCTAGCCCCAGACCATTTTAAGGAGGACCCAAATCCGATACTCCTGCTCCTAAATGCCGAAGACATAGAAACTGGGCCAAGCGCGGTGGCTCAAGCCTGTAATCCCAGCACTTTGGGAGGCTGAGATGGGCGGATCACGAGGTCAGGAGATCGAGACCGTCCTGGCTAACACGGTGAGACCCCGTCTCTGCTAAAAAATACAAAAAACTAGCCAGGCGAGGTGGCGGGCGCCTGTAGTCCCAGCTACTCGGGAGGCTGAGGCAGGAGAATGGCATAAACCCGGGAGGCGGAGCTTGCCGTGAGCTGAGAGCCAGCCACTGCACTCCAGCCTGGGCGACAGAGCGAGTCTCCGTCTCAAAAAAAAAAAAAAAAAAGACATAGAAACTGCCATCTTTGGTTGGCTAAATCTGGAACAGAAGTTTGTTCGGCCTGAACAATGGAACACAGAGCAGCAATTAGCAGCAGCTCAAAGGAGCATGCTGGCCACCAGATAGCAGAGCAGGTTAGCACCTGAGAGAAAGGGAAGGCCAAAACATTGCGTGGTGACCAACATCTAGACATCCTGCTGACAGTGCCAGCTGTTATGGTTGCCTGAAAAGGTGTGCTTTGGATGTTGACACTGACGGCTATGTGGTGCACATACACACCAAGAATATGAAAAGGCTTATTACAAAAATGAGGTCTCAGGGAGAACAATGCAGGGCTCTCAAGCAAATGTGACATGGTGTGAGAGCAAGGAAGATGGCATTCCTGTCCCTTATGAGTACTGATGCAAAAATCTTGAAATAAATGTCAGCGAAGCATATAAAGCAATATATTCAAAGCATTATGCAATATAACCAAGTGAGATTTATCCCTGGAATGTAAGGATGGTTCATCATATGGAAACTGATCAATGGAATACACCACATTAGGAAATGATGGAAAAATGACAGTCTTGATCGATGCAAAAAAGCATCTGACATAATACCCATTTATGATTAAAAACCCACAATAAGCTAGGAATAGAATTTACTCAGCTTGCTACAAAGCATATATGAAAAACTCAACAAAATCTTTGATGGTGAAAAACCATATTTTTAATATCTAACATCAGAAACAAGGATGTTTGCTCTCACCAGCTCCATTCAATGTTAAGGGGGGGTGTTCCCAGGGAAATCAGGCAAGAAAATACAAGCATTCCAGCCGGGCCTGGTGGCTCAAGCCTGTAATCCCAGCATTTTGGGAGGCCGAGGTGGGCGGATCACAAGGTCAGGAGATTGAGACCATCCTGGCCAACATGGTGAAACCTCATCTCTACTAAAAATAAAAAAACTAGCTGAGTGTGGTGGCACACACCTGTAATCCCAGCTACTCAGGAGGCTGAAACAGGAGAATTGCTTGAACCTGGGAGGTGGAGATTGCAGTGAGCTGAGATCATGCCACTGCAGTCCAGCGTGGTGACAGAGTGAGACTCCGTCTCAAAAAACTAACCAACAAACAACCCCCCCTCCAAAAAAAACCCAGCCAGGTGCAGTGGCTCATGCCTGTAATCCCAGCACTTTGGGAGACCGAGGCGGGTGGATCACAAGTTCAGGAGATTGAGACCATCCTGGCCAATATGGTGAAACCCCATCTCTACTAAAAATACAAAAAAATTTAGCTGGGTGTGTTGGCACACAGTTATAGTCCCAGCTACTCAGGAGGCTGAGGCAGGAGAATCGCTTGAACCCGAGAAGTGGAGGTTGCAGTGAGCCGAGATCACGCCACTGCACTCCAGCCTGGCAACAGATTCCATCTCAAAAAAGAAAAAAAAAAAGCATTCCATATTTGAAAATATATATATACACACAGCCCTCTAGACAAATATACAAAAACCACACACTTTGTCACTGTACATACAGGTGGACAAACACAAACTCACAAACCCACAGATGTAACAGCCCAGATACTAAAAGATGCTCCTAGACAGAAGGACCCCAGGTGTTCTGATCTCTTCTCCAGGTTTCTCTGGCTCCTCAGGAATAACCACCACAGTGCCATATACATTCTTGCTTGCTTTCTTGTCTTCCAGAATGTCAGGATCAAGGGGACAGAGATATTAGCACAGCTTTGTTAACTATACCTATTAGAGAGTGTTACACAGAGGAAAATATTTACTGAATATTAGGACTCACACAGACACATACACAAATGGATTTTACACAAACGTCATCACAGACCCACATATACTTGTCCTTCAAAAAGTGAATGTTCTCACTCCCATTCCATGTAGCAGAGATATCCCTTAGCTCCCCAACACCTATCACAAAAGATGACTCCTTGAGCCCATTCTGACAGTGAAGGAATCTCAAACTTTCCGACCTCCCACAGTACAATAATCATGTCTCTACAAAAGCAGAACATGGCAGCCCAAGAATGCGAAAATAAGGACCTGAAATGGGTTGAGTAATAATGTTCCAACCCCTCAAACTACCATAAATGTTCCTGGTGAGAGAAGCAAAGGTGTGTATCTCCTGGTTCAGCCACCGGGTCCTCCACTGCATCTCCACGGTAGCCATCACTTCCACTGAGGCCTCAGCTGCCAGCAAACCTTGCTCCAGTCAGCCTCTGGACCCTAGTATCTTCACCGTGGTGTTGGATGCTGCCACCTGACCCATCCCTGCTGTTGGAGGAGGGTGGAGGCCAGAGGCCTAGAGAGTTCCGACTACAGGTCTCCAAGCGACAGAAAGATCACTTCTGGGACCCAGGGAGACTGTAAGTTGTTGTGAGGGTAGATGGTGACCTGGTTTCCCTCAATGCTGCCACCTCCCTTCTAGAACACACTGACTTGCTCTCTAAGAAAAGGGTGGACTGACCCCAACAAAGGACAGACCCGACACCTATCATGCCTGTGCAATTCAGAAAAGGGAGAATTCGGTGGCTCCAGCAAGCAGTTTATTGGGAGTTGAGTTCACCTTGCCATATGATGTGAAGCAAGGTAGTTCCATGGCTTGTGAACCCTGACGCCAGCGCCTCCCATACACAACAGAGCTGGAGCTCTGCAGCGTGCGTCCTTTTCCAAAAACAGCCAGGTGCTACTCTTAGTAGGAGGCTAGGAAACCAGTCCTGGAGCAGGATGCACGTGACATGCACTGACGTGAGAAGGCCAGAGCACCATCCGTGCATATGCTGCGGAATATCTCAGGATAGAACGTGCCAGAAAATGGGGAAAGCAAGTTAGGGGAGGTAAGCATTTTGAGTGTCCTACAGCTAAGACATGGCAGAGTGTGTCTCTGTGACTCCACTAGCAGTTTTGAGATTATTCTGACTGTGGTGGTTGGTACAGGGCTGGTAACTGCAGGAGAGTGCATGCTGTGTGGTCAAGGGGCACGTGTCCCATGACACAGGTTCTGCTTCTTCAGCCCTCTCACCTCAGAGCCACCTGGGGTTGCCACAGAGAAATTTACATGTGAATTTCTAAACATGTTTCCCAGTAAGTATCCAAAGTGTAGGTTTGAGATGGGAAATGGAGCTGGAGATGACCTCAAAACAGCCCTGGAATAATGCGATGCTGACAATGTCTGTGAATTAGGATGTCCATAGGCATATCCCACTTGAGGAGAACTGTAAGGTTAGAAGCACAGCACTCCTACAGTCTGACCCGAGGATACTGATGGAAACTTAAAGGCAGATTCTGGGAGTCTTCTCACTTCTATCCAGTCATGTGTGTGAGCTGAGGGCAGCCACTGCCCTAGAGGGTGTTTCCTAACTTCTGACTGGATGCCACAAAAGGCCTGCTGGGACCCAAGTCCTTCTTCCCCATTCCTTTAATTCTTCCTACGAAGAATCTCGACAATGGCTGCACGTGTAATTGAAGATGTTCCCATATTGCTTACATTAAAGAAGGCTGCTCTGCAGCGTGGGTGGTTTCATGGTTTTAAAATGAACTGGGGGCCAGGTGCGGTGGCTCATGCCTGTAATCCCAGCACTTTGGGAGGCCAAGGTGGGTGGATTACCTGAGGTCAGGAGTTCAAGACCAGCCTGGCCAACACGGTAAAATCCCATCTCTACTAAAAATATAAAAATTCGTTGGGCGTGGTGGCATGTGCCTGTAATCCCAGCTACTGGGGGGGGGGGGTCTGAGGCAGGAAGAGTGTTTTGACTTGGGAGGCAGAGGTTGCAGTGAGCTGAAATCATGCCACTGCACTCCAGCCTGGGCAACAGAGTGAGACTCCATCTCAAAAGAAAAAAAAAAAAAAGTAAAATGAACTGGGGCTGGGCGTGGTGGCTCACACCTGTAATCCCAACACTTTGGGAGGCCAAGGTGGATGGATCATTTGAGGTCAAGAGTTTAAGATCAGCCTGGTCAACATGGTGAAACACTGTCTCTACTAAAAATATAAAAATTAGCTGGGCATGGTGGTGGGCACCTGTAATCCCAGCTACTTGGAAGGCTGAGGCAGAAGAATTGCTTGAACCCAAGAGGCAAAGGTTGCAGTGAGCCAGGATCACACCACTGCACTCCAGCCTGGGGTGACAGAGTGAGACTCCATCTCAAAAAACAGACAAAAAAAGGCTGGGAGCTGTGGCTCACACCTATAATCACAGCACTTTGGGAGGCCAAGGCGGGCAGATCACCTGAAGTTGGGGGTTCAAAACCAGCCTGACCAACATAGAGAAACCCCACCTCTACTAAAATCACAAAATTAGACAGGCGTGGTGGCGCATGCCTGTAATCCCAGCTTCTCAGGAGGCTGAGGCAGGAGAATCACTTGAACCCGGGGACAGAGGTTGCAGTGAGCTGAGATCACGCCACTGCACTCCAGCCTGGGCAACAAGAGCAAAACTCGGCCGGGCGCGGTGGCTCACGCCTGTAATCCCAGCACTTTGGGAGGCCGAGGCGGGCGGATCACAAGGTCAGGAGATCGAGACCACGGTGAAACCCCGTCTCTACTAAAAATACAAAAAATTAGCCCGGCGCGGTTGTGGGCGCCTGTAGTCCCAGCTACTCGGGAGGCTGAGGCAGGAGAATGGCGTGAACCCGGGAGGCGGAGCTTGCAGTGAGCCGAGATCGCGCCACTGCACTCCAGCCTGGGCGACAGAGCAAGACTCTGTCTCAAAAAAAAAAAAAAAAAAAAAAGAGCAAAACTCCATCTCAAAAAAAAAAAAAAAACCACAAAAGATGGGATGGATAAAGAATTCTCCTTACAGTTTCTCTCAGTATATATTCTCAGGTGTCTTTAAAAGATTCTGTGAAGTGAAGGCTTTCCCACACTCCTTACATTCATATGGTTTCTGTCCATGGAGTCCATTCGCATATTTGCAATCCTACAGGAGAGTGGAAGTGCCTCCCATATTTGTCAAATATTTAATTGCCGCCTGAGTCATGTCTTCAAAGTGAATTAGGACAACTGAAGGCTTAATCACACCATTTACATTCCTTGAATTTCTCTCCAGCATAAGTACTCTCATATATCCAAAAGGAACTAATACAGCTGACAGCATTGCCACACTGTTTACTTTCTTAGGGCTTCTGTCTAGTATGAGTCCTTTCGTGCACGTGCAGAGACTTTGAGTAACTGAAGGCTTTACCACATTGTCTACATTGAAAGGGTCTTTCTCCAGTATGAATTCTTTTGTGTACTTTCAGGGAATTTAAACAAGTGAAAGCTTTGCCACACTGCTTACACTCACATGGTTTCACTCCAGTGTGACTTCTTTCATGCCTTCGAAGGTGACTGAAGTAAATGAAGACCCGACCACACTGTTTGCATTCATAGGGTTTCTCTCTAGTATGGGTTCTTTCATGGATTCGAAAGTGAGTGGAATAAAGAAAGGCTTTACCACATTCTTTACATTCGTAAGTTTTCTCGCCAGTGTGAACTCTTTCGTGCAATTGAAGGTAACTTGAAGAATTGAAGGCTTTACCACATTGTTTACACTCATAGGGTTTTTCTCCAAAATGAGTTCTTTCGTGCACTTGACAGGAACTAGATGACTTGAAGGCTTCCCCACATTTCTTACATGTATAAGGTTGAACTCCGGTGTGGGTTTTCACGTGTTTTCGAAGGCTTGAGTGAGAAAAGAAGGCTCTCCCACATTCCCTACATACAAAAGGTTTCTCTCCAGTATGAGTTTTCTCATGACTCCGTAAGTACGTGGGACAACTGAAGGCTTTCCCACACTGCTTACATTCATAAGGTTTCTCTCCGGTGTGAGTCCTTTCGTGGGTTAGAAAAGGCTGGTAATAGATAAAGGCTTTTCCACACTGTTTACATTTGTAGGGTTTCTCTCCAGTGTGATTTTTTTCATGGCGCCGAAGAGCAGTAAGATATCTGAACGCCTTCCCACATTCCTTACATTCATAGGGTGTCTCTCCAGTATGAATTCTTATATGGTTTCGAAAGGAAAAGAGAAATGCGAAGGCCTTGCCACATTCTTTACATTCATATGGTTTCTCTCCAGTATGAATTCTTTCATGGGTTCGGATACTGGAGCTGCGAGTGAAGGTTTTCCCACATTCTTTACATTTATGTGGCTTCTCTCCATATTCGTGATACTCATTTGGTTTCTGTTCCGTGTGAGACCTCATGTGTCTATTAAGGGAGACTTGATGCATGAAGACTTCCCCACACACACTGCAGTCACATGGTTTTAATCCAGTAGGAGTTTCCAGGTTCGCATGAAGATCAGGAATCGGGCTAGTGCTTTTTCCACACGGACGATCCTCTTTATTTTCACAGAGTGTTTCAACCACAGGACTGCTGTAAAAAATGAGTACCATATTATTAATAGTTTTGTATTAATGATCTTATATGTATTAGCAAGTACCAGAATTACATTTTAAATATTTTCAGAGAAACTCTATGTTATCTTCCCTGTCTAAATTGTTTGAAGACTAATATACTCAATACTCTAGAACAGGCGGTGAACATAGCTATTATCAAAATAGTCAAGAATTTTTTTTTTTTTTTTTGAGACAGAGTCTCGCTCTGTCGCCCAGGCTGGAGTGCAGTGGCGCGATCTTGGCTCACTGCAAGCTCTGCCTCCCAGGTTCACACCATCCTCCTGCCTCACCCTCCCGAGTAGCTGCGACTACAGGCGCCCATCACCACACCCAACTAATTTTTTTGTTTTTTTAAGTAGAGATGGGGTTTCACCATGTTAGCCAGGCTGGTCTCGATCTCCCAACCTCGTGATCCGCCTGCCTCAGCCTCCCAAAGTGCTGGGATTACAGGCGTGAGCCACTGCACCCGGCCTTTTTTTTTTTTTTAAAAAAAAGATGGAGTTTTGCTCTTGCTGCCCAGGCTGGAGTGCAATGGTGTGATCTCAGCTCACCGTGACCTCCGCCTCCTGGGTTAAAGTGATTCTCCTGCCTCAGCCTCCCAAGTAACTGGGATTACAGGCATGTACTACCACACCCCGCTAATTTTGTATTTTTTTTTTTAAGTAGAGACAGGGTTTCTCCATGTTGGTCAGGCTGGTCTTGAACTCCTGACCTCAGGTGTTCCACCTGCCTCGGCCTCCCAAAGTGCTGGGATTACATGCATGAGACACCATGTCCGGCCAGGATTTTTACATACTGTTTCATACTGATTTCTTTTCACACCCTGAACATCTATGACTTTTTTTTTTTTCTGTAGAAACAGGTTTTCTCTATGTTGACCAGGCTGATGTTGAACTCCTGGCATCAAGCAATTCTCCAGCCTTCACCTCCCAAAGGCTGGGATTAGAGGTATTAGGTACCTTACCCAGCCCATGACAGTTTCAATGAAACGTCTTCAGTAAAAATTGTCTAAGAACGAACAAACTTGAAACTGTGCTTATTGTTTTGTTTGCTTGGCTTTTGAAATTTATGAAACAGTAAGATTTTCTCAGGGGCTAATTACTCATGAATGCAACTCACCTTGGTTTTCTTCCTTGGTTTTTGGGGTCGTCTTCAACATCTTGGTCTTTCCATTTTTCCCCTAAAATACAAGCCCAGAGAACCCACTATAAATTCTTAGAAATTAAAGAAAATTATAACACTGTAAGATCCATGATTAGCTATGACCGTGTCTGGTTTACTTACTAAAGTATTCTCTACCCACATTTTTTTTTTCTTTTGAGACAGAGTCTTGCTCTGTTGCCCAGGCTGGAGTGCAATGGTGCAGTCTCAGCTCACTGCAACCTCTGCCTCCCGGGTTCAAGCAATTCTCTTGCCTCAACCTGCTGAGTAGCCAGAATTACAGGCACCTGCCACCACGCCTGGCTAATATTTTATACTTTTAGTAGAGACGGGGTTTCACCATGTTGGTCAGGCTGGTCTCAGACTCCTGACCTCATAATCTGCCCACCTTGGCCTCCCAAAGAGCTGGGATTACAGGTGCGAGCCACCGTGCCCAGCCCTTTCCCGCATTTTAAATCTTGGAACACAGTTGTTGTGCAAGAAATACTTGTTCTCTCCTTAATTAAGTAGAGAAATTATGTCACCCTTACCTATGCAGGCCAGGTTCTTGAAGGTTGCCCGCATCACATCTCTGTAGATATTCCTCTGGCCAGGATCCAGCAAAGCCCACTCCTCCAGGGTGAAGTTCACAGCCACATCCTCAAGGGAGATGGAGTCCTAAAACATCCCCCATGTGTGTATAGGAGGAGGGGTGAGATTGGCAGTAGTGAGGATCCATTCTCAGAATTCCTGAGAAATTCCATATAATCCTGTAGTCTTGGTTTGGTGGTATGACTTTGTTGTCAGAACTCTCCACACTCAGTTCCTCATAAATTTAACACTATCATGAACATACAAAAATTATTTTTTTTTTTTGAGATGGAGTCTCGCTCTGTCGCCCAGGCTGGAGTACAGTGGCCGGATCTCAGCTCACTGCAAGCTCCGCCTCCCGGGTTTACGCCATTCTCCTGCCTCAGCCTCCCGAGTATCTGGGACTACACGCGCCTGCCACCTCGCCCGGCTAGTTTTTTGTATTTTTTAGTAGAGACGGGGTTTCACCGTGTTAGCCAGGATGGTCTCGATCTCCTGACCTTGTGATCTCCCCATCTTGGCCTCCCAAAGTGCTGGGATTACAGGCTTGAGCCACCGAGCCTGGCCTTTTTTTTTTTTTTTTTTTTTTTTTTTTGGTGGAGTCTCGCTCTGTAGCTTAGGCTGGAGTGCAGTGGAGCAATCTCACTGCAACCTCTGCCTCCTAGGTTCAAGTGATTATCCTGTCCCAGCCTCCCAAGTAGCTGGGACTACAGGTGCATGCCATCACGCCCGGCTAATTTTTTGTATTTTTAGTAGAGATGGGGTTTCACCATGTTAGCCAGGATGATCTTGATCTCCTGACCTCTTGATTCGCCCCCTCGGCCTCCCAAAGTGCTGGGATTACAGAATTATTAATTTCAACGTGTTTGTAATATTTATCCTACGTTCAGTTTTTCCTTTCTGTCTCATTTCATGGGTCTAGGAGGTTATTGGAAAGAAAGCACGGCAACTGGGACCTCTATAAAACCCCTGTACTCATGAAAGGGTTTATTACTCACATGCTTGAGATCTCAGGCAAAGCTGTGTAGGCTCTCAAGCACGTGTGAAATGGCTTCAGAGAGCAAGAAAAGGAGCCTGGCTGGGGATTTTTACTGACATTAGGGAGTGGGCTAGTGAGAGTTCAAGCATACAAGTGGAGGCTGATGTGAACTGACTCTGTCACCGGCACCAAATGAGGGTGACCCAGGCGTTCTTCCTACCACATCTATATGTGGGGTACACAGTGGAAACTGAGGAATGAGGTTTTAAAGCTGTGAGCAGTCAAAGGCCGGGCGGGACGGCTCACGCCTGTAATCCCGGCACTCTGGGAGGCAGAGGCGGGCGGATCACTTGAGGTCAGGAGTCCAAACACAAAACCTCCAGCCCTTTTTCTCTCCCCCCGACTTTGGGGGCTAGGGCTAAAGGACGATCAAGACTGGGTGTCTTTCTGGACATCAATCCCCACCCTGAAGTTAGGTAGGCGTTCCAGTAGTCATTTATTTACAACAAAAGAGGCTCCTATTACCCTTATCACTCATGAAATTCCAAGAGATTTAGGAACTCTGTACTAGGAACCACACACAAAAGACCAAATGTCTTTCTTATCACAGCACGGAACATCATGGCTCAGGGGCACAGGCTCACCAGACGACAGATGATTCACAGGATTATATCATGTTTCCACTCCAGTCACTGGTAACAGTGTGTCATTAGAGTTTTGTTTTTAGTTTGAGACCTAGTCTCACTCTGTCACCCAGGCTGGAGTGCAGTGGCGTAATCTTGGCTCACTGCAACGTCTGCTTTCGGCGTTCAAACAGTTCTCCTGCCTCAGCCAACCGAGTAGCTGGGATTACAGGCATGTGCAACCACACCCAGCTAATTTTTGTATTTTTTGGAGACATGGTGTTCCTTCATGTTGGCCAGGCTGGTCTCGAACTCCTATCTCAAGTAATCTGCCTGCCTTGGCCTCCCAAAGTGCTAGGATTACAGGAATGAGTCACCACTCCTGGCCTGGGTATTTATTTTAAAACAGTAGACCAGGCCGGGTGTGGTGGCTCACGCCTGTAATCCCAGCACTTTGGGAGGCGGGAGGCAGGCAGATCACTTGAGGTCAGGAGTTTGAGACCAGCCTAGCCAACATAGCAAAACTCCATCTCTACTAAAAATACACAAATTCACCGGGTGTGGTGGGCACCTGTAATCCCAGCTACTTGGGAAGCTGAGGGAGGAGAATCACTTAAACCCGGGAGGCAGAGGTTGCAATGAGCCAATATTGCGTCCCTGAACTCCAGCCTAGGTGACAGAGCGAGACTCCATCTCAAAAAATAAAATAAAATTTAAAATAAAACAGTAGAATACAATGAAACAACATTCTACTATTTCTTTCTGCATGTTTCACAATTAAATATCTAGAGAACCCCAAAAATGACAGAACACAGAAAGCCAGGGACAACAACAAAGGCAATTTTATCTATTGACACCTACAGCTACTGAAAATAGTAAACACAGCCTCAAATCAACAGGATAAACCTAAACCCTCACATTTAAAGCCTGTTTACCTCAGTTCCTTTTCAACACCATGCCCAGATTTCAACAGACATTACAAGATCTATTAAAAGACTTAGGCGGTTTGAAGAGACAGTGCAGGCACCAGAACCAGACTGAGATATAAAAGAGATGCTGGAATTATCAGACCAGAAATTTCTTTCTTTTCTTTTTCATTTTTCCTTTTTTTACTCTGTTGCCTAGGCTGGATTGCAGTGACACAATCTCAGCTCACCGATACTGTCATAGTGGATAAAAGAGAATACCTGGCCAGGTGTGGCTCGTGCCCGTAATCCCAGCACTTTGGAAGGCTGAGGCAGGAGGACCTCTTGAGGTCAGGAGTTTGAGACCAGCCTGACCAAAATGGAGAAACCCCGTCTCTACTAAAAATACAAAATTAGCCAGGCGTGGTGGCACATGCCTGTAATCCCAGCTACTCACGAGACAGGAGAATCACTTGAACTCGGGAGGCAGAGGTTGCAATGAGGCGAGATCATGCCATTGCTCTCCAGCCTGGGCAACAAGAGTAAAACTCCATCTCAAAAAAAAGAAAAGGAAAAAAAAAAAGAAAAAAGAATACCTACTATATGTTGTCTGCAAGAAATCCACTTTTTTTTTTTTTTTTTTAACTTTCTTTTGTTTTTTAGAGACAGGGTCATGCTCTGTCACCCAGGCTGGAGCACAGTTGTGGGATGACAGATAACTGTAACCTCAAACTCCTGGGCTCAAAGGATTCTCTCACCTCAGCCTCTGAGTAGCTGGAACCACAGGTGTGCACTACCATCCCTGGATAATTTTGTTGTTTCTTTTTATAGAGATGAGGTCTCACTATGTTGCCCAGGCTTGTCTCAAACTCCTGGCCTCAAGCAATCATCCTGCCTCAGCCTCCCAAAGCGCTGGGATTGCAGGTGCGAGCCACCATGCCTAGGCCAACAAATCCACTTTAAATATATCACAGATACATTAAAAATAAAGGAATAGAGAAAGATATACCATGCTAACACTAATTATTATTATTATTATTTTGAGACAGAGTCTCACTCTGTTGCCCAGGCTGGAGTGCAGTGGTGCAATCTTAGCTGCAACCTCCACCTCCCGGGTTCAAGTGATTCTCCTGCCTCAGTCCCCTGTGTATCTGGGATTACAGGCATGCACCACCACGCCCGGCTAATTTTTTTTTCTTTTTGAGACGAGGTTTCACTCTTGTCGCCCAGGCTGGAGTGCAATGGCGCAATCTCAGCTCACTACAATCTCCACCTTGCAGGTTCAAGCGATTCTCCTGCCTCAGCCTCCTGAGTAGCTGGGATTGCAGGTGCCTGCCACCATACCTAGCTAATTTTTTGTATTTTTAGTAGAGACAGGGTTTCACCATGTTGGCCAGGCTGGTCTCAAACTCCTGACTTCAGGCGATCCGCCTGCCTCGGCCCCCCAAAGTGCTGGGATTCAAGCATGAGCCACCGTGCCTGGCCAATTTTTGCATTTTTAGTAGAGATGGGGTATCACCATGTTGGTTAGGCTGGTCTTAAACTCCTGACCTCGTGATGTGCTCGCCTTGGCCTCCCAAAGTGCTGGGATTACAAACGTGAATCACCACACCTGGTCAACACTAATTTTTAAAAAGCTGGCATAGCCTTATTAATTTCAGAAAAAGCTGACTTCATAGCATGAAAATATCAGTGATAGAAGGGCATTACATACTGACGAAAGGATCAATTCACCAAGAAGACAAGGCAACCCTTACTGTGTATGTACATAAACCACAGAGTGGCAAAATACATGAGGGGAAAACTAATGCAACTGCAGGAAAAAACACAGGAACGCACTGGTACAGCTGTATACTTCAACAACCCCCATCGTTAATTTAGAGATCCAGCAGGCAGAAATCAGGAAGGACATAACTAAATTGAACAGCACCAGCAAAACAACTGGACTTAATTGAAGACCAGAATAATTCATTCAGTAACAGCAGAATATACATTCTTCTCAAGTTCACATGGAATACTCACCAAGATACCTCACATTCTGGTAAATAAAATACTTCCTAGCGAATTTAAAAGACTAGAGAATACAGGCCCAGCGCGGTGGCTCACGCCTGTAATCCCAGCACTTTGGGAGGCCGAGGTAGGCGGATCATGACGTCAGGAGATCGAGACCATCCTGGCTAGCACGGTGAAACCCTGTCTGTACTAAAAATACAAACAACTAGCCGGAAGTGGTGGCGGGCGCCTGTTGTCCCAGCTACTTGGGAGGCTGAGGCAGGAGAATGGCGTGAACCCGGGAGTCGGAGCCTTGCAGTGAGATGAGATTGCACCACTGCACTCCAGCCTGGGTGACAGAGTAAGACTCTGTCCCCAAAAAAAGAAAAAAAAAAAAAAAAAAAAAGAGAATGTTCTCAGATTCAGAATTACTAACAGAAAGATAGCTTGAAAACCCACAAATATTTGGAGATTAAATACTGAACTTCTAAACAATGCATGGATAAGTCTCAAGAGATATTAAAAATTATTTTGGGCCGGGCGCGGTGGCTCAAGCCTGTAATCCCAGCACTTTGGGAGGCCGAGGCGGGTGGATCACGAGGTCAGGAGATCGAGACCATCCTGGCTAACATGGTGAAACCCCGTCTCTACTAAAAATACAAAAAACTAGCCGGGCGTGGTGGCGGGCGCCTGTAGTCCCAGCTACTCGGAGGCTGAGGCAGGAGAATGGCGTGAACCTGGGAGGCGGAGCTTGCAGTGAGCCGAGATTGCGCCACTGCACTCCAGCCTGGGTGACACAGCGCGAGACTCCGTCTCAAAAAAAAAAAAAAAAAAAAAAAAAATTATTTTGAATTAAATAAAAATAGAACGTATCAAAACATGTAGAATGCAGCAAAAGGAGTGCCTGGCTGCAATTTATACTATTAAACACATATACCACCAAAGAATGATCTGTAATCAATAATCTCAGTATCTAACTTAAAAAACTAAAAACAGGCCAGGCATGGTGGCTCACACCTATAATCCCAGCGCTTTGGGAGGCTAAGTCAGGCAGATCACCTGAGGTCAGGCCTTTGAGACCAGGCTGGCCAACATGGTGAAACCTCATCTCTACAAATACAAATAACAAAAATACCCTCTAATGTACTCTAAAATACAAAAATTAGCCAGGCGTGGTGGTGCATGCCTATAGTCCAGCTACTTGGGAGGCTGAGGTAGGAGAAATCGCTTGAACCTGAGAGGCTGATGTTGCAATGAGCCGAGATCACGCCACTGCACTCCAGCCTGAGTGACAGAGCGAGACTCCATCCCCACCACCCCCCAAAAACCAGTCCTGCTCTGGGAAAGACCATGTTAAGAAAATGAAAAGACAAGCTACAGACAGAGAGAAATTCTTTGCAAAACATCTATCTGATAAAGGACTGGTATTGAAACTACTAAAAGAACTATTAAAACTCAGTAACAAGAAGACAATCCAATTAAAAATGGGCAAAAGATATGAACATATACATCACCAAAGAAGAATTAGAGATGGTAAACAAGTACATGAAAACATGCTCAATATCACATGGCATTAGGGAGTCAATAAAACTAAGATAAATAAAACTGAGTAAGATATTACCATACTCACTAAATGGCTAAATTTTAAAACACTGAAAACACCAAATGATGGTGAAGATGGAGAACAATAGGTATCATCATTATTTGCTGTTGGCAATGGAAAATGGTACTCCCACTTTGAAAAGCAGACAGTTAAAAAACAAAACACACTCTTAAATTGTAATCTAGTCATCATGCTCCTAGGTATTTACTCAAATGAGTTGAAAACTTATGTTCATGCCAAAACCTGCACATGAAGGCTTATTCCTTCATTCAAAACCTTGCAACCCTTAGAGTGAACCAAGGTATCTCTCAACAGACATACGGATAAACCATCTGGTTCACCCATAGAATGATAAAAAGAAATCAGGTATCGGCTGGGCGTGGTGGCTCACGCCTGTAATCCCAGCACTTTGGGAGGCCAAGGAGCGTGGATCATGAGGTCAGGAGATCTCGACTATCCTGGCCAACATGGTGAAACCCCGTTTCTACTGAAAATACAAAAATTAGCTGAGTGTGGTGGCACTTGCCTGTAATCTCAGCTATTCAGGAGGCTGAGGCAGGAAAATCAGGTATCAAGCCATGAAATGACATGGAGGCTAGGTATGGTGGCTCCCACCTGTAGTACCAGCTACTCAGGGCACTGAGGCAGGAGGATCACTTGAGTCCGGGAGTTCAAGACCAGCATGGGTGATGTGACAAGACCCTATCTCAACTAAAAAAAAAAGACATGGAGGAACCTTGACTTGAAAATAAGTGAAAGAAGCCAATCTAAATGGTTATATACTATGTAGTTTCACAGATGACATTCAGGAAAAGACAAAATTATGACAGAGTAAAAAGGCTTTTGATTGTCAAGAATTTGGAAAGAGGAGGGATTAATGAATAGGGGAAGCACAGGGGATATTTAGGTGAGGGAAAGCATCCTACATGATGCAGGTATGATGAATAGCAGTTATTATACATTTGCCAAAACCCATAGATTGTATAACAGAGTCAGCTCTAATGTAAACTGTGGACTTCGAGGCATCAATATTGGTACATCAATTATAACAGATGTATTAAAGTAATACAAAATATAAAAAGGATAAACTATGTGGAGGCAGAGGGATCAAGTGGGAACACTATACTTTCTCATAAATTTTTCTTTAAGTCTGAAATAGCTCTACAGAAATAAAGTCTATTAGAAAAATAAAAATGATGAAGACTGGCTAATGACAGTTCACCCCTAACTTGTTGATGAATGAAACATACAACCTTTCACTCAATTCATGAATTTTATTTTAGTAAGCCTTTATGGTGCTTTTTGAGCCAGAGACTGGTAAAGGCGATGGAAGTTCCATAGAATGCCTTGTTCAAAAGCCCATCACTCTCTATTTTGAGAAGTGAAATAAGAGCTTTGATTAATATCAGTAGTGTCTGGAACTCTCGCAGGAGTATAAGAGTGTCCAGGCAGAGTCTTGGATTGTGGGATTACCCTACGAAGAGGTGTATATTATCTTGACTTACATGGCTAGCTGTGAGGTAAAAAAAGATTCCCAGAGTTTTGTGGGTTTTCTTTTTCTTTTTTCCTTTGAGATGAAGTCTCGCTCTGTTGCCCAGGCTAGAGTGCAGCGGCACAATCTCGGCTCACTGAAACCTCCGCCTCCCTGGTTCAAGCAATTCTCCTGCCTCAGCCTCCTAAGTAGCTGGGATTACAGCATGAGTCACCACGCCTGGCTAATTTTTTTGTATTTTTAGTAGAGATGGGGTTTCACCATGTTGGCCAGGCTGGTTTCGAACTCCTGACCTCAAGTGATCCACCCGCCTTAGCCTCCCAAAGTGCTGGGATTACAGGCGTGAGCCACTGCACCTAGCCTAATATTCCCAGAGTTCTTTTACTATAAAGGTGCAACTCTTAGACAATCACTCAAGTGTGTAAACATGCACAGATGGGATTTATTGTTGGCCAGTGCTAAGATGACTACCTGATGGGCTGCCCCTTGAGTCCAGTCCTTTATCAGGTCCATTTCAATTAAGGGATAAAAAGCAGCAGCTCTTTACCGAGAGCTCCACCGTGTACAAATGCGGCCATGTCACCCATAAAGTCTACACACTCCCCACTGCTGTTCACTCAGTAGCAAAGGATCTAGGAGAAGGTAGACCTCCTCCAGCACCATGACATCTGGCAAGGAAGTAAGAAAAGAAGTCACCCCTCCACCCCAACTCCTATAGAGAGGATATGCTGAAGGCTAACATTTGGCTCTGTAATTTTGAAAGGAGGTCTGTGTAGGTTGCTGTTTCCAGAACCCATGGCAAAATGAGCAGTTGAGTAGACTCACATGTTCAGGACCTGGGAGAGCCTCAATGTTCAGGAGAACCTGGTACATGGTGGTCACTGCAGCTCTAATGGCATATAGTGTGGGGCCAAGGGCTGTTTCTTGCATGAGAGCCCTATGGACAACTTATGGTCATCATGGATAATTACAAGAGGCATAAGAGGAGGTTTCTAAAGCCACTATAGTGGCCAGGAATAGTGGCTCATGCCTGTAATCCCAGCACTTTGGGAGGCCATGGCAGGCAGATCACCAGAGGTCAGGAGTTCGAGACCAGCCTGGCCAACATGGCAAAATCCCGTCTCTACTAAAAATACAGAAATTAGCTGGGTGTGGTGGTGCACACCTGTAATTCCAGCTACTCTGGAGGCTGAGGTAGGAGAATCGCTTGAACCAGGGAGGTGGAGGTTGCAGAGAGATGACATCATGCTACTGCACTCCGACCTGGGAGACAGAGCAAGACTCCACTCAAAGAAAACAAAAACAAAAACAAAACAAAAACAAAAACAAAAGCCTCTATAGTGCTCTGGAGGCACTAACAGGAGTGTGGTAGCAGCAATGTCCAGGCAATGATGACCAGTTTCCAAGTCACAGCATAAATAGGCTTAAGTAAAATTTATAGAGGACTATGTTACCTCCTGAACATCAAAAAAGCCCAAATGATGTTGTGGGTGCTGAGAGGAACAACAGCTCTGTTGATGGTGTCAAGCAGGGAGCAGCCCTCTGATTACCAAATAATTCCTAAGAATTTAACTTAGGTGTCACCCTGGACAAGGGTGGTAGCTGCAGTGAAGATCTTGCCTATAGAGATTGTATACAAAGGCAAGGCCTTTGAGGGTCCCTGAAAGCAACCAGGTGAATTATATCATGTCCCTTCAAAAGTGAAGGGAGAAATAAAAATAAATAAACAACAAAAAGTGAAGGGAGGTCAGCACCGTGGCTCACACCTGTAACCCTAGCACTTTTGGAGGTGGCGGAGAGAGGATCACTTGAGCTCAGGAGTTGAAGACTAGCCTGGGCAACATAGTGAGACCTTGTCTCTAAAAAATAAAAAATTTACTTATTTATTTATTGATTTATTTACTTACTTAGTAATTTATTGAGACAGAGTCTTGCTCTGTCGCCCAGGCTAGAGTGCAGTGGCATGACCTTGGCTCACTGCAACCTCTGCCTCCTGGGTTCAAGTGATTCTCCTGCCTCAGCCTCCCAAGTAGCTGGGACTACAGGCATGCGCCACCACAACTGACTAATTTTTTGTGTTTTTAGTAGAGACGGGGTTTCACCATGTTGGCCAGGCTGGTCTTTAACTCCTGACCTCAAGTGATCCGCCTGCCTTGGCCTCCCAAAGTGCAGGGATTACAGGCATAAGCCACCACGACTGGCTTCTAAAAAATAAAAGAAATTAAAAAGTAAAGATAATCATCAGGTAAGACACTGTTTAAAAGGTACTGATCACGCCAGGTGCGCTGGCTCACTCCTGTAATCCCAACACTTTGGGAGGCCGAGGCAGACGGATCACAAGGTCAGGAGATTGAGACCACCCTGGCTAACACAGTGAAACCCCGTCTCTACTAAAACTACACGAAATTAGCTGGGCATGGTGGCGGGCGCCTGTAGTCCCAGCTACTCAGGAGGCTGAGGCAGGAGAATGGCGTGAAATCAGGAGGCGGAGCTTTGCACTGAGCTGAGATGATGCCACTGCACTCCAGCCTGGGTGACAGAGCAAGACTGCGTCTCAAAAAAAAAAAAAAAAAAAGGGACTGAGTATTTACCAATGCTGATTAGATGGAGCCAGTTAGTGCCAGAATGTTGGAGATTGGGTACAGGGGCAGAACCATGTCATCAAGGTAGCAGTAACCCACCATGAGACACCATTTATTCTTTCCAGGTTTAAGAATAGGCCAAATTGGGCTATTAAGAAGCACTGGGAATAATCTCTCTTCACTAAATAGGTCTTATATAATGGGTTTCAATCCTTGAAGACTCTGTATTATTGACATTTGGCCATATTAAGGACTTTAACTGGAGAGTAGAGGATGGTAAGGTCCCTGGAGTTCTATTTGTTAAGCCAATTTGTAACTGCCAAAGAGTTAATTTAAATTATAGCGTGTAGGCCAGGCATGGTGGCTCACACCTCTAATCCCAGTACTTTGGGAGTCTGAGGCGGGCAGATCACTTGAAGTCAGGAGTTCGAGACCAGCCTGGCCAACACAGTAAAACCCCATCTCTACTAAAAACTACAAAAAATTGCCAGGTGTGGCAGCAGGTGCCTGTAATCCCAGCTACTCAGGAGACTGACGCTTGAACTCGGTAGGCAGAGGTTGCATTGAGCTGAGATCACACCACTGCACTCCCACCTGGGTGACAGAGTGAGGGTCTGTCTTAGCACTCCCGCCTGGGCAACAGAGCAAGAAGACTCCGTCAATCAATCAATCAATCAATCAATCAGTGTACCTTGCTTACATTTAGTGGGATCCCCAGATATAACTGATTCCTAGGATTGATTAATCCCATGAATGATTGTCAGTTAGTGCATTACAGAGATGTTAAAATTAATTCAGAACCAGGCTAGACTCAGTGACTTATTCCTGTAATCCCAGCACCTTGGGAGGCCAAGGCAGAAGGACTGCTGGAGCCCGGAGTTTGAAACCAGAAATATATATATATATGATTTAAAAATAATAAAATTGATTCAGAACCAATGTCAGAGAGGCCTGAAAGCCACGCACACGCAGTGTCCTTTTCTCTCTCTCTTTTGAGACTGAGTTTCGCTCTTGTTGTCCAGGCTGGAGTGCAAGGGCGTGATCTTGGCTCACCCGCAACCTCCACTCTCGGGTTCAAAAGATTCTCCTGCCTCAGGCTCTCTAGTAGCTGGGATTACAGCCATGCACCACCACGCCCAGCTAATTTTGTATTTTTAGTAGAGAAGGGATTTCTCCATGTTGGTCAGGCTGGTCTCCAACTCCCGACCCACCTGCCTTGGCCTCCCAAAGTGTTTGGATAACAGGTGTAAGCCACCATATCCGGCCCTTTATTTTTAGTTGTATAATTCTTTTTTTTTTTTTTTTTTTTTTTTTATACGGAGTCTTGCTCTGTCGCCCAGGCTGGAGTGCAGTGGCGCGATCTCGGCTCACTGCAAGCTCCGCCTCCCGGGTTCACACTGTTCTCCTGCCTCAGCCTCCCGAGTAGCTGGGACTGCAGGCGCCCGCCACCAGGCCCGGCTAATTTTCTTTGTATTTTTAGTAGAGACAGGGTTTCACCATGTTAGCCAGGATGGTCTCGATCTCCTGACCTTGTGATCCACCCGCCTCGGCCTCCCGAAGTGCTGGGATTACAGGCATGAGCCACCGTGCCCAGCCGTATAATTCTTTTACTATATATTGGAGTTCCAATTAGGTCAAAACCTACAAAAATGTTTCATTTTTTTTTTTGTGCCCTTCCTTCTTTCATCTTTCTCTGTTTTGTTTCTGTGGTCACTTGATGCACTTCCCGGCAGAAGGGTTATCTTCCTACCTTAATATTTATTAACATATTTTTTCCTCCAGAGACCCTCAAATCGTATGTTATGGGCCTCACTCATGGCACTGGTAGTGTTAAAAGGTTTCAGGGCTGGGTGTAGTGGCTCACACCTGTAATCCCAGCACTTTGGGAGGCTGAAGTGGGTGGATCACCTGAGGTCAGGAGTCTGAGACCAGCCTGGCTAATATAGCGAAACCCCATCTCCACTAAAAATAGAAAAATCAGCAGGGTGTGGTGGCAGGTGCCTGTAATCCCAACTACTGGGGAGGCTGAGGCAGGAAGAATTGTTTCAACCTGGGAGGCAGAGGTTGCAGTGAGCCAAGGTCATGCCACTGCACTCCAGCCTGGGCAACAGAGCAAGACTCTGTCAAAAAAAGAAAAAAGAAAGAAAAAGGCAAAAAGGTGATTTGGGCCAGCGCAGCAGCTCACACCTGTAATCCCAGCACTATAGAAGGCTGAGGCAGGCAGATCACTTGCCGCCAGGAGTTTGAGAACAGCCTGGTCATTGAGATGCAATCCCATCTCTACTAAAAATACAAAAATAGGCTGGGCGTGGTGGCATACGCTTGTAATACCAGCTACTTAGGAGGCTGAGGCATGAGAATTGCTTCAACCTGGGAGGCAGTGGTTGCAGTGAGCCGAGATGGTGTCACTGCATTCCTGCCTGGGCGACAGAGCAAGGCTCTGTGTCAAAAAAAAAAAAAAAAAAAAAAAGGCCGGGCGCGGTGGCTCAAGCCTATAATCCCAGCACTTTGGGAGGCCGAGACGGGCGGATCACGAGGTCAGGAGATCGAGACCATCCTGGCTAACACGGTGAAACCCCGTCTCTACTAAAAATTACAAAAAAACTAGCCGGGCGAGATGGCAGGCGCCTGTAGTCCCAGCTACTCGGGAGGCTGAGGCAGGAGAATGACGTAAACCCGGGAGGCGGAGCTTGCAGTGAGCTGAGATCCGGCCACTGCACCCCAGCCTGGGCGGCAGAGCAAGACTCCGTCTCAAAAAAAAAAAAAAAAAAAAGGTGCTTTAATCAAGGAATCCAAGGCAAAGAAACGCAAATGTTTTAATCTGTTTAGATAAGGAATTGCTTCTCCACGGTTAAAATGGAAAACCCACAATCAAAAGGCAAATACATTCACAAAGGCCAGGTATGGTCACGCCTATAATACCAACATTTTGGGAGGCCAAGGCAAGAGGATCCCTTAAAGCCAGGCGTTCAAGACTAGCATGAGCAACACAGCAAGACCCCATATCTATAAATAAAAATTTGAAATTAGCCAGTAGTGGCAGATGCCTGTACCCCCAGCTACTTAGGAGGCTGAGGCAGGAGGATCGCTTGAGATGCAATGAGGTTTGATGGCGCTACTGCACTTCAGCCTGGGCAACATTGCGAGACCGTCTCAAAACAAATTCCCAAACGTGGGAGCGGTAACCCAGACAGTGGGTCAGTGCCTGGTGAAGACAGCAGGGGTATCGGAGCAGCCACAGGAACGAACTCTGGGAGCTCCACGCGCCCTCCGCTCCCCCCGCTGCAAAAAAAAAATGCTCCCTCCTCCAGGCTTCAGTTCTCACAGGTGGATTCACCTTAATGTTCTGACCCAAATGGATTCTCAAAAGCACGAGATCTTGGGAGACGCGGGGCTGCCAGCTGCCCGGAAAGGGCTCCGGGCCAGGACCGCAGTCGCAGGGATGGGACAAGACGCCTGAGGTCCCAGCCCCACCCTGCTGGGAGACCTTCGGGTCTCCTGGCCCGAGAGCTGCGCCAGGAGGACTCAGGTCTTCCCACAGTCGGTTCCGACAAGTCCCCTCCTTAGGTCTCCGGACTCCCAGTCCCGCAAACTCACCATTTCTCCGCTTAGGGAGGCTCCAGGAGTCCTCCCTACAGATCCCTCAGTACCTGCAGGTCTCGGTGCGACAAAGCATATGCAGAGCCCCAGACAGCCCTCAGCCCTGGCTGAGACGCAATACTAGCGAACCGCTAGAATAAGGAGGTTCACATGCGCATTCAAGGATGGGGTCCACGGGCCTTTTCAACACCGATGCTGATTGGACAGTTTGTGTGGCCCCGCCCCCTCATCCCTGAGTGACAGTCATGCAGGAGAGCACGTGGCTGAGCCGAGCTAGCTTCCCAGAGTGGGTTGTCCCGGCTCCCAGCGGTGTATTTCCATGTCAGCTGAATTTGTTCTTTGCCCGAGGTCCATTTTTAAGTGGCCTATTCAGTAGTGTTAAGTGTAGTTACATTGTGAAACCAATCTCTAGAACTGATTTAATCTTGCAAATTTGAAACTATCCATTGAATAACATCCCATTTACCCCTTCCCCTCAGTCCCTGACACCCACTATTCGACTTTTTGATTGTATGAATTTCATTGGGTACCTTATATAACTAGAATTATTCTGTATTTATCCTTTTCCAACTGGCTTATTTCACTTAGCATAACGTCCTCAATCTTCATCATGTTGTAGCATGTGTCAGAATTTACTTCCTTTTAAGACAATTAAAGGCCAGGCACGTTGGCTCAAGCCTGTAATCTCAGCACTTCGGGAGGATCCCTTGAGGCCAGGATTTTCACACCAGCCTGGGCAACATAGTAAGAACCTGCCTCTACAAAAATAAAATTTAAAAATTAAAAAATATAGATTCTGGCCGGGTATGGTGGCTCACACTTGTAATCCCAGCACTTTGGGAGGCCGAGGCGGGCGGATGATGAGGTCAGGAGATCGAGACCATCCTGGCCAACATGGTGAAACCCTGTCTCTATTAAAAATTCAAAAAAATTAGCCATGTGTGGTGGCGGGCGCCTGTAGTCCCAGCTACTCCGGAGGCTGAGGAAGAAGAATGGCGTGAACCTGGGAGGTGGAGCTTGCAGTGAGCCGAGATTGCGCCACTGCACTGCAGCCTGGGCTATAGAGTGAGACTCCATCTCAAAAGAAAAAAAAAAAGAATTGGGTTTGATATTAATAGTATACTAATGTAAAGGTGAAATTTGGCTTATTTGGTACAAAAATCACACAGGAAGCAATGTCAAATATAAAATGGGGTTTGGATTTCTTTAGACTATATCCATATATATATGTTATTGGCATGTGTTCCAAAATGAAGGAAAACTCCTGTAATTCTGATATATCTCAGTGTATGTTATCAGTAATAATTATAATTGTTATGTTAAATTTTTGTGTGCCACAGAGGTAACAGATTTCCTTGTCAATTGTGTCTTTAACTATGGCTACCCTAAAACTTTGTCATCCATAAACAATTGTTGTCTTCTCTTGGTCCTCTTTAGAAGGTGATTTTATAATCAGCTATAAAGCTCTAACAGGTGCTCTTGAATGCAAGTTTTTGATAACTTTGGAGATTGTGACATCAGAATAGAGAAAAAATGTTCAGGACTCTTGTCCTTTGGTCCCTTAGTTAAGTTGATATCACAGAATAAACATCACAGGCTGCCATAAGAAAATACCATAAATGGGCCGGGCGCAGTAGCTCGCACCTGTAATCCCAACACTTTGGGAGGCCGAGGCAGGTGGATCACTTGAGCCCAGGAGTTCCAGACCAGCCTGGCCAACTTAATGCAACCTGTCTCTCCAAAAAACACAAAGATTAGCCACGTGTGGTGGTGCACGCCTGTAGCCAAGGCTCACAGCATTCCATTCAGGGAGACAGAGTGAGACCCTGTATCAAAAGAAAAAAAAAAAAAAAAAGGCCAGGTGCAGTGGCTCACACCTGAAATCTCAGCACTTTGGGAGGCCGAGGTGGGCGGATCCCGAGGTCAGGAGATGGAGACCATCCTGGTTAACACAGTGAAACCCTGTCTCTACTGCAAATACAAAAAATTAGTCAGGCGTGGTGGTGGGTGCCTGTAGTCCCATCTACTTGGGAAGCTGAGGCAGAAGAATGGTGTGAACCCAGGAGGTGGAGGTTGCAGTGAGCTGATATCGCGTCACTGCACTCTAGCCTGGGCGACAGAGCAAGACTCCGTCTGAAAAAAAAAAAAAAAAGAATTGGGATCTCACTCTGTCATCCAGGCTAGACTACAGTGGTTAGCTCACTGCAGCCACAAACTGCCAGGCTCCAGCAATCCTCCCCGCTCAGCCACCGGGCAGCTGGGACTACAGGTGTGTGCCACAAACCTGGTTAATTTTTTTTTTTAATAAGATATGAGGTTGCACTATATTGCCCAGGCTGGTCTTGAACTCCAGGCCTCAAACGATCATGCCACTGTGCTCGGCCCAATTTTATTATTTTTTGTATGTCTATCCAATTTATGAAACACTAATTTATGAAAATAATATTCTTTCCTGATTCCTGGCACTGTTTTTGAAACTCAGTTGACTCTCTCTATATATATGGGCTTATTTCTGGAACTTCAATTTTATGCCATTGATCTCTACGTCTGAATTGCCTCATGTATTTGACATGAAAATTTTGCTGCTACTGGAGACTGGGTGACATAAATTGTACATCAGAAAACTTCTGGCTAGCGCAGTAGCTCCCGCCTGTAATCCCAACACTGTGGGAGGCCGAGGCGGGAAGATTACCTGAGGTCAGGAGTTTGAGACCAGCCTGGCCAACATGGTGAAACCCCATTTCTACAAAAAAATAAAAATAATTAGCTGGGCGTGGTGGTGGGCACCTGTAGTCCCAACTATGTGGGAAGCTTAGGCAGGAGAATCACTGAAACCCAGGAGACAGAGGTTGCAGTGAGCCGAAATCATGCCACTGGACTCCAACCTGCACAATACAGCAAGACTCTGTGTCTCAAAAAAAGAAAACCACTGAGGTCTTCCCAGAGGGTAACGATCATCTGCACAGTGCAGCCCATCATGTATTTTTCTTTCTTTTTTTTTTTTTTTTGTCAAGACAAGGTTTCACTATGGTTACCCAGGTTGGAGTACAGTGGTGTGATCTCGGCCCACCGCAGCCTTGACCTCCCAGGCTCAGATGATTCTCTCACCTCAGCCTCCCAAGAAGCTGGGCCTATAGGTGCGTGCCACCACGCCCGGCTAGTTTTTTGTATTTTTAGTAGAGACAAGGTTTCGCCATGTTGGCCAGGCTGGTCTCGAACTCCTGGGCTCATGCAATCCACCTGCCTCAGCCTCTCAGAGTGCTGGGATTACAGGTGTGAGCCACTGCACCTGGCCCCATCACGGGTTTTTCTTATGTGCAGAGTACTTATTCAAATCCACAGTGATTTCCCAGTTGACACACAGACAAGAACTACGGATTTTTAGAGAATATCCAAGTTATGGCCGGGCACAGTGGCTCACGCCTGTAATCCCAGCACTTTAGGAGGCCGAGGCGGGCGGATCCCGAGGTCAGGAGATGGAGACCATCCTGGCTAACACAGTGAAACCCATCTCTACTAAAGAATACAAAAAATTAGCCAGGCGTAGTGGCGAGCGCCTATAGTCCCAGCTACTCGGGAGGCTGAAGCAGGAGAATGGCGTGAACCCAGGAGGTGGAGGTGGCAGTGAGCCGAGATTGCGCCACTGCACTCCAGCCTGGGCAACGGAGCAAGACTCCGTCTCAAAAAAAAAAAAAAAGAGAATATCCAAGTTACAATTGAGTCAAACTGCAGAGAGAGGGTATCATTTTGAGTACCACCCCCCAGTTTGGTGGAAAAGAAAGTTGTGATATTGTGAAATATATAATTTGGGTTTTGTACAGGGTTCCTGGCTCCCAGTTGCTAAAAACCTTGTAATTTCCCAAGTGACTAGAGCAAACGGAGTATCTTTTGTTAAAGTATTTGGCCTGCCTGTAATCCCACCACGTTGGGAGGCTAAGGCAGGCAGGATGCTTGAGCCCAGGAGTTCAACACCAGCCTGGGCAACACAGTGAGACCCCATCTCTACAAAAAATACAAAAATTAGCCAGGCATAGGGGCGTGTGCCTATAGTCTCAGCTACTCGAGAGGCTGAGGTGGGAGGATCACCTGAGCTCAGGGAAGTCAAGGCTACAGTGAGCTGTGATGACACCACTGCACTCCAGCCTAGGTGACAGAGTAAGACTCTGTCTCAAAAAAATGAAAAAGGCGGCCGGGCGCGGTGGCTCAAGCCTGTAATCCCAGCACTTTGGGAGGCCGAGACGGGCGGATCACGAGGTCAGGAGATCGAGACCATCCTGGCTAACACGGTGAAACCCCGTCTCTACTAAAAATACAAGAAAATTAGCCGGGCGAGGTGGTGGGCGCCTGTAGTCCCAGCTACTTGGGAGGCTGAGGCAGGAGAATGGCGTGAACCCGGGGGGGCGGAGCTTGCAGTGAGCCGAGATCGCGCCACTGCACTCCAGCCTGGGGCACAGAGCAAGACTCCGTCTCAAAAAAAAAAAAAAAAAAAAAAAAAA
>NC_037687.1:12208005-12217934 GCF_003255815.1 Theropithecus gelada
AACACCCCCTTCAAAAAAAAAAAAAAAAAAAAAAAAAAATGAAAAAGGCTGGGCACTGGGGCTCACACCTATAATCCCAGTACTTTGAGAGGCCACGGTAGGTAGATGGCTTGAGCTCGGGTGTTTGAGACCAGTCTGGGCAACATGGCGAAAATCCATCTCTACTAAAAATACAAAAAAATAGTCAGACATGGTGGTGTGCACCTGTAGTCCCAGCTACTCAGGAGGCTGAGGTGGGAGGATTGCTTGAACCCAGGGGTGGAGGCTGCACTGAGCCAAGATTGTGCCACTGCACTCCTGTCTGGGTAACAGAGTGAAGGAGACCCTATTTAAATAATAATTTTAAAAAATGGCCTTTTGTATTCAGTTCTTAAAAATAGCTCTAGAAGAGTTCCAGAGTGAAAGTTGAAAGAAATGTCTTTAGTTACAAACATCCCCTTTCCGCCACAGCTAAGTTTATGTTAATGAGGTGATTTTTGGAAAGCTCCTACAAACCACCGGATGGGAGGCTATTTACCAGGGGAACCAACCATGTGATTGGAGCTTTGAAACTTTCAGCTCTGTCCCCACCTCCAGGAAGGGAAGAGAAAACTGAAGGTTGAGTTGATCACCAATAGTGAATGATGTGATTAATCATGTTACCATAATAAAGCCACCATAAAAACCCAAAAACAGGGTTCAGAGAGCCTTCCGGTTGGTAAATAAGAACATAACCATATGCCTGGAGGTATCTCTTCATCTGGCTGTCCATTTGTATCATTTAAAATATCCTTTGTAGGGCCAGGTGTGGTGGCTCACGCCAGTAATCCCAGCACTTTGGGAGGCTGAGGCAGGTGGATTACTTGAGGTCAGGAGTTCAAGACCAGCCTGACCAACATGGTGAAACCCCATCTCTACTTAAAATACAAAAATTAGGCCTGGTGCAGTGGCTCATGCCTATAATCCCAGCACTTTGGGAGGACAAGGTGGGCGGATCATGAGGTCAGGAGTTCGAGACCAGCGTGGCCAGCATGGTGAAACCCCGTCTCTACTAAAAATACAAAAAAAAAAAAAAAAATTAGCTGGGCATGGTGGCGCGGGCCTGTAATCCAGCTACTTGGGAGGCTGAGGTGGGAGAATCACTTGACCCCAGTAGGCGGGGGCTGCAGTGAGTCGACATCGTACCACTGCACTCCAGCCTGGGCAAAAGAGACTCTATCTTATAATAATAATAATAATAATAATAATAATTAGCCAGGCATGATGGTGGGCGCCTGTAATCCCAGCTACTTGGGAGACTGAGGCAGGAGAATCGCTTGAACCCGGGAGGCAGAGGTTGCAATGAGCTGAGATTGCGCCATTTTACTCCAGCCTGGGCAACAAGAGTGAAACTCCATCTCAAAAAATAATAATAATAATAAATAAAATAAAATATCCTTTGTAGGCTGGGCGCAGTGGTTCACACCTGTAATGCCAGCACTTTGGGAGGCCAAGGCGGATGGATCACTTGAGGTCAGGAGTTCGAGACCAGCCTGGCCAAAATGGTGAAACCCCTTCTCTACTAAAAATACAAAAATAGCTGGGCTTGGTGGAGCATGCCTGTCATTCCAGCTACTCGGGAGGCTGAAACACGAGAATCATTTGAACCCAGGAGATGGAGGTTGCAGTGAGCCAAGATTATGCCGCTGCACTCCAGCCTGGCAACAGAATGAGACCCTCAAAATAAGAGTAAATAAATACATAATAAAATATCCTTTGTAAGACTAGGCACGGTGACTCACTCCTATAATCTCAGTGCTTTGAGAGGAGCGAGGTAGGAGGATCTCTTGAGACCTGGAGGTTGAGACTAGCCTGGACAACAGATTGAGACCCTAACTTTACAAAAAATAAATAATTACCTGAGTGCAGTGGCATATGCCTGTATTCCTAGCTACTTACAGGACTGATGAGGGAGGATCGCTTGATCCCAAGAGTTGAAGGCTGCAATGAGCCATGATCCTGCCACTGCACTCCAGCCTGGAAGACAGAGTGAAACCCTGCTCTATTAAAACAATAAATCCTCCCAACTGGGCTCCTGTAGTCCCAGCTTCTTGGGAGGCTGAGGCGGGAGAATGGCGTGAACCCGGGAGGCGGAGCTTGCAGTGAGCCGAGATCACGCCACTGCACTCCAGCCTGGGCGACAGAGCGAGAGACTCTGTCTCAAAAAAAAAGGAAAAAAAATCCTTTGTAATAAATGGGTAAATGTAAGTAGTGTTTCTGTGAGTTCTTTAGGCTGCTATATAGCAAATTAATCAAACCCAAAGAGTGGGTCATGAAAACCCTGATTTACAGCTGGTTGGTCAGAAGCATAGGTCACATCCTGGGACTTACAACTGACATTTGAAATGAGGGACATTCTTGTGAGCTGTTAGCTTCTGGTATCAGACTCTGTCTCCAGGTAGATACTGTCACAATTAAATTGAAGTATATAGCAAACACAGCTGGTGTCTGCTTGAGAAGTGGTTATTGATGGACCAGAAGTGAAGTATTCTGTTAAATATTTTGTTAATGGTTTTCCTATCTCTTTAAGAAAAGTGTATTTGAGACCCTCGAATAGGATTTTTTAAATTAAATTTAATTTTTTTAGTTTTTTTGAGACAGAGTTTTGCTTTTGTTGCCCAGGCTGGAGTGCAATGGCACGATCTCAGCTCACCGCAACCTCCACCTCCCGGGTTCAGGCAATTCTCCTGCCTCAGCCTCCCTAGTAGCCGGGATTATAGGCATGTGCCACCACGCCCGGCCAATTTTGTATTTTTAGTAAAGACAGGGTTTCTCCATGTTGGTCAGGCTGGTCTTGAACTCCCGACCTCAGGTGATCCACCCGCCTCCCAAAGTGCTGGGATTACAGGCATGAGCCACCACGCCTGGCCAGGAAGATTTTTATTTTAATGATCAGCAAAGGCTTAAAAGTCCATGACCATTCACAAGTGTCATTTCCATATGGTAGATTTCCAGCACATGTTAGGAAAGAAAAAACAATGAACAGCTTTGTGTTTTACTAAAGAACAAATAAAATCCTATTTTTATTCAATATTTCAATAATTTATGTTTGCATATCACTTTGGTGACTAATGTGATTTCATAATCACTAGTATTTCATTTGATTAGCCCCACCCAATCATACCTCCCATCCTGCAAATGAAAAAAGTTAAGTATGGAGAGCACAAAGTCTTGTCTAAACTCATATGGCTCATAAGTAATAATGAAATTGGCCGGGTGCACTAGCTCACGCCTATAATCCCAACACTTTGGGAGGCTGATGTGGGAGGATCACTTGAGTCCAGGAGTTCAAGATCAACCTAGGCAACATAGGGGGATCCTGTCTCTAAAATTTAAAATTTTTAAATTTTTTTTTTTTTTTGAGATGGAGTCTCGCTCTGTCACCCAGGCTAGAGTGCAGTCACACAATCTCGGCTCACTGCAATCTCCACTTTCCGGGTTCAAGCAATTTTCCTGCCTCAGCCTCCCCAAATAGCTGGGATTACAGATGTGCACCACCACGCCCAACTAAAAAAAAAAAAAAAATTTTAAATTAGCCAAGCATGGTGGCGCACACCTAGTCCTAGTCCTAGCTACTAGTCCCAGCTACTAGGGAGGCTGAGGCAGGGGGATTGCTTGAGCCTGTGAAGTCGAGTCTACAGTGAGCTGTGATCTTGCTACTGCACTCCAGCCTGGGCGACAGCACATAATAGTAATAGTAATACAGTATAATAATAACAATAATAATAATGGAACTTCTCAGTATTAAAGTCCAAATGCTTGCCACCACATATACTGAGAACTGTCAAAAACTGAAAACTCAGGCCAGGTGTGGTGACTCACACCTGTAATCCCTGCACTTTGGGAGGCTGAGGCAGGAGGACTGCTTGAAGCCAGGAGCTTGAGACCAGCCTGCACAACACAGCAAGAACACTGTCTCCAAAAAAAAAAAAAATAAGTAACGAACAGGAACAGGAACAGCATAGCATCTACAGACAGAGAAGCAGCAGCAAATTAGTGGAGGCCAGGATTGAGACCTTCCCCGTTTGGGGTTTTGGTAGACAAGAAGGACGGTGACCCAGACACTGAAAAATACCAGCATGCTGAACTTAAGGATTGGATTGTTGAAAATGTCAGGCAAGCTCCTGGCCAGAAAAGCCACACTGAAGCTCCCATGAGCCAAGGAACCCAGGATTCACAGAACAGTCAATAACCAAATCGTAGTTTTATGTGAAGATGACATATTCAGGCTCAGATGTATCTACATGCATGAAGGCTGTAGTCATTCCCCATGAAATTCCTCCCACTTCAGCCTCCCAAAGTGTTGGGATTACAGAGTCACTTCGATCAGGGAACTGACAGCAATGACGGAATTAGGTACCCCTGATACTAACCAGTGCCATATCCGTCTCTTGCATGGTTACCTGGAAGGTCAGAACTACAGTGATCGTTTTGTCCAAACTATGCAAACAAGTAAACATAACTCCAAATGTGTGGTTTTTGTGTTTTTTGGAGACAGAGTCTAGCTCTGTTGCCCAGGCTAGAGTGCAGTGGCACCATCACAGGTCACCGCAGTCTCAGGTTGAAGCCATCCTCTTGCCTCAGCCTCCCAAGAAGCTGGGACTATGTCACCATGTCCAGCTAATTTTTTATCTTTATTTATTTATTTATTTATTTATTTTTTTATTTTTTTTTTTTTTGAGACGGAGTCTCACTGTGTCTCCCAGGCTGGAGTGCAGTGGCGCGATCTCGGCTCACTGCAAGCTCCGCCCCCCGGGTTCACGCCATTCTCCCGCCTCAGCCTCCCAAGTAGCTGGGACTACAGGCGCCCGCTACCGCGCCCGGCTAGTTTTTTGTATTTTTAGTAGAGACGGGGTTTCACCATGTTAGCCAGGATAGTCTCGATCTCCTGACCTTGTGATCCACCCGCCTCGGCCTCCCAAAGTGCTGGGATTACAGGCTTGAGCCACGGCGCCCGGCCTATTTATTTATTTTTGAAACAGAGTTTCACTCTGTTGCCCAGGCTGGAGTACAGTGACGCGATCTCAGCTCACTGCAACCTCCTCCTCCCAGATTCAAGCAATTCTCGTGCCTCAGCCACCCAAGTAGCTGGGATTACAGGTGTGCCCCCCACCCCCACGCCCAGCTAATTTTAAAAATATTTTTAATAGAGATGAGGTTTCACCATGTTGGCCAGGTTGGTTTCCAACTCCTGGCCTCAAGTGATCCACCCACCTTACCTCCTAAAGTGCTGAGATTACGGGCATGAGCTACTGCACCCAGCCAATTTTTTTTATTTTCTGAAGAGACAGAGTCTCACTACATTGCCCACACCGGTCTCCAATTCCTGGACTCAAGCAATCCTCCCACCTCAGTCTCCCAAAGTGCCAGGATTACAGGCATGAGCCACTGCACCCAGCTCAAATGTGATATTCCAAAGGATTGCAGGTGGCTATGTTGGGATGACCAATGAAGGTAAGGGACAATGGAAGTACAGGTTGAGGGCAATGAACAGGACACACCTGAGAGTCTGGTTATTGGCCTTGACTATGGGAGTGTCTTGATGCTTCACAAAGACCCCAAAGACCCCCCACAAAGAGGTCACAGAAGCACAGGCCCAAATGGTCATTATAAACCAGGAAGGTCGCCACACTGACAGGTAGCAATCTCACTTACAGTTTGAGTCTTGATGCTTTGTCCATGGTGCTCACTGTTCTGCATCTAATTAGAAACAAGAGGATGCATTTTGTGAGTTTCAGCAATTTAGAACCGAACATCACATGGGACAATCTTGGAAGCATTGCTCCCCCTTCATCTACCTGTACACACAGAGCTACAAGAAGGGTGGATCATGAGAGTTTTCAAGATGACACTGTCTCCTCTATAATGGGAAAAATGAAAATGTTTCTACTTTAAAAAAAATTTAGAGACAGTCTGTCTCTCTCCCAGGCTGGAATGCAGTGGCACAATCTTGGCTCACTGTACCCTCAAACTCTTAGCCTTGAGATCTTCCTGCCTCAGCCTCTGAAGTAGCTAGGACTACAGGTGAACACCATGCTTAGCTAATTTAAAAAATTTTTTTAGAAATGAGATCTCGCTATGTTGCCCAGGCTGGTCTTGGACTCTTGGCCTTTCAAAGTTCTGTAGGGACACTCTAGAAAACTTATTTGAGATAAATTTCCTTCCACTTTACAGCAGCACAGATGGAACTGGAGGCCATTATCCTAAGTGCGGTAACAAAAACAGAAAGTCAAAAACTGCATCTTCTTACATATAAGGGCGAGCTGAACAATGGGTAAACATGGACATACAGAGTGGAATAATAGACACTGGAGATGCCAATAGGTTGGAGAGAGAGAAGGGATGAGGGATGAAATATTACCTATTGGGTACAATATACACTCTGGGTGATGGGTGCACTAAAAGCCAGACTTCGCCACTATGAAATATATCCATGTAACACAAGTGCATTTGTAACCATAAATCTACAAAAATAAAAATGAAAATGAAAAGCAATAAAAACATGCTTAAACTAAAAACAAACAAACAACAAAAAGAAACCATTTCCTTCCACAGTAAAATGCAGTTTACTGAACACGTCTCATAGATCGTGATTGGTCTGAAAAGAGTCCCTGTGCCCAGGTTAGGGTTGCAATTTACCACCAGAGCCAAGTGCTCGGGTGTCCTACGGATTATTTTTTCTTTCTTTCTTTCCTTTTTTTTTTTTTCTTGGGATGGGTTCTGGCCATGTTGCCCAGACTGAACTGAAACTCCTGAAGACACATGATCCACCCGCCTCAGCCCACCCACCCCCCAACTTCCCCCACCACCCCCACCACGCAGTAGCTGGGACTACAGGTGTGCGCCACCAAGCCCTGGCTTGGGGTTCCTTTTCTAAAGTGCCAAATGTGTGGAGGTGGGGAAAAGAAAGGTGGACGCCTCAACGCTGTTATAGTCAAAGATTAAAATGCACCCACACTTTTTCTTACACATGATGGAGTAACCGTCTGTTTATAAACAAGGGTCACTATTCCACGAGAGGCCTTACAACATTATGCCAAGCCCCTGGTACCTGGAGGACATCAGACCCTCCTGTTCCTGTGCGGCCTTGACTAGACGACCACTTGCTCTGGACTTGCTCCTCGAGGGGTCGCTCCATCTGGAAAATGAGACTGGAATTCCTGCGCATCCCTGTCCCCGCATCCAGAAACACTGCAGGAAGACTTCCGTGTCCGACCCGAGATCCGGAACAATTTCTGCTTCAACACAATTGTCCACGGAGGGCACCAGTTCCGTCCCACCGGCGGAAGCGAGATCTGCCTAGCTACTAGACCAGCCGCCTAGCTGTCATTCGGACAAAAGGGGGCGGGACTGTATTAATTGTCCAATCAGGGGCGCCGCCGGAAAGAGGGGTACGACTACCCCTCGCAAATGCGTGTTACGTCACTATGCGATCGGGTTGTGCTCAGCTTGGGGTCTCCTGGCACCTTGACGCGTTGAGTTGCTGTGCCCCTGCATCGGATGCGCTGTACCGTGCGCTGGCTCCGTGAACCGTAGGGACAACACCGGGACACCCCCAAGGCCGGAAAATGGTGAGTGTGCAGGGCCGGCCTAGTTGGAACCGGCCGTGGTCGCCAGACCCGGGCCTCCCCACAGTCACCTCTGGCCGCAGTGTGGGGCTGGGCTGGCAGCTGGGACGCCAAGAGTCCGGTCCCGTCCCTGCGCAGCGACTGCGGTCCCAGCCCCGGAGCCCTCGCTGGGCAGCTCCGCGCCCGCCCCCCAAGTCTTTCCCAGATTGTGCAGGGACCACGGAAGGGTCATGGGGAGAATCCCGCCTTGTCTGTTTGGTTTGAGTGGGAGGAGCTGCAGTCTGTAGGGTCCGCAGTCCCTTCTTTATTCCCAAAGGTGGTTTCCCCCTGAGTCTTCCAAAGATGTTGGAAGCAGAGTCTCAAACCCACTACCCTGTCCCCCAGCCTAGCTCCTCCCACGGCGGGCCATTAATCCCTAGATTTGCAGATCCCTCCCCGTATTCCCAAAAGCCTACTTCTCCTCTCCAATGGAAAACATCGTCACCAACTCTTTGTCCTGTCTGGTGCATTTCAAACACACGCAGTATTTTAATAATCTTTTTTCCAATTGATGCCTCTTTTAAAAGATTTCTTGTTTGTGGATATTTTACATCAGAGGAAAAAAATCAGAAAAATTATTCACTTGGAACTACTCTGCATAAAATGCTGTGCCCCTTATTCTGGTATCTTTCCAAGGCACAGACATCCTATGGGAACTCCTTTGGGTTGAGGTTCCTTTTCGTAAACTTTCGTGGGTGATCTATGTTTTCAGCACAGTTTCAGATTGGCACTGTCCTGCCTTGGGTTTATGACCTTGAAAAGATTTATTCATTTGAATGTCATTTTTCCAATAAATATAAAATATATGTTATCAGAAGAACTTGAGAGACAGTACCAAATATTTCCAAAGAGGCAAAAAGTAAATGAATCTCAGGAAACAAAAAAATCTCAGTATTACATTTATTAAAAATTCTTTGTTCTTCCCCTGAGCACGTGGAATATGTTTCTGAGGTCTGTTCTTTTAGTTTGATAATTTCAGATGGTATTCCAGGACTTAAACTTGCAACGCCTAGAAGCACTCAGATATGAGTAATACTTTAGTAAACTATTTCTTGCCATGGAAATAATTGACTGACATTATCATTTTCTTTCTTTCTTTCTTTTTTAACAGATGGGGTCTGGCTGTTGCTCAGGCTGGTCTTGAACTCCTGGGCTCAAGCGATTCTCCAGCCTCAGCATCCCAAAGGGCTAGGATTGCAGGCATGAGCCACTATGCCCTGCCCGACATTCTCATTTTCTGAAAGCAATAGTGGGTTTTCTTGTTAAATGCCCTAAAATTTTCTTCCTTCCTTCATTCCTTTATTTATTTATTTAGAGACAGAGTTTAGCTTTGTCACCAGGCTGGAGTGCAGTGACACGATCTCAGTTCACTGCAACCTCCGCCTACCAGGTTCAAGTGATTCTCCTGCCTCAGCCTCCCGAGTAGCTGGAATTACAGGCACGCGCTACCACGCCCAGCTAATTTTTTTTTTTTTTTTTAGTAGAGATGGTGTTTCACTATGTTACCCAGGATGGTCTCGATCTTCTGACCTCGTGATCCACCCGCCTCGGCCTCCCAAAGTGCTGGGATTACAGGCATGAGCCACCACGCCCGGCCTCTTGCTTCCTTTATACATAAACACTGTGTTTAAGTAATTTTGCTGGATTTTTTTTTTTTAAAGCCCAAGTCTCACTCTGTTGCCCAGGCTGGAGTGCAGTGGCACAATTTTGGCTTACTGCAACCTCTGTACTTGGAAGCTGAGGATCCACAGGCAGATGCTGTTAGGGGAAGAGGGGAGGATGTCAGAGGTTTTAATTGTGGTTTCCTTGGGTGTGTTTTTAGACATTACATTTGAGTTTCACATCTGTAATGTAGGTGCACTGAGTGTAATTGGTGCATATTGACAGCGATTCTCCTGCCTTAGCCTCCTGAGTAGCTGGGATTACAGGCACGTGCCACCATGCCCAGCTAATTTTTTTGTATTTTTAGTAGAGACGGGGTTTCACCATGTTGGCTAGTCTGGTCTCAAACTCCTGACCTCAGGTGATCCACCTGCCTCGGCCTCCCAAAGTGCTGGGATTACAGGCGTGAGCCATTGTGCCAGGCCCTCTGCTGGATGTTTAAGGAACAATCCTTAAGATTTTAATTAGGCCGGGCGCGGTGGCTCAAGCCTGTAATCCCAGCACTTTGGGAGGCCGAGGCGGGCGGATCACGAGGTCAGGAGATCAAGACCATCCTGGCTAACATGGTGAAACCCCGTCTCTACTAAAAATACAAAAAACTAGCCGGGCGTGGTGGCGGGCGCCTGTAGTCCCAGCTACTCG
>NC_037687.1:12218285-12296156 GCF_003255815.1 Theropithecus gelada
CAAAAAAAAAAAAAAAAAAAAAAAAGATTTTAATTAAATTGTCTCATTTAAAATTACTAGTAGTGTTCCAGAGCCTTGCAACTGGGGACCAGAGGCCTGAGATGTTTCCAAGCTAAGTCCACCCTTGAGCCTGCAAAGAAAGATCATTGAAGGCCCAATTGGTTCTTCCTGGGAAGTCTCCCCTACAGGTCTGCCAGCTACTCATGCCCACCATGGAAGGATCCCTTTGTACTGAGAGAAACTGCAGAGCACTTGGAAGTTGAGGAACCACAGGCAGATGCTGTTAGGGGAAGAGGGAAGGATGTCTGAGGTTTTAACTGTGGTTTCCTTGGGTGTGTTTTTAGACATTACGTTTGAGTTTCACATCTGTAATGTAGGTGTACTGAGTGTAATTGGTGCATATTGACAGTGTCTGTGAAGGTCAGGACTTATGTTTCTAGAGACAGGGTTAATGAATTGAGGAGCTCATTTGCATCAGAACCTCAATCTCAATCTGGTTGAGAGTTTCCTCACTTGGGAAAATGGAAACCTGGGGAATCTAATGTTTCTTTGCTGCCATAGGAGAGAAAGAGGTGTGGAGCTCCCATAGTTCCTTGCTGATCAGGTGCTCCTATCCTCCATTACCAGGTACTGACGCACTCTAGGGGTTACATTTTTCTTATTTTTATTTTTTTTTAGACCAAGTCTCACTCTGTTGCCCAGGCTGGAGTGCAGTGGCACGATGTCGGCTCACTGCAACCTCTGCCTCCTGGGTTCAAGCAGTTCTCCTGCCTCAGCCTCCCAAGTAGCTGGGATTACAGGCGTGTGCCACCACGCCTGGCCAATTTATTTTGTATTTTTAGTAGAGACAGGGTTTTACCATGTTGACCAGGCTGGTCTCGAACTCCTGACCTCAGGTGATCTGCCTGCCTCGGCCTCCCAAAGTGCTGGGATTACAGATGTGAACCACCACGCCGGACCTAGGTTACATTTTTCAAGCTGCGAGAGTCTGGGTCCAAGCTGGGGAATATGTTTAACTTTTTTTTTTTTTTTTGAGACAGAGTTTTGCTCTTGTTGCGCAGGCTGGAGTGCAGTGGCACAATCTTGGCTCACCACAACCTCTGCTTCCCGGGTTCAAGCGATTCTTTTGCCTCAGCCTCCGAGTAGCTGGGATTACAGGCATGCGCCACGACACCCAGCTAATTTTGTATTTTTTAGTAGAGATGGGGTTTCTCCATGTTGGTCAGGCCGGTCTTGAACTCCCAACCTAGGCGATCTGCCCACCTCGGCCTCCCAAAGTGCTGGGATTACAGGTGTGAGCCACTGCGCCTGGCCTTTTTTTTTTTCTTTTTTTGATACAGTGTCTCACTCTGTTGCCCAAGCTAGTCTGGAACTCCTGGCCTCAAGCCATCCTCCCACCTCAGTCTCCCATGTTTAACTTTTTTTTTTTTGAGACAGGTTCCCACTCCATCGTCCAGGTTGGAGTGCAGTGGTGTGATCATGGCTCACTGCAACCTCCACCTCCTGGGCTCAAGTGATACTCCTGCCTTCTCTGAGTAGCTGGGACTACATGCGTGCACCACCATCCCCATCTAATTTTTGTATTTTCTATAGAGGTAGGGTTTCGCCATAATGCCCAGGCTGGTCTGGAACTCCTGGGCTCAAACAGTTCTCCCACCCGGGCCTCCCACAATTTCTTGACATCCAAAGATACTTTTGCTGTCTTAAGGTTTTATATTTTCCTGAATGTAATCCACTTGGAGTTATTCAGGATATAGCCTTCTCAGATTGGCTTCCTTCACTGAGCCATATACTTTTAAGGTTCTTCTGTGTCTTCATGGCTTGATATCTGATTTCTCTTATCAATGAACAATATTTCATCGTAAGATTGTACCAGCCGGGCGCGCTGGCTCTTGCCTGTAATGCCAGCACTTTGGGAGGCCCAGGCGGGTGGATCACAAGGTAAGGAGTTTGAGATGAACCTGGCCAACATGACGAAACCCCGTCTCTACTAAAAATACAAAAATTAGCCTGGCGTGGTAGCACACACATGTAATCGCAGCTACTCAGGAGGCTGAGGCAGGAGGATTGCTTGAACCTGGAAAGTGGAGGTTGCAGTGAGCCAAGATAGTGCCATTGCACTCCAGCCTGGAAAACAAGAGCAAGACTCCGTCTCAAAAAAAAAAAAAAAAAAAAAGATTGTACCACAGATTGTTTATCCATAAACCTGTTGCATGATGTCTTGGTTAAGTCTTTTTTTTTTTTTTTTTTTTTTTTGAGATGGAGTCTCACTCTGTCACCCAGGCTGGAGTGCAGTGGCACGATCTCAGCTCACTGCAACCTCCACCTCCCAAGTTCAAGCAGTTCTCCTGCCTCAGCCTCCCAAGTAACTGGGACTACAGGCATGTGCCACCACGCCTGCCTAATTTTTTGTATTTTTAGTAGAGATGGGGTTTTGCTGTGTTAGCCAGGATGGTCTCGATCTCCTAACCTTGTGATCCGCCACCCTCAGCCTCCCAAAGCGCTAGGATTACAGGCGTGAGCCACCACGCCCAGTCGGTTAAGTCTTAAATTTGCAGTTATGAAGAAACCTCCCGTAAATATTCGTGGGCAGGTTTTTGTGTGAACAGTAGTTTTCAACTCACATGAGTAAATAGCAAGGAATGTGATTGCATGGTCCACTGGTGAGAGGATGTTTTGAGGCCGGGCGTGGTGGCTCAAGCCTGTAATCCCAGCACTTTGGGAGGCCGAGACGGGCGGATCACGAGGTCAGGAGATCGAGACCATCTTGGCTAACAAGGTGAAACCCCATCTCAACTAAAAAATACAAAAAATAACTAGCCGGGCGAGGTGGCGGGCGCCTGTAGTCCCAGCTACTCGGGAGGCTGAGGCAGGAGAATGGCGTAAACCTGGGAGGCGGAGCTTGCAGTGAGCTGAGATCCGGCCACTGCAACCCAGCCTGGGCGACAGAGCGAGACTCCCTCTCAAAAAAAAAAAAAAAAAAAAAGAGGATGTTTTGTTAGAAACTGCCTATCTTCCAAAGTAGACATACCATTTTCCATTCCCATTGGCAAGGAATGAGGATTCCTGTTGTCTACATCTTTGCTTTCCATTGCCGTTCTTAGCATTTTGAACTTTGTACATTCTAATCAGTGTAAAGTGATATCTCTTCAGTTTTATTTGCAGCTCCCTAATGACATATAATGTTGAGCATCTCTTCATATGTATATTTACCATCTGTATATCTTTCACTGGTGAGGTGTGTGTTCAGGTCTTTTGTCCATTTTTCACTGGTTTGTTTGTCTTACTGTTGTTGAGATTTAAGAGTTGGAATTGGAGGCAGGCATGGTGGCACACGCTTGTCATCCTAGCTACTCCAGAGGCTAAAGCGGGAGGATTGCCTGCACCCAGGATTATAAGCCCAGCATGGGCAACATAATGGATCCTGTCTCAAAAAACAAAAAGGATGCTAGGCATGGAGGTTCATGTGGGGCCACCCAGGCTGCTGGGGAGCAGGGCTGAGGAGTGGTGGGGCCAAGGCTAGGGCTGGAGCTGCCATGGGATCGGAAAGAAAAAATTAGCCCAATGTGGTGGTGCACCCCTATAGTCCCAGCTATTTGGGAGGCTGAGGCATGAGAATCCCTTGAGCCTAAGTGGTGGAGGTTGCAGTGAGCTGAGATCACACCACTGCACTCCAACCTGGGCGACAGAGTAAGACTGTCTTGAAAAAGAAAAAAAAAGAGTTCTTTGGATATTTCAGATACTAGTCCTTAATTAGATAAGTGCTTTTGTGAAGATTTGCAAAAATCTGTGCCTTTTATTTTTATTCTTTAAACACTTTCTTTCACAGAGTAGGAGTTTTTCTTTTTTTTTTTTTGGAGACAGAGTCTTGCTCTGTCACCCAGGCTGGAGTGCAGTGGCGCCATCTCGGCTCACTGCAAACTCCGCCTCCCGAGTTCACGCCATTCTCCTGCCTCAGCCTACAGAGTAGCTGGGACTACAGGCACCCACCACAACGCCCGGCTAATTTTTTGTAATTTAGTAGAGACGAGGTTTCACCATGTTAGCCAGGATGGTCTCGATCTCCTGACCTCGCGATCCGCCCACCTCGGCCTCCCAAAGTGCTGGGATTACAGGCATGAGCCACTGCACCCGACCAGGAGCTTTTCATTGTAATGAAGTGAAACTTATTTTTTCCTTTCATAGATTGTGCTTTTAGTGGTTTATCTAAAAATTCATCACCAAAGCCAAGTGGATAGTTTTGCATGTTACATTTACATCTATGATTGATTTGGGCTTAATTTTTGTGAAAGGTGTAAGATTCACGTATACATTTTTTGTGGGTGTGAGAGTTTAATAGTATAAATTTCACTTAGGCACTGTTTTTGTTGCATTCCACCAATTTTGATAAGTTCTATTTTCATTTGATTCAAATTTAATTTTCTTTTTTCTTCTTTTTTTTTTTTTTTTTTTGAGATGGAGTCTCGCTGTGTCACTCAGGCTGGGGTGCAGTGGTGCAATTTCAGCTCACTGCATCCTCCTCCTCCTGAGTTCAAGCCATTCTCCTGCCTCGGCCTCCCAAGTAGCTGGAATTACAGGCATGTGCCACCACGCCTGGCTAATTTTTGTATTTTTAGTAGAGATGGGGTTTCACCATGTTGGCCAGGCTGGTCTCAAACTCCTGACCTCGTGATCCGCCCACCTTGGCCCCCCAAAGTGCTGGGATTACAGGCGTGAGTCACTGCACCTGGCCCAAATTTAATTTTTCTTGAAACTTTTTTGATTCATGTTTAGAACTGTGTGGGGTTTTATTTCCAAATGTTTGATGGTTTTCTAACTATTCTTCTGTTACTGATTTCTAGATTAATACCATGGTGGTCTGAGAGCATGTTTCATATAATGTATATTCTTTGAAAATTGGTGGCCGGGCGCGGTGGCTCAAGCCTGTAATCCCAGCACTTTGGGAGGCCGAGACGGGCGGATCACGAGGTCAGGAGATCAAGACCATCCTGGCTAACACGGTGAAACCCCATCTCTACTAAAAAATACAAAAAACTAGGCCGGGCGCGGTGGCTCAAGCCTGTAATCCCTGCACTTGGGGAGGCCGAGATGGGCGGATCATGAGGTCAGGAGATCGAGACCATCCTGGCTAACATGGTGAAACCCCGTCTCTACTAAAAAAAAATACAAAAAACTAGCCGGGCGCGGTGGCGGGCGCCTGTAGTCCCGGCTACTTGGGAGGCTGAGGCAGGAGAATGGCGTGAACCCGGGAGGCAGAGCTTGCGGTGAGCCGAGATCCGGCCACTGCACTCCAGCCTGGGCGACAGAGCGAGACTCCGTCTCAAAAAAAAAAAAAAAAAAAAAAAGAAAGAAAATTGGTAAGTTGTGTTTTTGTCCACACATGGTTTATCATGATGAATGTTCCACATGAATTTGAGAAGAATGTGTGTTGTTCTGTTGGATGAAGCATTCCATGGATTTTAATTAAACCTAGTTGTTGCCTTTCAACTAAACTATGTTCTTTCTGACTTTCTACCTGCTGGAAGTCTTTTTTTTTTTTTTGAGACACCCTGTCACCCAGGCTGGAATGCAGTGGCATGATCTCAGCCTACTGCAACCACCACCTCAGCCTCCTGAATAGCTGGAACTACAGATGTGTGCCACATGCAGGGCTAAATTCTGCCTTTTTTGTTTTTTGACACAGAATTTCGCCCTTGTCGCCCAGGCGGGAGTGCAGTGGCAAGATCTCAGCACACTGCAACCTCCACCCCCCAGGTTCAAGTGATTCTCCTGCCTCAGCTTCCCAAGTAGCTGGGATTACAGGTGCACACCACCATGCCCGGCTAATTTTTGTATTTTTAGTAGAGACGGGGTTTCACCATGTTAGCCAGGATGGTCTTGATCTCCTGACCTTGTGATCCACCCACCTTGGCTTCCCAGAGTGCTGGATTACAGGCGTGAACCACCGTGCCTGGCCTTTTTTTTTTTTTTTTTTGAGATGGAGTCTTGCTCTGTTGCCAGGCTGGAGTGCAGGGGTGTGATCTCAGCTCACTGCACCCTCCGCCTCCCAGGTTCAAGCAATTCTCCCGCCTCAGCCTCCCGAGTAGCTGGGGCTACAGGCATGAGCCACGAGCCACCATGCCCAGCTAATTTTTGTATTTTTAGTAGCGATGGGGTTTCACCATGTTGGTCAGGATGGTCTCAATCTCTTTACCTCGTGATCCATCTACCTAAGTCTCCCAAAGTGCTGGGGATTACAGGCGTTAAGCCACCATGCCCAGCCACCTCTCAGTATATTTTTCACTGCAAGCTACCCATTCCAAGGGTTGTGGTGTTTAGTATTTTTCATGGTTTTGTTTTTGTTTGCTTTGTGGAAAATAATGCTCCTACTATTTTTGTTTCAGTCTGCAAGTGCAAACGTACAATAAATTCTCTGGTGGCTGGATAAAAATTACTAGATCTTGGTCAAGTTTAAATTTACAAACTTAAAAAAAGTGGTGAAGTGTATCAATTGATCCTTCATTTGTACATAATTGTTCTCTGTAGTCATCAACACTAATATTATCTTAATAGGCTAGTTTTGTCTTCCTACTCAGTTTGAAGTGGGAACTATTTGACATTTCCTAATTATCAAGGACATGATACTTTTTTTTCTGTTTTCTTTTTTCTTTTTATTTTTTAGTAAAATGCTATACATGAAATCTTTAGTTATTTTTGGCTGGAGTGCAGTGGTATAGTTTTGGCTCACTGCACCCTTGACTTAGCGGGCTCAAGCAATCCTCCCACCTCAGCCTTCCAAGTAGCTGAGACCACAGGTGTGCACCACCATGCCTGGCCAAGTTTTGTATATTTTGTAGAGACAGTGTTTCACCGTGTTGGCCAGGCTGGTCTCAAACTCTTGGGCTCAAACGATCCGCCCACCTCAGCCTCCCAAAGTGCTGGGATTATAGACATGAGCCATCACGCCTGGCCAAAATATTTATTTTCTTTTATATGTAAATGTAAATAAACCTTACAGAGAGCACCCAGGCATGCAGATGAACTTGTCAAGTGGGAGAGTTGCCTGGAGCCAAATTTCTTCCTGCTCAGACCCTTGAATCCTAATGACTTAAGAAAACCCCTTCTAACTGTGTGGATCTTTTCATGTATGGCGCACAGGAGTGCATGGAAATGAGAGAACCTGGGACAACAGCCCCTAGAGTGTCTGTCTGGGAATCACTTTCTCCTGAAACTGGAGAAAGGAGATTTTACAGTTTTTTTTTTTTTTTTTTTTTTTTTGACGGAGTCTAGCTCTGTCACCCAGGCTGGAGTGCAGTGGCACGATCTGGGCTCAGTGCAAGCTCCGCCTCCCGGTTACACGCCATTCTCCTGCCTCAGCCTCCCAAGTAGCTGGGACTACAGGCACCTGCCACCACGCCCGGCTAATTTTTTGTGTGTGTTTTTTTAGTAGAGATGGGGTTTCACTGTATTAGCCAGGATGGTCTCGATCTCCTGACCTTGTGATCTGCCTGCCTCAGCCTCCCAAAGTGCTGGGATTACAGGCATGAGCCGTGGCGCCCAGCCCTTTTTTTTTTTGAGATGGAGTCTCGCTCTGTTGCCCAGGCTGGACTGCAGTGGTGCAATCTCAACTCACTGCAACCTCTGCCTCCCAGGTGCAAGCGATTCTCCTGCCTCTGCCTCCCAAGTAGCTGGGATTACATGCATGCACCACCATGCCCAACTAATTTTTGTATTTTTAGTAGAGACGGGGTTTCACCATGTTGGTCAGGGTGGTCTCGAACTCCTGACCTCAGGTGATCCACCCGCCTTGGCCTCCCAAAGTGCTGGGATTACAGGCATGAGCCATCCCGACGCAGATTTTATATTCCTTTGGAGGTATGAAATTACCTGTTAATTTTATATAATCATGGGCAAATTCACCATCAGACCATTGTGGACGTCAGTGAAGTCCCTTGAAAATTGATACTGTCGGCCGGGCGCGGTGGCTCAAGCCTGTAATCCCAGCATTTTGGGAGGCCGAGACGGGCGGATCACGAGGTCAGGAGATCGAGACCATCCTGGCTAACACGGTGAAACCCCGTCTCTACTAAAAAATACAAAAAACTAGCCGGGCGAGGTGGCGGGCGCCTGTTGTCCCAGCTACTTGGGAGGCTGAGGCAGGAGAATGGCGTGAACCCGGGAGGCGGAGCTTGCAGTGAGCTGAGATCCGGCCACTGCACTCCAGCCTGGGCGACAGAGCCAGACTCCGTCTCAAAAAAAAAAAAAAAAGAAAATTGATACTGTCAATCTATTCTTCAAGGTCAGCAAAGCCCAGATGACATGATTATGGATCTTCCAGAAAGTGCTCTTCTGACATTTTATCTCCATGTGTATATGTATTTGTGCTACAAATTGGTTGGAAGCAGTTCTGAGGCTCATGGGTATAAGGATTTTGTGAAGGTCTCAGTTGTAAGGGCCCCTTCTTTGTGCCTGAGCTCTGTGTTCCCAGTAACTTCCTAGCCTCATGCAATGGGACAGAAAGTAAAAGGAAAAACTGAGTCTATGATAAATATTACGCTCGCAGCCGGGCGCGGTGACTCATGCCACCACATGGGGACATATATATATCGGAAACAAGTTGAAATTAATATGTCTCTAAAAGAGTATTTCCATTCAATCAGCAGAATCTGAGTGCTTCTAATGGCCTCAAATACTTCAGGACGATATGGGCAGCTAGACCTTGTTACAAGTTGGATTTCCAGAAGCCTCCTGTCCTCTCATATATAACAAAGGGGATAGAAGATTCTCAATGTGTATTTACTTATTAAAACCTCCACCTCATTTAATCCCACATCTTCAGGAATGCTGAATGATTTGGGTAATAAGAAATTACGCTGTGGGCTGGGTGTGGTTATTCATACCTGAAATCACAACACTTTGGGAGGCCGAGGCAGGAGGATCACTTGAGGCCGAGAGTTCAAGATCAATCCGGACAACATAACAAAACCCCATTTCTAACAAAAAAAAAATTAAAAATTAGCTGGGTGTGGCGTTGCACATCTGTAGTCCTAACTACTCGTGAAGCTGAGGCAGAAGGATGTCTTAGGGGCCCAGGGATCTGAGGCTACAGTGAGTTATGATTGCTGCACTTGAGCCTGGGTGACAGAGCAAGACCCTGTCTCTTAGAAAACAACAAACACACAAAATAAGAATTTATCTCATAAAGAATTGAAGATCTTGCCTGTAATCCCAGCAATTTGAGAGACCAAGACTGGTGAATCGCTTAAGCTGAGGAGTTTGAGACCAGCCTGGGTAACATGGCAAAATCCCATCTCTACAAAAAATACACACAAAATACTTAGCCTGATGTAGTGGTGTGTTCCTGTAGTCCCAGTTACTCAGGAGGCTGAGGTTGGAGGATTGCTTGAGCCTGAGAGGTCTAGGCTCCAACGAGTTGTGATCGTACCACTGTACTCCAGCCTAGGTAGCAGAGCGAGACCATCTGTGTCTCAAAAAGGAGGGAAAAAAAATTGCTCTTAAAGTTTGTCTCATTTGTGTAGGATTTCTTTCATTTTTCCGAGTTGAACTAGATACTACCATTAGAGAGCAATAAGACTTACAGTGACCACGGTAAAGACGTAGCCATAAGTTTATGTGTTCAATGTGCTGTTAAATTTCTAACAATCGAGTCATACACTAAATGTCTGGAGACCACAAAATCATGTGTGAATTTTTTTTTTTTTTTTTTTTGAGATGGAGTCTCGCTCTGTCGCCCAGGCTGGAGTGCTGTGGCCGGGTCTCAGCTCACTGCAAGCTCCGCCTCCCGGGTTCCCGCCATTCTCCTGCCTCAGCCTCCCGAGTAGCTGGGACTACAGGCGCCCGCCACCTCGCCCGGCTAGTTTTTTGTATTTTTTTAGTAGAGACGGGGTTTCACCGTGTTAGCCAGGATGGTCTCGATCTCCTGACCTCGTGATCCGCCCGTCTCGGCCTCCCAAAGTGCTGGGATTACAGGCTTGAGCCACCGCGCCCGGCCAAAACGCGAGGCAATGTGAATTTCTTATGAATCGAGTATACCTCTCATCCTTGTCAATCTCACCTATTCTCCTCTACTTACATTGGATGTTTCAGGACTCAGTGGCTTTTGAGGATGTTTCTGTGAGCTTCAGCCAGGAGGAGTGGGCTCTGCTGGCTCCTTCACAGAAGAAACTCTACAGAGATGTGATGCAGGAAACATTCAAGAACCTGGCATCTATAGGTAAGGATGACATCATTTTTTCTTTTTTCTTTCTTCTTTTTCTTTCTTTTTTTTTGAGACAAAGTTTCACTTTTGTTGCCCAGGCTGGAGAGCAATGGCACTGTCTCAGCTCACCACAACCTCCATCTCCCAGCTTCAGGCAATTCTCCTGCCTCAGCCTCCCGAGTAGCTGGGATTACAGGCGTGTGCCACCACGCCTGGCTAATTTTTCTATTTTTAGTAGAGACGGGATTTCACCATGTTGGTCAGGCTGGTCTTGAACTCCTGACCGCAGGTAATCTGCCCACCTCAGTCTCCCAAAGTGCTGGGATTCCAGGCGTGAGCCACTGTGCCTGGCCTTTTTTTTGAGACTGAGTCTCGTCCTGTTCCCCAGGGTGGAGTACAGCGGCGGGATCTTGGCTCACTGCAACCTCCGCTTCCTGGGTTCAGGCTATTCTCCTGCCTCAGCTTCTCGAGTACCTGGGATTACAGGTGCCCACCACCATGCCCAGCTAATTTTTGTATTTTTAGTAGAGACAGGGTTTCACCGTGTTGGCCAGGCTGGTCTCCAACTGCTGACCTCAAGTGATCCTCCCACCTCAGCCTCCCAAAGTGTAGAGATTACAGGCATGAGCCACCGCACCCCAGTGACATCATTTTTTCTTTTGTTTTCTTTTTTCCGAGACAGAGCCTCACTCTGTTGCCCAGGCTGGAGTGCAGTGGCACGGTCTCTCCTCACTGCAAGCTCCACCTCCCAGGTTCACGCCATTCTCCTGCGTCAGTCTCCCAACTAGCTGGGACTACAGGCGCCCGCCGCCACGCCCGACTAATTTTTTGTATTTTTAGTAGAGACGGGGTTTCACTGTGTTAGCCAGGATGGTCTCAATCTCCTGATCTCGTGATCCGCCCACCTCAGCCTCCCAAAGTGCTGGGATTACAGGCGTGAGCCACCGCGCCCGGCCGACATCATTTTTTCATATAGTCAATTAGAGAACTAGCATTTCTTGCTCAAAATCACTGTTCTGAGGTTTGGAATCTGGAAAGGGAATACTTCTGTAAATAAACCAAGCATGGTTACAGCTCATTGTGAACCTATAATAATATTTGTATAATTTTTAATAATTTATCATGATTATTCTCGATCTACATTTTAGGGGAAAAATGGGAAGACCAGAATGTTGAAGAGCAACACAAAAACCAGGGGAGAAATCTAAGGTGAGTTGTACTCACAAGAAATAGCAGTGTTCCTTGAAAGAATCTTAAAAATATTATGGCCAGGCACCGTGGCTCACGCCTGTAATCTCAGCACTTTGAGAGGCTGCAGTGGGTAGATCACGAGGTCAGGAGTTCAAGACCAGCCTGGTCAACATGGTGAAACCCTGTCTCTACTAAAAATACAAAAAAGTTAGCCAGTTGTGGTGGTGGGTGCCTGTAATCCCAGCTACTCGGGAGGCTGAGGCAGAGAATTACCTGAACCCAGGAGGTGGAGGATGCGGCGAGCCGAGATCACGCCACTGCACTCCAGCCTGGGCAACAGAGTGATACTCCATCTCAAGAAAAAAAAAAAAAAGTTGTGACACTTTTAAAGCAAGAAAGAAGTGCAGCTCCAAATTTATTTGTTTATTTATTTATTTATTTAATTTTTTAAAAAAATTTTTTTCTCGAGATGAGGTTTTGCTCTGTCACTCAGGCTGGAGTGCAGTGGCATGATCTTTGCTCACTGCAACCTCCGCCTCCCAGGATCAAGTGATTTTCCTGCCTCAGCCTCCTGAGTAGCTGGGATTACAAGCACGTGCCACCACACTCGGCTAATTTTTGTTTTCTTGTTTTGTTTTGAGACGGAGTCTCGCTGTCTCCCAGGCTGGAGTGCAGTGGCGCGATTTCGGCTCACTGCAAGCTCTGCCTCCCAGGTTCACGCCATTCTCCTGCCTCAGCCTCCAAAGTAGCTGGGACTACAGGCACCCACTACCATGCCTGGCTAATTTTTTGTATTTTTAATAGAGACGGGGTTTCACCATGTTAGCCAGGATGGTCTCGATCTCCTGACCTCGTGATCTGCCCACCTCGGCCTCCCAAAGTGCTGGGATTACAGGCATGAGCCACTGCGCCCGGCCTAATTTTTGTGTTTTTAGTAGAGACAGGGTTTCGCCATGTTGGCCAGGCTGGTCTCAAACTCCTGACCTCAGATGATCTACCCACCTCAGCCTTCCAAAGTGCTGGGATTACAGGCATGAGCCACTGGGCCCAAATCTATTTATTATCAGAAAATGTTTACCAAAAATGTTTTCTCAAGTGACACAGATGTCCACTGGTTGAAAAATATTATTCTTGGGCCAGGCACTGTGCCTCACTCTTACAATCCCAAAACTTTGGGAAGGTGAGGTGGGCGGATCAGCAGAGGTGAGGAGATCAAGACCAGCCTGGCCAACATAGTGAAAACCTGTCTCTACTAGAAATACAAAAACTAGCCAGACTTGATGGTGCACACCTGTAATCCCAGCTACTCAGGAGGCTGAGGCAGGAGAATCACTTGAATCTGGGAGGCAGAGGTTGCAGTGAGCCCAGATCACACCACGCACTCCAGCCTGGGCAAGAGAGTGAGACTCCATCCTCTATCTCAAAAAAAAAAAAAAGAAAGAAAGAAAGAAAGAAAGAAAAATATTGTACTTGGGAACAATTTTTTTTGTTTTGTGAGACAGTGTCTCACTCTGTCACCCAGGCTGGAGTGCAGTAGTATGATCTTGGCTCACTGCAACCTCCAACCCCTGGGTTCAAGCAGTTCTTCTGCCTCAGCCCCCCAAGTAGCTGGGATTATAGGCACGTACCACCACACCGGGTGATTTTTGTATTTTTTAGTAGAGATGGGGTTTCACCATGTTGGCCAGGCTGGTCTCAAACTCCTGACCCCAAGTGATCCACCCACCTCGGCTTCCCAAAGTGCTGGGATTACAGGCATGAGCCACCATGCCCAGCCTTGGAAACAGTATTTTAAAGCCTCACATACAACTTCAGGAAGCCAAGGCGAGCAGATCATTTGAACTCAGGAGTTCGAAACCAGCCTGGGCAACAAGACGAGACCCTATCTCTACAAGAAATAGAAAATTCAGTCAGTCGTGGGGGTGCACGCCTGTAGTCCCACCTACATGGGAGGCTGAGGTGGGAGGATTGATTGAACCTGGGAGGTCAAGGCTGCAGTAAGCCATGATTATGGGCATTACTGTACTCCAGTCTGGGCAACAGAGTGAGACTCTGTCTCAAAACGAAACCAAAAAAAAAAAAACCCATACATCAATATTATTGTTCTGATAATAGCTATCAGTGACACAGGCCCTCTTGCTGAACATTGAGTATATTCATTTTTAAACAAGTGAGACAGGGCAGAAAACTATTTCCCTGAAAATGATAAAAATTTAGTTCTGCTGCCGGCTGCAGTGGCTCACGCCTGTAATCCCAGCACTTTGGGAGGCCAAGGCGGGCAGATCACTTGAGGTCAGGAGTTCAAGACCAGCCTAACCAACATGGCGAAACCCTATCTCTACTAAAAATACAAAATTAGCTGGATGTGATGGTGCATGCCTGTAATCCTAGCTACTTGGGAGGCCGAGGTAGGAGAATCACTTCAAGCTGGGAGGTGGAGGTTGCAGTGAGCTGAGATCGCGCCATTGCACTCCAGCCTGGGGAACAAGAGCGAAACTCCATCTCAAAAAAAAAAAAAGAAATTTAGTTCTGCTACCTGATGATAAATATAAAATCATTAATACACAACCAGTATTACTGTGCTTCTAATTTTTTACAGAAGCCATATGGGAGAGAGACTCTGTGAAGGTAAAGAAAGTAGTCAATGTGCAGAAACCGTCAGTCCCAATCTAAGTGTGAGGAAGAACACTGCTGGAGTAAAACCATATGAATGTACTGTCTGTGGAAAAGTCTTCGTGCGTCGTTCATCCCTTACTAGACACATGAGGTCTCACACTGGATATGAGCTATTTGAGAAGCCATATAAATGTAAGGAATGTGGGAAAGCCTTTAGTTATCTCAAATCCTTTCAAAGACATGAAAGGAGTCACACTGGAGAAAAACCCTATAAATGTAAACAATGTGGAAAAACCTTCATATATCACCAACCCTTTCAAACACATGAGCGGACGCACATTGGAGAAAAACCCTATGAATGTAAGCAATGTGGAAAAGCTCTTAGTTGTCCCAGTTCACTTCGAATTCATGAAAGGATTCACACTGGAGAAAAGCCCTATGAATGTAAAAAATGTGGGAAAGCCTTCAGTTGTCCCAGTTCTATTCGAATACACGAAAGAACTCACACTGGAGAGAAACCCTACGCATGTAAGGAATGTGGGAAAGCCTTCATTTCCCACACAAGTGTTCTAACACACATGATAACACACAACGGCGATAGACCTTATAAATGCAAGGAATGTGGGAAGGCATTCATTTTTCCCAGTTTTTTACGAGTACACGAAAGAATTCACACTGGAGAGAAACCCTATAAATGTAAACAATGTGGTAAAGCCTTCAGATGTTCCACTTCCATTCAAATTCATGAAAGAACTCATACTGGAGAGAAGCCCTATAAATGTAAAGAATGTGGGAAGTCTTTCAGTGCACGCCCAGCCTTTCGAGTACACCTGAGAGTGCACACTGGAGAGAAACCCTATAAGTGTAAAGAATGTGGGAAAGCCTTCAGTCGGACCAGTTACTTTCGAATACATGAAAGGACTCACACTGGAGAAAAACCCTACGAATGTAAAAAATGTGGGAAAACCTTCAATTATCCTCTAGATTTGCAAATCCACGAGAGAAATCACACTGGAGAAAAACCCTATGAGTGTAAGGAATGTGCAAAAGCCTTCATTTCTCTCGAGAACTTTCGAAGACACATGATCACCCACACTGGAGACGGACCTTATAAATGTAGGGACTGTGGGAAGGCCTTCATTTTTCCTAGTGCGTTACGAACACATGAGCGAACTCACACTGGAGAGAAACCCTATGAATGTAAACAATGTGGAAAAGCCTTTAGTTGTTCTAGTTACATTCAGATACATGAAAGAACTCACACTGGGGAGAAACCTTATGAATGTAAGGAATGCGGGAAGGCCTTTATTTATCCCACAAGCTTTCAAGGACACATGAGAATGCATACTGGAGAGAAACCCTATAAATGTAAAGAATGTGGGAAGGCCTTTAGTCTTCACAGTTCCTTTCAAAGACATGAAAGAATTCACAGTTGTGAGAAACCTCTTGAATGTAAGCAATGTGGAAAAGCCTTCAGTTTGTCCACATCCTTACAAAAGCATATGAGAATGCACACTCGATAGAAACTCTATAAATGGGAGAAACGGGAAAGTTTTCAATTCTAACAGATACTTTCAAAGTTGTGAAAATTCCCAGTGAAGAGAGAAATCCTACCAGTGTAATATAGAAAGCGAGATGCAAGATAATTCGTGTATAGTCAGGTACCATGTAATCATGTTTCATTGAGCAATGGACCATATACAGGTTGGTGGCCCCGTAAGATTATATAATACCTAAAACATTTCTATCAACTGCAATTTAGTAGCAGTAGAAACACCATAGTGCAGCACATTATTTAAGTGTTTATGGTGCTGGTGTAAACCTATTGCACAGTTGTATAAAAGTACAACACAGCTGGGCATGTTGGCTCACACCTGTAATCCCACCACTGGGAGACTAAGGCGGTAGGATTGCTTGATGCCAGGAGTTTGTGACTACTCTGGTCAACATAGTGAGACCCCGTCTCTACAAAAACTAAAAACATTTTCTAAGTGTGGAAGTACACCCTGTAGTCCCATCTACATGGGAGGCTGAGGCAGGAGGATTGCCTGAGCACGGGAGTTCAAGGCTACAGTGAACCAAGATCAAGCAATGGCAGCCCAGCATGGGTGACAGAGTGATACTCTGTATCAAAGATTAAAAAAAGTAAATTGGCTGGGCACAGTGGCTCATACCTGTCATCCCAGCACTTTGGGAGGCTGAGGTGGAAGGATCAGTTGAGGTCAGGAGTTCAAGACCGGCCTGGTTTCGGCTGGGCGCGGTGGCTCAAGCCTGTAATCCCAGCACTTTGGGAGGCCGAGACGGGCGGATCACGAGGTCAGGAGATCGAGACCATCCTGGCTAACACGGTGAAACCCCGTCTCTACTAAAAAAAATACAAAAAACTAGCCGGGCGAAGTGGCGGGTGCCTGTAGTCCCAGCTACTCGGGAGGCTGAGGCAGGAGAATGGCGTGAACCCGAGAGGAGGAGCTTGTAGTGAGCTGAGATCCGGTCACTGCACTCCAGCCTGGGTGACAGAGCAAGACTCCGTCTCAAAAAAAAAAAAAAAGACCGGCCTGGTTAACATGATGAAACCCTGTCTCCATTAGAAATACAAACGTTAGCTGGGTGTGGTGGTGCGCCTGTAGTCCCAACAACTTGAGAGGCTGAGACAGGAGACTCGCTTGAACCTGGGAGGTGGAGGTTGCAGTGAGCCGAGATCTGCCACTACGGTCCAGCCTGGGTGACAGAGCGAGAGACTGTCTCAAAAAAAAAAAAAAAATTACAGCACATATAATTATGTGCAATATATACTTGATAATAAATGGCTACATTACTGGTTTATATATCTACAATACTATTTTAAAATGTATTCGTATTTTTTTTTTAACAGTAAGACAGTCTCAGGCAGGTCCTTAAGGAGATATTCCAGAAAAAAGGCATTGTTATGATAGGCGATGACGGCTCCATGTGCAGGACTGCCCCTGAACGTATTCCAGCGGGACAAAACGTGAAGGCGGAAGACAATATTGATGATCCTCACCCCGGGTAGTCCTACACTAATGTGTGTTTGTGTCTTAGTCTTTAACAAAAATAATATTAAAAGTAAAAAAGAATTAATAGAAAAAGCTTATAGAATATGGACATAAAATATTTTTGTATAGCTGTACAATGTGTTTTAAGCTAAATTATTACGTCAAAGGTTTTAAAAATAAGTTTATAAAGAAAATAATGTACAGTAAGTTAAGGTTTATTATTGAGGAAAAAATGTTTTTATGAATGTAATCTAACTGTACAGTGTTTATAAATTCTCCATTAGTGTACAGTAACATCCTAGGCCTTCCCATTCACTCACCACTCACTGACTCATCCAGGGCAACTTCTAGTCCTGCAAGCTGTGTTCATGGCAAGCGTCCTATGCAGGTGCATCCTTTTTTATCTTTTATCTGCATGTTTACTGTGTGTATTTTCTATGTTTAGACTCATAAATACTTAACATTTTGTTACAATTTTCTGCAGTGTTCAGTACAATAATACGCTGTATGGTTTATAGCCCAGTAGCAATAGACTGTACCATATAGTCTAGATGTGTTGTAGCTATACCATCTAGATTTGTGTAAGTTCACTTTGTGATGTTTGTACCATAAGGAAATCACCTAACAACACGTTTCTCAGAACATATACCCATGATTAAGCAACTTCTGACTGTATAATGCTCCAGAAAATTCACACCATGATATAAATTCATCACACATGATATAAAAGTTAAGGCTAGGCATGGTGGCTTATGCCTATAATCCCAACACTTTGGGAGACCAAGGCAGGCAGATCACCTGAGGTCAGGAGTTTGAGACCAGCCTGGCCAAGATGGTGAAACCCCATCTCTACTGAAAATACAAAAATTAGCCGGGTGTGGTGGCATGTGCCTATAATTCCAGCTACTTGGGAGGCTGAGGCAGGAGAATCATTTAAACCTGGGAGGCGGAGACTACAGTAAGCTGAGATTGTGCCACTACACTCCAGCCTTGGCAACAGAGCAAGACTCCATCCTACACACCAAAAACTTAAAAAATTTTTTTTTATCACTGGCTTATGCTTCAAGTACATCTCTGGACATCAATTGTAACATTACTTTTCCAAGAAATCCTGGAGGTGAGAATTCTGTAAGTACTCTTTAAGCAGTAGTCGAAAGTTTAAAAGGTTGTGTTTTCTCTTTAAATCAGTTAGTAAAACTTTTCTCTTTTGATGTCTTGATTCATGAGTAAATTGAAGTGTTTTGGTTTTTTTTTGAGACGGAGTCTTGCTCTGTCCCCCAGGCTGGAGTGCAGTGGCGCGATCTCGGCTCACTGCAAGCTCCACCTCCCGGGTTCACACAATTCTCCTGCCTCAGCCTCCCGTAGCTGGGACTACAGGTGCCCACCACCACACCCAGCTTTCTTTGTATTTTTAGTAGAGACGGGGTTTCGCCATGTTAGCCAGGATGGTCTCGATCTGCTGACCTCATGATCCGCCTGCCTCATCCTCCCAAAGTGCTGGGATTACAGGCTTGAGCCACCGTGCGCAGCCTGAAGTGTATTTTTTTTTCTTTTATATATTTATTTATTTTTTTTATTTTTTTTTTGAGACTGAGTCTCGCTCTGTCGCCCAGGCTGGAGTGCAGTGGCCGGATCTCAGCTCACTGCAAGCTCCGCCTCCCGGGTTCACGCCATTCTCCTGCCTCAGCCTCCCGAGTAGCTGGGACTACAGGCGCCCGCCACCTCGCCCGGCTAGTTTTTTGTATTTTTTTAGTAGAGACGGGGTTTCACCGTGTCAGCCAGGATGGCCTCGATCTCCTGACCTCGTGATCCGCCCGTCTCGGCCTCCCAAAGTGCTGGGATTACAGGCTTGAGCCACCGCGCCCGGCCTTTTTTTTTCTTTTAAAGACCAGTGTTAGTAGAAGGTGTATTTTTAATATACAATTAATTTTAATTTGTATATGGTTTTTCAGTTCTCTGAATAAAGAGATTGTTGAATACTGACACATTGGTAACTGTAGTACTTTTCCTACTGGCCTCATGTGGAAGGTGGTGCGTATATTATCCATTATATATTTGTTTCACCTTTCTTTTGCGAGAAACTACTTTTTAAATTTCTTGGCCAGACACGGTGGCTCACTCCTTTGTAATCCCAGCACTTTGGAAAACCAAGGCAAACAGATCACTTGAGGTCCGGAGTTCAAGACCAGCCTGGCCAACATGGTGAAACCCCATTCTCTACTAAAAATAACCAAAGTTAGCCGGGCATGTTGGAGGGTGCCTGTAATCTCAGCTACTCGGGAGGCTGAGGCAGGAGAATTGCTTGAACCTGGAAGGCAGAGGTTGCAGTGAGCCGAGATCACGCCACTGCACTCCAGCCTGGACAACAGAATGAGACTACACATCAAAAAAAAATAAAACGTAATAAATTTCTTGCCGGACGCAGTGGTTTACGCCTGTAATCCCAGCACTTTGGGAGACCGAGGCGGGTGGATCACGAGGTCAGGAGATTGAGACCATCCTGGCTAACACAGTGGAAACCCCGTCTCAACTAAAAATACAAAAAAAAAAAATAGCCAGGAGTGGTGGCGGGAGCCTGTAGTCCCAGCTACTCCGGAGGTTGAGGCAGGAGAATGGCGTGAACCCAAAGGCGGAGCTTGCAGTGAGCCGAGATCGCGCCACTGCACTCCAGTCTCGGGGCGACAGAGCAAGACTCTGTCTCAAAAAAAAAAAAAGAACGAAAAGTTACCCAGTGATGATGTGAACAAGCCGGCACCAGATGGGAAAGCGGCTGAGCCCCGGTTGCCCTACCCCATTCACCTGCGACGGCACCAGTAGGTCCCCAAGGGCAGAGGGGAACTTCATACGCCAGTCATCTTCCACGATTCTCAAAGACCGCGGACCCCCATCCCACAGTAACAATCTTAGGCTCCCCCGGATGCCGCAGTAACTATCTCAGGAAAGTCCGTTATGCAGCACCGCCTGTGGCGACCAAGAAGACCTTGCCATCTCCCTCGGTCTCCTGGAACACTGTGTTGGGCTCTCCGGCCGGATCTTGTCCCTCACATGGGACAACCAAGCTCAGGGGACGATATCAGAGTGATCACCAAGTGGGGCCCGACCACCGGTGCGACTGCGCCAGACCTGGACCTTCCCCTACCCCACCAGATGCCACCTGATCAAGGTCTCACTCCAACCTGTATCTCGGCCCAAAGCAGTCAGAGGGTAGCCTGCTGGGCCCGGGCCACGCTCCACGGATTTCCTGAATGGCTAGGGCTGATTCCCAGCCTCTACAGGCAGGCTTAGAAAAATTTGGGAGAGTCCAGCTGGGTGCAGTGGCTCATGCCTGTAATCCCAGCACTTTGGGAGGCTGAGGCAGGCGGATCGCCTGAGGTCGGGAGTTCCAGACCAGGCTGACCAACATGGAGAAACACCGTCTATACTACAAATACAAAATTAGCCGGGTGTGGTGGCACATGCCTATAATCCCAGCTACTAGGGAGGCTGAGGTAGGAGAATCGCTTGAACCTGGAAGGCAGACATTGCGGTGAGCTGAGATCATGCCATTGCACTCTAGCCTGGGCAACAGGAGCAAAACTCCGTCTCAAAAAAAAAAAAAAAAAGAAAAATTTGGGAGAGGCTGGGCATGGCAGCTCAAGCAAGTCATCCCAACACTTTGGGAGGCTGAGGCGGGAGGATCACTTTAGTCCAGGATTCTGAGGTTGCAATGTGTTCTGATCAGGCCAGCACACTCCAGCGTGGGTGACAGAGGGAGACTCAGTCTCCAAAAAGATAACTCAGAAGAAATAAACAATTTTGAGGCTGGGCACAGTGGCTCACACCTGTAATCCCAGCACTTTGGGAGACTGAGGCAGGCGGATCACCTGAGGTTGGGAGTTTGAGACCAGGCTGGCCAACATGGTGAAATCCTGTCTCTACAAAGAAAAACAAAAGTTAGCCGGGTGTGGTGGCGGGCACCTGTAATCCCAGCTTCTCAGGTGGCTGAGGCAGGAGAATCGCTTGAACCTGGGAGGTGGAGGTTGCAGTGAGCCGAGATCGTGCCATTGCACGCCAGGTTGGGTGACACAGTGAGACTATGTCTCAAAAAATAAACAATTTTGGTTGGCACTTCCTACCATGGGGCCCCACGCAGAAGGGTAGACAGCCCTGGGGTGCTCTCCCCAGACTACCTTGGCACATTTCACTGCTTTCTCCTTCTAGAAGACTTTATTTTTTTGTTTTTTGAGACAGCATCTTGCTCTGTCACCCAGGCTGGAGTGCAGTGGCGCCATCTCGGCTCACTGCAACCTCCACCTCCTGGGTTCTAGCGATTCTGGTGCCTCAGCCTCCTGAGTAGCTGGGATTACAGGCATGCACCACCACACCAAGTTAATTTTTTGGGTTTTTTTTGGTAGAGATGGGATTTCACCATGTTGGTCAGGCTTGTCTTGAACTCCTGGCCTCAAGTGATCAGCCAGCCTTGGCCTCCCAAAGCACTGAGATTACAGATGTGAGCTCCTGTGCCTGGCCCTAGAAGGAGACTTTTCTTTTTTTTTTTTTTTTTACTGAGACAGCGTCTTGCTCTGTCGACCAGGTTGGAGTGCAGTGACACAATCTCGGCTCACTGCAACCTCCCTGTCCCAGGTTCATGCAATTCTCCTGCCTCAGCCTCCATAGTAGCTGGGACTACAGGCACCCGCTACCACGCCCAGCTAATTTTTTTGTATTTTTAGTAGAGATGGGGTTTCACCATGTTAGCCAGGATAGTCTCAATCAGAAGGACACTTTTTAAAGTTTTCAGGGGATTCATCCTGTGGCCAGACTCTATGGAGCAGGACAACTATGCCGGGGTGCCCTTCTCAGGCCTCTCTGGCTCACCTGTAATAATCCCTGTCTTTAGAGGGTGACTTAGACAAATTTTCAAGGAGCATATCCAGGAACCAGGCCCCACGTGTGACCAAAACTAGGCCTGGGGTGCTCTGCTGTAGGGTTCCTAGCTCACCTAAGCTGTTTCATTATCTCCACCCCATCCCCAAGGACCTACAAATATTTCCTGGAGGCACATCCCACAGTCAGAGGCCTCTGCAGGATGGCAGCTCACCTGTGGTCCTTCTGCTGGCCTCTTTATTTGGTTGCGACCAGTCCCTACCACTGGCTGGGACACAGGAATCTTTGCACTCAGAGCCTCCTATGAAGGAGCCCACACGGGGCTGTGGGCAAACTCAGGTCACCCTCTCCAGGCCTCTCGTTGGCCAGGTCCAATCTCTCTTCCTGGAGGGGGACTTATAAAAGTTTGGGGCGGGAGGTCACATGTTAAAACAGGGACGCATGTGGGACCAGGGCTGAGCCTGGAAAGTACTCCACAGTCCTTACTCAACCCAGGCCAGTCACTACCATAGGAGGGGGACTTAGAAATACTTTTGGTGGGGGTGATACCTCCAGTAACAGGTCCAATATGGCAGATGGGTGCAGGGAGCCCTTTTTAGGCCTCACAAGCTGGCCCAGCCCTCTGTCAAGAAGGAAACTTGAAAAGCACACATCTGGCCGGGCGCGGTGGCTCAAGCCTGTAATCCCAGCACTTTGGGAGGCCGAGACGGGCGGATCACGAGGTCAGGAGATCTAGACCATCCTGGCTAACATGGTGAAACCCCGTCTCTACTAAAAAAAATACAAAAAACTAGCCGGGCGAGGCGGCGGGCGCCTGTAGTCCCAGCTACTCGGGAGGCTGAGGCAGGAGAATGGCGTGAACCTGGGAGGCGGAGCTTGCAGTGAGCTGAGATCCGGCCACTGTACTCCAGCCTGGGCGACAGAGTGAGACTCCGTCTCAAAAAAAAAAAAAAAAAAAAAAGCACACATCTGGTGACCATGCCCCAAGTGGGACCACAGAAGAGTGTCCCCTGCCATCCCACCCTGGCATCCCTAGGTGGCCCATGCTAACTGGCCCATTGGAGGGGTTCTCAGAGGAAACATTAGAGGGCCAACATGATACCACCCTCACTGGGCTTCCCTGTCCACCCTGGGCCAGTCCCTTGTCATCAGAGGGGGCCTAAGAAACATATGCTGTTGGTGCTTGCAAACTGACCCCTAGAACACTTAAGAACTTTTTATTTTTATTTATTTATTTTTTTGAGACGGAGTCTCGTTCTGTCACCAGGCTGGAGTGCAGTAGCACAATCTCGCCTCACTGCAATCTCCGCCTCCTGGATTCAAGTGATTCTCCTGCCTCAGCCTCCTGAGTAGCTGGGACTACAGGTGAGCGCCATCATGCCCGGCTAATTTTTGAATTTTTAGTAGAGAAAGGGTTTTACCATGTTGGCCAGGATGGTCTCGATCTCTTGACCTTGTGATCCACATGACTTGGCCTCCCAAAGTGCTGAGATTACAGGTGTGAGCCACCGCGCCCTGCCTACTTTTTTTTTTTTTTTTTTTTCTAGAGACAGGATCCGCTCTATCACGCAGGCTGGAGTGCAGTGGAGCCATCATGGTTCACTGCAGCCTCAAACTTCTGGGCTCAAGCAATCCTTCCACCTCAGCCTCCCGAGTAGTAGCTGGGGATTATAACTGCATGCCATCCTACCTGGATAATTTTCTAATTTTTAATTTTTTTTTCAAGAGATAGGATCCAGGCTGGTCGTGGTGGCTCATGCCTGTAATCCCAGCACTTTGGGAGGCCGAGGCAGGCAGATCACTTGAGGTCAGGAGTTTGAGGCCAGCCTGGCCAACATGGTGAAACCCCATCTCTACTAAAATTACAAAAAGGAGCCAGGCATGGTGGGGGGCACCTGTAGTCCCAGCTACTTGTAAGGCTGAGGCAAGAGAATCGCTAGAACCCGGGAGGCAGAGGTTGCAGTGAGCCAAGATCGGGCCACTGCACTCCGGCCTAGGCAACAGAGAAGGACTCCATCCCCCACCCCCGCCACCACACACACACAAAGAGATAGGATCTGGCTCTCTTCTCCAGGCTAGGGTGCAGCGGTGTGATTATCACTTACTGCAGCCTTGACCTCCTGTGCTCAAGCAATTCTCCCAAGTAGTTGGGAATACAGACACCTGTCACCACACTCGGCTAATTTTTTAAATTTTTTGTACAGACAGGGCCTCATTTTGTGGCCCAGGCTAGTCTAGATCTCCTGGGCTCAAGTGATTCTCCCTCCTCAGTCTCCAGAGTTGTTAGGATTATAAGAGCAAGCCACCACACCCGGCTGTGGGTTATAAATTCTGTCCCCCTCCAACAAGCAAATAACAAACAAACAAAAAAAACCCACACTCAGTCACAGAGTGACCTGAGTCTTAGTAGTAGCATTTTAATGGCAGCAGCCCCAAGAGGAGAGTGAGAGTCTGCTCTGCCCCCGAGCAGGGGGCTTGGGCTTGGAGGGGCCATCCCAGCAGACCTAACCATCCACCTCCTTCCACTGAACTGAGGCCAGGAAAGTGCGGATTTCCATGGGTTCCAGCGTGATGTTGGCCGGGTCCAGCTGGTAGGGAGTTCGGTGGGGTGTGGGGCCTGGAGAGGTGTGGGGGAAGGAGGAGTGAGGGGGTGCAGACTTCCTCTGACTTACGCCACTATGCTTCCTCCCCTGGTTCTGGACACAGCTGCACATCCCCGAATCTGTCTCCAGGGCCTCAATCCCAGACTCCTAACCTGCTTCCCCAGCCCTGAATACACTCCCAGGTCCAATGCCTGGCCACTGTCCTCATACCCTCAATCTGACCCCAGGGGTGATGGACACCCTCCCAGAACTAGACACGAATGGGGATTTTCAAATCTTGTTCTAGGAAATAAACACCACCCACAAACCTCAAGACCCATTCCCAGTTTGCCGTACCCATTTCAGATCCGTTAAGCCCTAACCTGGATCTGGACTCTGCCCCCATACCCTCGTGACCCTTTTGGGTCCTGGCCAACATCCCATGCCTCACACATTGCCCCCACCTGCCGGCCCCAGGTAAGACTCCACCCCTTCTCTACCCCTGACCAGGGCCCCACCTGTGTTTGTTGTCCACTTGAGCCTGGAGGCTGCCTCACGGAGCTGGTTGGCCACCAGCGTGGTCTCCTGCAGGCGGGTGATGGTGAAGGTGGAGAACAGGTCCTGCGGGGAAGGGGATGGGCCCAGATGAGTTGGAGCAAAGCCAGGTTTCCCTTCTCTCCCTCTTTCTTGCCTCTCTCCGATCTCCTTCTCAATTCTGCCCTTCTCACCCTCAAGTTCAAGGTAACGGGGGCGCTCAGGTTACGTCCGGAATCCTCTCCTACGGCAAACTGGTGCTCCAAGCGCAGCAGCACCATCTCGGGGCCCCAGCTAGCCAGCGTGAGCAGGTGCACCGAGGGCGGCAGCTCCCTGCGCAACCCGGAGAACTGCGGGAGAGACGGCGGGGCTGAGTTTGAGGGGGCGGGGCCTGGATGGAGAAGGGCGGGGCTGAGCCAGGTCAGGAGGCAGGGCTAGGTTGTAGGGGCGGGGTTTCGCCGGAGACCGGCAGGCTCAGCCGAGAGGAGAGGCCAGGGCCGTGACAGGGAGGGCTGAGCCAATGGCGAGATGGGTCGGTCCTAAGCTTAGGGTTCGAGTTCCGACGGAGTAGAACTGATGTGACCTGAGACTCTGGGAGTTATGGCGGGGCTGAAGCCGCGGGGCGGGGTGAGGCGGGACAGAGCCTGGGGGAGGTGAGGAGGTGAGGGCGGGAGCGGGGTTAAAGTGAATGGACGGGGCCGGAGGTGAGGAGGTGGTTTAGGGGCCTGAGCTACAGCTGTGCCTCTACACAGTCCAGGCGGGTTGGGAGGGGCGGGCACTGGGCGGGGACTGTCCAGGGGATGGGGCTGGCCCGAGGGTTTGGGGCTAATTAGGAAAATCTGCAACCAAACCCGGCTCCCTGGTAGACTTCATTCCGGTCCTCTCTGCCCACCCCGCTGCCCCTCACCTGCGTGCGCGGAGGAGCCCCGAGATTGTAGGCGGCGCCGCCACCCGGGGCCAGCACCACCTGCGGGGCCAGGACCTCCTGCTCGGCCAGGAGTCGGTGCCCAGCAGCTGCAGCCTGGGCTGTGTCCAGCAGCACCAGGTGGCGCCCTCGCACCCACGCCCCCGACCCGTTCTCCATTAGTGGCTCCGATACTCCGCGTTCATCGTCCTTCAGCAGCCTTCGGTGCACCTGGGGGGAGAGTGGCCAGGAGGGGGTGAGAGTCGTGGGTTTGTGGGTGTCCTTGGGCCAGAAACTGGGTAAGGGCGTGTGGGAATGTCAACAGAAATTAAAGGGTGGGAGGAACAGATGATGAGGTGAGGGTCTGGTAGGGCAACCCCAGCAGAGGCAGGATCCAAGTAGGCATGGGAACCAGGCCGGAGGGAGGTAAGTGCCTAACAGGGGGGCCTGGATATGGCACGTCAGAGCCTGGAGGGAGCCTGGGTAGGAAATGGAGAAAAACGGAGAGGAAAAGTCGCACATAGAAATGGAGTCCTCGGCCGGGTGCGGTGGTTCACGCCTGTAATCCCAGCACTTTGGAAGGCCGAGGTGGGTGGATCACCTGACGTCAGGAGTTCCAGACCAGCCTGGCCAACATGGTGAAACCCCATCTCTACTAAAAATATCAAAATTAGCCAGGCGTGATGGTGTGTGCCTGTAATCCCAGCTACTCGGAAGGCTGAGGCAGGAGAATCGCTTGAACCTGGGAGGCAGAGGTTGCAGTGAGCTGAGATAGCACCATTGCACTCCAGTTTGGACAACAAGAGCAAAACTCCATCTCAAAGAAAAGAAAAGAAAAAAAGAAAAGAAAAGAAAGAAACGGAGTCCTCAGCTTAGTGGGGCCTGAAAGCAGAGAACTGGGCCAGAAACAGCCTTCAAGGTCCAGCAGGGGGCCAGGTTGGGAGGACCCTGGCTCGGATGGGGCTCTGACCCACTCACCATGAGCTCCAGCGAGCCATCTCTCAGGCTGCTTCCCCCCTGGGAGCGGTCAGTCAGCACAGTCAGCTGCATGTTTCCATCCTGGGGGGTTGAAGGGTGAGAGTGGAGGGCAGTCAATCCCAACCCCAGGCAGCCTTGAGATGCTGCAGATAAGGGGTGATTCCCTTTCTATCGAGGTGGGGAGGTGCAGGGTGGGGGAGAGCTACCGTAATGTAAATCCGGGTGTTGACTGGATAGTAGTTTCCTGCCACAGGCTCCGTCTGGTTCAGTTTCCAGGTGGGTCGATAATCCCGCCTGCGGTTGGGGGTGAGCTGGTCAGGCTTGGGGTCTGGCTCCCCCGCTCTTTTTTATATTATTATTATTATTTTTGAGATGGAGTCTCACTCTTGCCCAGGCTGGAGTGCAGTGGCGTGATCTCGGCTCACTGCAAGCTCTGCCTCCCGGGTTCACGCCATTCTCCTGCCTCAGCCTCTCGAGTAGCTGGGACTACAGGCACCCACCACCACACCCGGCTAACTTTTTGTATTTTTAGTAGAGATGGGGTTTCACCGTGTTAGCCAGGATGGTCTGGATCTCCTCACTTCGTTATCCGCCCACCTTAGCCTCCCAAAGTGTTGGGATTACAGGCATGAGCCACCGCGCCCGGCCTGGCTCCCCCACTCTTCACTCTCCCTTCATCCTCTGTCTCCCATGCTCATGTAATCAGCAAATTCCCCCACAACCCCTGGGCCCCAACACACCACTAACGACCCCCTCAGTGCTCTCAGTCACCCTCTACCTCCTCTCCAGGATCTCCCGGCCATTGCTGTCTGTGTAGAAGCGTCCCTTTGTCTCCAGCGGTGTGTCAAAACGGCTGATGACCTCCTTCCCCCAGGTGTCACTGTACCCAATGGGATGGCAAGGTTGTGAGCCTTGGATAAACCCCACTCTGCCCTTGCTTCCACACCCCTCTCCCAGCCTGTGCCACTCACCCCACAGGTATCGGCCCCACCGACCACTCCAACTCCAGGTGCCGCTGTCCTGGGTACAGGCGAACCACCTGGGAACACCAGGCTGAGAAGTTCTGGTGCACCTCCTGCACCAAGGGCGTCTGCAGGCACACAGGTGAGGTGGGTGTCAGCCTGTACCTTAGCAGAGGTGAGTCCTACAAATGTCCCCTCACCCTGGCCATAAACCCCATTAAAGCCTACATCAGGGTCAACCTTTAGTCACTGCCACATAATTCTTTTTTCTTTTGAGACAGAGTTTTGCTCTGTTGCCCAGGATAGAGTGCAGTGGCACGATCTCGGCTCACTGCAACCTCCACCTCCTGGGTTCAAGCAATTCTCCTGCCTCAGCATCCCAAGTAGAGGGATTACAGGCACCTGCCACCATCCCCGGCTGATTTTTGTATTTTTAGTAGAGATGGGGTTTCTATCCATGTTGGCTAGACTTGTCTGAAACTCCTGACCTCAGATGATCTGCCTGCCTTGGCCTTGCAAAGTGGTGGGATTACAGGCATGAGCCACCGCACCCGGCTTCTTTTTTTTTTTTTTTTTTCTTTTTTTGAGACAGGGCATCACTATGTAGGCACCTGATCAGCAAATGCTCCCATCTGGTCTTGAACTCCTGCTTCAGTCTCCCAATGTGCTGGGATTACAGGCATGAGCCACTGCACCTGGCTTGCCACATCACTCTTGAGTGTGGCATAAATGCCTCCTGTTCACCACTGCCCCATAGAATACGATTCTAGCGTGGCACATGGCTACCTAGGATAAAGACTACATTGTCCAGTCTTCCCTGAGGCTATCAGTAGCTGAGTGACCACAGTTTGCCCCATAGAAAGTGATCCAAGTGGTGTCAACAATGTTCCTTGCCCCTGTCACTCTGCTACTGACTCAAATACAGATGTGGCGGTTGGAGCTTTAGCAGCCATCTTGGACCATGAGGTGGAAACTGAATACTGGGGAAGGCAGAGCAATGAGATAGAAGAGGAAGTCCTGGGTGATTATGGAACTACCCCACCTTCTCTGGACTAACAGCCAGACTGTTTGTTAGAAGAAAAGAATCTTCTATCTTATTCTACTCACAGTTAATTTGGGTAACTCTGTTAGAACAGGCACAACTATATCCTAATACAGTGACCCAGATATGCAGACATTCATCTAAAAGGGACTCACATGAAATTCAAGGCTCTTGAATGTGAACAAATGTGAGTTTTGCCATCTATGAAAGTCAAACATCAATGAGAGGCCCTGGGAAACCCCTGTCCCTAGCCAGATGCACCCACAAGCATTCACCCTGAGACTCACGCAAACCCAATCAATCCAAGGGTGGACTCTCAAATATCCACTCCAGATATAAGCTCCTCTTACTACAGACTTTGGTGAATTTTTCAAGCAGTGATATTTGGCTCTCCTGATTTACAGGCCAAGTGGGAATGCCCCACCCCCAATTTCCAAAACTAAGTATATAAATGTCCACAGCGGATGAGAATGGCTTTGTATGTGTCCTACGGGGAGACTCTCATACAACCAGCCATGAATATCAAGTCTATGGGAGGACCGTCAAATATTCCCCCCGCTGGTCTTAGTCCATTGATCTGAAGGAAAAGTAAATCCTCCCCTACCCTCATGCTACACATGGCCCACCACCCTCCTGGGCTCCCTAACTCCCCCATTCCCAACTGCCCACTCATCATTCCTAGTCCCTGACCTTCACCAGGCGGATCTGAGCCCAGCGGCTCACAGGCAGTGGTTTCTGTTGGTTGGGTCTGAAGATGTAGGCACCCGAGGCCTGGTCACTTTCGCTGTCACCTATACTGGCGTTGTACCTGGGGTTGGGGGAGGTGAAAGTCAGGTAAGGAAGGGGCCCTAGCTCCAAGCCGAGCATCACCACACCACCCTCAGGCCTGGTGATCCTCCCTTACCAGAAGAAGGTCTGGCGAACAGGCAGTAGGAGTCGCTGATTCATGTTCATAATCTCCATCAACAGCCCTGTGTCAGGATCAAACGTTGCCCGGATGTGCTGGGCAGAAAAGGGTCCACAGATGGGTTTGTGTGTGTGTGTGTTTGTGTATGTGTGTGTTTTGTTTTTTTTTTTGTTCGTTTGTTTTTTGAGACTGAGTCTCACTCTGTCGCCCAGGCTAGAGTACAGTGGTACAATCTTGGCTCACTGCAACCTCCACCTCCCGGGCTCAAGTGATTCTCGTGCCTCAGCTTCCTGAGTAGCTGGGATTACGGGCGCCCGCCACCCTCCTGGCTAATTTTTGGATTTTTAGTAGAGAAGGGGTTTCACCATGTTGGCCAGGCTGGTCTCGAACCCCTGACCTCAAGTGATCTGCCTGCCTCGGCCTCCCAAAGTACTAGGATTACAGGCATAAGCCACCACACCCAGCTGGATTTTTTTTTTTTTTTTTTAAGACAGAGACTTGCTCTGTCGCCCAGTCTGCAGTGCAGTGGCGCAATCTCAGCTCACTACAGCCTCTGCCCCCTGGGTTCCAGCAATTATCCTGCCTCATCCTCCTGGATGGCTGGGATTACAGGCGCAAGCCACCATGCCTGGCTAATTTTTGTTTTTTTGGTAGAGATGGGGTTTTGCAATGTTGGTCAGGCTGGTCTCGAACTCCTGACCTCAGGTAATCCATCCGCCTTGGCCTCCCAAAGGGCTGGGATTACAGGCATAAGCCAATGCACCCGGCCTGGGTTTTTTTTTGTTTTGTTTTGTTTTGAGACTGAGTCTTGCTCTATTGCCCAGGCTGGAGTACAGTGGTGTGATCTTGGCTCACTGCAACCTCTGCTTCCCGGGTTCAAGCAATTCTCCTGCCTCAGCCTCCTGAATAGCTGGGACTACAGGCACATGCCACCATACCTAGCTAATTTTTGTATTTTCACTAGAGACGGGGTTTCACCATATTGGCCAGGCTGGTCTCGAACTTCTGACCTTGTGATACACCTGCCTCAGCCTCCCAAAGTGCTGGGATCACAGGCATGAGCTAACGCGCTGGCCCCTTTTTTTTCAATTTAAAATTTTTTTAGGGCCGAGCGCAGTAGCTCACTCCTGTAATCCCAGAAGTTTGGGAGACCGAGTTGGGTGGATAACCCGAGGTCAGGAGTTTGATACCAGCCTGGCCAACACAGTGAAACTCTATCTCTACTAAATTTTTTTTAAAAATTAAATTAAATTTGTTTTCTAGAGATGGGGTCCCACTGTGTTGCCTGGGGCTAGTCTCCAAACCCTGGGCTCAAGCAGCCCACCATACCCAGCCATTCAACCTGATTTTCTTTTTTTTGTTTGTTTTTGAGACAGAGTCTTGCTCTGTCCCCCAGGCTGGAGTGCAGTGGCATGATCTCGGCTCACTGCAACCTCCCCGTCCTTGGTTCAAACGATTCTCCTGCCTCTCCCTCCAGAGTAGCTGGGACTACAAACATATACCACCACGCCCAGCTAATTTTTGTATTTTTGGTAGAGACAAGGTTTCACTATGTTGGCCAGGCTGGTCTCAAACTCCTGACCTCAGGTGACCTGCCCACCTCAGCCTCCCAAAGTCCTGGGATTACAGCCTCCCAAAGTCCTGAGCCACCATGCCCACCCCAACCTTATTTTCAATCTCACCACCTCTTACCACCTCCGTGGCCTTCCAGGGCTAGTGCAGTCAACCCCTTCCAGGTGCCGGCACTTCCACACTGGCTGCCTACAATCTGTTCCCCCACAACAGCCAGAGCACACCTGTGATACCCTAAGTCCCATCAAAGCCCTCCTCTGCTGCAGACCAGGGCCAGCTTGGGCATCTGATGTGTGAACCACAATGCCAGAACTCACAAGACTTTTAGAGGCCTGTGGGAATGTTTTAACTTCTTTCTTTCCGTTTTTTTTTTTTTTTTTTTCAGATGGGGTCTGGCTCTGTTGCCCAGGCTGTGGAGTACAGTGGCGCGATCTCGGCTCACTGTAAGCTCCGCCTCTCAGGTTCACGACATTTTCCTGCCTCAGCCTCCCAAGTAGCTGGGACTACAGGCACCTGCCACCACGCCCAGCTAATCTTTTTGTATTTTTAGTAGAGACGGGGTTTCACCATGTTCGCCAGGATGGTCTCGATCTGCTGACCTCATGATCCACCCCCCTCGGCCTCCCAAAGTGCTGGGATTATAGGCGTGAGCCACCGCGCCCAGCCTCTTTTCTTTCATTTTAATAAAAATATAAAAAAGATGTTTTCTTCCTAACATGAACAGTCCAACTACAAAACTTCTTTTTTTTTATTTTTTGAGACAGGGTCTCACTTTGTTACCCAGGCTGGAGTGCAGTGGCATGATCTCGGCTCACTACAACCTCTGCCACCTGGGCTCAAGCAATCCTCCTTCCTCAGCCCCCAAGTGGCTGGGATTACAGACATTACCACCATGCCCAGCTAATTTTTTATATTTTTTGTAGAGCCTGGGTTTCACCATGTTGCCCAAACTGGTCTCGAACTCCTGAGCTCAGTAGATCCACTCACCTCGGCCTCCCATGGTGCTAGAATTACAGGTATGAGCCACCATGCCCGGCCTATTTTATTATTATTCTTTTCAGACACGGTTTTGCTCTGTTGCCAGGATGGAGTACAGTGGGATAGTCACAGCTCACTGCAACCTTGAACTCCCCAGCTCAAACCTCCCATCTGGGCCTCCAAATTAGCTGGGACAACTCCTGGGCTCAAGTGATCCTCCTGCTTCAGCCTCCCAAAGAGCTAGGCTTAGACACATGAGCAACAATGACTGGCAAAAGCCAAAGTCTTCCTTTTGGTCCTCAAGGCCCTCAAGGTCTGACCTGTCACCCGTTCACCCTGCTTCAGCCACACTGGGTTCCTTGTGGCTCCTGGGATGCTGCACACTCTCCTGCCTGAGGGCTTTTGTGCCTGTTATTCTCTCCCCACCTGGATCTCTCCAAATAGGAGGAAGAGACTCCTTCCCTCAGGTCATATCTTAAATGTCACCTTTATCAGGAACACATTCCCTGAAACGTCCCCACCAAAACTGCAAACCACCACCTGCCTCCAGCTCTGACCTATCTGTCAAGTGTCACCCATGATCACACTGGGTCCTCATAACAATCCCAGGAAAGGACACTGAGGCTCCGACAAAGGTCACTTGCTCAAGGACACACAATGATTGGAGTGGTGACAGGAGGTCATGAGCCTAGGAACCTGCTGACCCAGAGTCCACACAGCTTACCATAACACTTCAAATTTGTCACAGGAAAGGGGATTGAAATGGGGTCTCACCTCATTTTCGATGGTTAAAGCAGGGGACCAGGATCTCCTGGGGATGGGCTGGGGTGCGCGGGCCTGGGGCTTCCAACGAGGCACCTGGGCTACTGAATAGGTGCTGAAGCCCAGGGCGGGCAGTGAGGCTGAGAACAGCAGCTCCGGAGGGTGCGCCTGACTGTCTGAGCTGGGATATACCACCACCTTGGATAAAGGAGGAGGGAAACTGAGTCAAGAGTACCCACGGAAAGCCATACATGCATGGAGACAACAAACTCAAGGAAGGAAAAGAGTTCTGAGATGGGGAAAGGAAATGGAGGTGTGTGTGGTGGTGGGGGGACAGTCAGATTCCAAGGAAATGATTGCAGAGAAGATTCACCAGGTGGAAAAAAACCCACTGGGAGGGCGGAGAGACTATGGAGTGAAGGAGTGAAGTAGGGGAGTGAAGGAGGAAGTAGGGGAAGAAACCCTCGAGGCAGGTTCTCAGGAGAGGAAGAGGTTTGCGGGAGGACGTTTTCTGGAATGAAGGAGATGTCCATAAACAGCAACAAATTTTCCTGGGGGAGCGGGGTATTAAAATGGGGGACCAGTTAGGCACGGTGGCTCATGCCTGTAATCCCAGCACTTTGGGAGGCCGAGGCAGGTAGATCATGACGTCAGGAGTTCGAGACCACCCTGACCAACATGGTGAAACCTCGTCTCTACTAAAAATACAAAAATTAGCCGGGTGTGGTGGCGAATGCCTGTAATCCCAGCTACTCGGGAGGCTGAGGCATGAGAATCACTTGAACCCGGGAGTCGGAGGCTGAAGTGAGACGAGATCGCGCCACTGCACTCCAGCCTGGGTGACAGAGCGAGACTCTGTCTCAAAAAAAAAAGGGAGGACCACTCACAGGAGGCAGATGTTCCCAAGGGGAGACTGATATTAAGGGGCAGAGGGAGAAGATACAAGAGCGGGGAAGAGATATGTATGAGTGGGAGGTATTCATAGAGGCAGGCGGTATCCATGAGAGCGACGAGGAAATGCCCATGTGGGAGGGGTTCCAGCGGGGGAATATTCGTTGTCTGGGCTCACATCGCTGGGTACTGTCCTGCCATTGGGGTCCTTCACAACGAAAACGCCTTCGCTGACCGGCAGCCGTACCATCCAATTCACCTTCCGCCCCAGGGGATTATAAACGATGACCTGGAACTGGGGGGGCGGTCAGAGAGGGCACGGGTCACAGCAGGCCTTCTCCAAACCCACCCACTTTGCACAGAAATGCCCCTGGGTGGTCCTGGTACGGTCACGGCCCATCACGCCAAGCCCCCTCGAGAAGCGTTGGTCTCTGTCCTGACCCAGCGTCGCAGCCCACGTAATTTCACTCCAGTATAGTCCTCCAAAAACATTTTCCAACTACCTCCTCTAAAGCCCATCTGCCCAAGATCCACCCCTTCCGTCCCGGCTCACGCGCGCCGCCGTCTGGCTGAGCGGGCAGATGCTGATGTTTAGCTGTCGGCAGAAGGTTAAGTGATCTTTGAAGCCTCTGAGCCGCGCCAACGCGTTGCTCAGGAGAACCTGCGGAAGAGCGCAAAGGGACCAGTGGGTTCTGGACGCCTGGCCTATCTGACTCCTTCCCTCTCCTCTCCGGCTCCGCCCCGTTCCGGTCTGTGTCCCGCCTCCCTCAAGACTCGCCCCACAAGCCCCTCTAGCCCAGCCCTGCTGCCCTTGACTATGCCCCATAGCTGTCTCGGCCTCCTCTTGCCCACGCCCCGCCTCCTTTTCCCCTCCAAGGCCCCGCCCCGTTACTGAATCTTTCCCTGCCTCCTACAAGCCCCGCCCCCACGAGCCCTTGTAGCCCGCCACACCGCCCCTTCCTGTCTCCACCCCCACGTCTCCCAAGTCCCGCCACACACACCTGTCCCTGTTACACGTCACGCCTGTCCCTGTCCCTTCTTTCCCAGGCCCCGGCCCCGCCCCTTCCTGTCTCCACCCCCACGTCTCCCAAGTCCCGCCCCGCGCACCTCGCAAGACCCCCAGCCTGCAGCAAGCTGGCGTGCGTAGTCGTCTGCCACGTGCTGGCGGGAGGTGCCACTGACAGCGTCGTGATGCTGGAGCACGGCCATCGCCTTATCTGCTCATAGACAATGAGTCCGGTGAGGTTCTGCGGGACTCAGCTCGGACCCCAAGGGGAAGCGAAAGGTCCGGTGCTGGCGGGCAGGGTTCTTAGAGGCTTTAAGAAGGAACTCGAGGATGTCCGGGCGCGGTGGCTCACGCCTGTAATCCCAGCACTTTGGGAGGCAGAGGCGGGCGGATCACGAGGTCAGGAGATCAAGACCATCCTGGCTAACACGGTGAAACCCCATCTCTACTGAAAATAGCCGGGCGTGGTGGCGGGCACTTGTAATCCCAGCTACTCGGGAGGCTGAGCCAGGAGAATGGCGTGAACCTGGGAGGCGGGGCTTGCAGTGAGCCGAGATCGTGCCACCGCACCCCAGCCTGGGCGACAGAGCGAAACTCCGTCTCAAAAAAAAAAAAAAAAAAGAAGGAACTCGAGAGGGGCGGCCTAGGGGTGGTTTCCAGCTTCAGCCGCAAACCTCTTCCTCTCTTGGGCCCGATGCTTACTGAGAGGTGCACTGTCTCCTGAGCCATAGGGTCCCACGTTGGCCGCCAGGCCCACCAGCGCCTCCAGCTGGTTGCACACCTGGAGGCAGAGGGGTATGTTGGGGTGCCCAGGTCGGGCCTCGGGGCTGTGTGCCCCCTCTAACCCGGCTCCTACCCACCTGCAAGAAGTTGTAGCTGAGGCGCTCGTAGCGTTTGAGGGCCGGCCGACTGGAAAAGTAACCGGTCCAGAACTGATGGGGGCCATCCGCGTAAGGGAAGAAGTCGTCATGTTTCACTGACCTACAGCGGCAGGGGCATTGAGGGCAGGGTCATGACCCACGGGGCATGCCAACCCCCCCAAGCTCCCCAGTTTCCCCAAATACCAGGTGAGGTTGGCCTTGTTCAGCTCCCAGAGGTAACAAGCGGGGGTGGAGTAGAGAACATGGACACTGCTTCCTTTTGCCTGCTGCTGGGGGAGGCGATGGAGTGAGCCCTCGGGAGTCCGCACCTTCCCAGGGGCCCACACTTCCACACATGTGTGCACATTCCTGCATCCCATAGGTTTAGTTTCTCTAAATACACATTTGGTGGCCAAGCCAATGGTAGGATGTGAAAATGAATTTTGGCTGAAGTCAAACATGACCACTAGCCTTTTTAAAAAGGATTTCAGAGATGCAAGAATAAACCTGAAATTTTACTAAACTTTTACAATAATTCCAACTTTATTATTAAAAACTTTTGTGGAAAAACTAAGTGTGACATTATAGGGCAGGAATAATCGTTTTGCAGGACCATCAGATTATTATCAAAAGACACAAATTTTTTTTTTTTTTTTGAGGCGGAGTCTCGCTCTGTCACCCAGGCTGGAGTGCAGTGGCCCGATCTCGGCTCACTGCAAGCTCCACCTCCCGGGTTCATGCCATTCTCCAGCCTCAACTCCTGAGTAGCTGGGACTACAGGCACCCGCCACCACGCCCGGCTAATTTTTTGTATTCTTTAGTAGAGACGGGGTTTCACCGTGTTAGCCAGGATGGTCTCGATCTCCTGACTTTGTGATCCGCCCGCCTCAGCCTCCCAAAGTGCTGGGATTACAGACGTGAACCACTATGCCCGGCCTAGACGCAATTTTTATAATGAATGGAGGTGCACTTTCACCTGAGCGAGGTGGAGGAAGAAGAAAGTGACCTATATGAGGAAAAGGATGTTTGTTTTGCACGTGCTGTGTCCCCAGTGTATACCGTAAGTACTCAATAAACTTTTTTTTTTTTTTTTTTTGAGACTGAGTCTCACTCTGTCGCCCAGGCTGGAGTGCAGTGGCACGGTCTCAGCTTGCTGCAACCTCTGCCTCCCAGGTTCCACCGATTCTCCTGCTTCAGCCTGGAGAGTAGCTGGTCTTACAGGTAAGTGCCACCACGCCCAGCTAATTTGTCCTATTTTTAGTACAGACAAGGTTTCACCACGTTAGCCAGGCTGGTCTCGAACTTCTGTCCTCAAGTGATCCGCCCACCTCAGATTACAATCCCAGCACTTTGGGAGACCGAGGTAGGCAGATCACTTGAGGACAGGAGTTTGAGACCAACCTGGCCAACATAGGGAAACCCTGCGTCTATTGAAAATACAAAAATTAGCCAGGGTTGGTGGCACATGCCTGTAGTCCCAACTACTTGGGAGGCTGAGGCAGGAGAATCGCTAGAACCCAGGAGGCAGAGGTTGCAGTGAGCCCAGATTGTGCCACTGCACTCCAGCCTGGGTGACAAAGCAAGCCTCTAGCTCAATAAACAAACAAACAAATAAATAAATAAATAAATAAAATTTTAAAAAGAAAAAATAAATAAAAATAAATGACATAAAAGAGCTGTTTTGGTGAAATAGCAGTGCAGGGAGCGAGTGGAAGGTGGGGATGGAGATTGCACTGCAGTGAGGACAAGATTGACGGGAAGGGGTGCCTGAGATGGGAGAGGGGAGACAAGTTTCTGTGCTGATGAGAGTGACTATGCACACAGCCACAGCCACAGGCCACTTAGTGCAAAACACTAACACATCTGTATTGGGTAAAATGGTAACTGCCCAAAAGTGTCCATGTCCTGATCCCCAGAAGCTATTACTACGTTAGATTACATGGCAAAAGGGGAATTAAGGTTGCAGATGTAATTGAGGTTGTTCATCAGCTAAACTTAAAGTAGGGAAATTAGGCCACACAGTGGCTCAAATCTGTAATCCCAGCACCTTGGGAGGCCGAGCGGGGTGGATCACGAGGTCAAGAGATCGAGACCGTCCTGGCTAACATAGTGAAACCTTGTCTACTAAAAATACAAAAATTAGCTGTGAGTGGTGGCACGAGACTATAGTCCCAGCTACATGGGAGGCTGAGGCAGAAGAATCACTTGAACCCGGGAGGCAGAGGTTGCAGTGAGCTGAGAGCACGCCACTGCACTCCAGCCTGGGCGACAGAGCAAGACTCCGTCTCTGAATAAATAAATAAATTAAAATGTGGAAGAGGGAGGCAGAAGAGGTGAGAATGAGAGAAAGGGATGTGATTACAGAAACAGGGTCAGAAAGATGCTGTGTGGCTGGCTTTGAAGATGGAGCCAAGAAGAGACTTTGAATGTGGGCAACTTCTAGATGTTGGAAAAAGCAAGGAAATTGTATTCTCTCCTAGAGACTGCAGAAAGAACACAGCCTTGCCAACACCTTGATTATAGCCTGGTGAGACTCAGGCTGGAATTTTTTTTTTTTTTTTTTTGAGACAGAGTCTTTCTCTGTGGCCCAGGCTAGAGTGCAGGGGTGTGATCTCGGCTCACTGCAACATCTGCCTCCCGGATTCAAGCAATTCCTCTGCCTCAGGCTCCCGAGTAGCTGGGATTACAGGCGTGCACCATCACAGCTGGCTAATTTTTGTATTTTTAGTAGAGACAGGGTTTCACCATGTTGGTCAGGCTGGTCTTGAACTCTTAACCTTGTGATCTGCCCGGCTTGGCCTCCCAAAGTGCTGGGATTACAGGCGTGAGCTATCACGCCCAGCCTCATGCTGGACTTCTTACCTACAGAACTGTAAAACGATGTATTTCCGTTGTTTTGAGCTGCTACGTGTGTGGTCATTTGTTATAGAATGACCACAATAGAACAATAGAAAACAAAGAGAGCACTGAGAGCTATGCACATGACACAAGGCCCCCGGATGCAAGTGCACATGTGCACAAGGGTACCACAGGGTAGGCACACTGACCTGTGCATTTACCAGCCGGATGAGCTTGTCAAGGTTCTTGAACCACATGTTGGCGTTCTCATACTGGAAGTCCGAGCCCATGGTCATCACAATGTGGTTGGTGCGGTAATGCCGGCCCTGCAGGCAAGAGGGACGTCCTGAGGCCAGAGGATCCTGGGCCATCCCTGTGTATAGCTGTGTTTTGATGTATATGGGGTCAAGGATGTTGGGTGCACATACAGGCATGGGTGGAGGTATGGCACATGGGAGCGTGGGGACACAGATAAAAGTAGCCACCGGTTGTTGAGCAGCTCTCTTAGACCCACTACCTAGAAGAGGGCATCCAGGCACCATGCCATGTTATCTCTTGCCCAGCCTATGCTATCTCTTCTAATGAGGAATGCACATAAATCCAGGAGGGGGGCATGGTGATGGTGAAGAGAATAGCATCTTCCTCCAAGGGGCATGAGAACATAATTACAGGGGCTCACACTTGTAATCCCAGCTGCTCAGGAGACTGAGGCAGGAGGATCGCTTGAGTCTAGGAATTTAAGACCAGTCTGAGCCACATAGTAATACCCTGTCTCAAGAAAAAAAAAAATTAATCTGAAACAATTTTTTTTCTTTTTTTTTGAGACAGAGTTTCACTCTGCTGCCCAAGCTGGAGTGCAGTGATGTGATCTCGGCTCACTGCAACCTCCACCTCCCAGGTTCAAGTGACTCTCTTGCTTCAGCCTCCCAAGTAGCTGGGATTACAGGCGTGCACCACCACACCCGGCTAATTTTTGTATTTTTAGTGGAGACAGGGTTTCGTCATGTTGGCTAGGCTGGTCTCGAACTCCTGACCAGATGATCTGCCCGTCTCGGCCTCCCAAAGTGCTGGGATTACAGGCATGAGCCACTGCACCTGGCCATCAATTTTTTAAAAAAAGGGAAAAAAAATTTTTTTAGGAGACCGTGTTATGCCAGGCATGGTGGCTCACACCTATAATCCTAGCACTTTGGGAGGCCAAGGCAGGAGGATCACTTGAGCTCAGGAGTTTGAGACCAGCCTGGGCCACATGGTAAGATATTGTCTCTGTGAAAAAATAATTTTTTTAACTTATAAAAGTGTTAAAGGCTGGGCGCGGTGGCTCATGCCTGTAATTCCAGAACTTTGGGAGGCTAAGGCTGGTGGATCACAAGGTTAGAAGTTCGAGACCAGCCTGGCCAATATGGTGAAACCCCCTTTCTTCCGGCTAAGTTTTAAAAAGACATAAAACTTAGCCAGGCGTGGTGGTGGGCACCTGTAATCCCAACTACACGGGAGACTGAGGCAGGAGAATCACATGAACCCAGTAGGTGGAGGTTGCAGTGAGCTGAGATTGTGCCACTGCACTCCAGCCTGGGTGACAGAGTGAGTCTCAAAAAAATAAAAAAGGAATTCTCAATTAAAATGTTAAAAATAGACTGGGCACAGTGGCTCACGCCTATAATCCCAGCACTTTGGGAGGCTGAGGCAGGCAGATCACCTGAAGTCAGCAGTTCAAGACCAGCCTGGCCAACATGACAAAACCCTGTCTCTACTAAAAATACAAAAATTAGCTGGGCGTGGTGGCGGTGCCTGTAATTCCAGCTTCTCAGGAGGCTGTGGCAGGAGAATTGCTTGAACCTGGGAGGCAGAGGTTGCAGTGAGCTGAGATCACGCCACTGCACTCCAGCCTGGGTGACAAGAGCAAGACTCTGTCTCAAAAAATAATAATAAATAATAAATAAATAAGAATGTTAAAAATAGAGGCCAGGTGTGGTGGCTCACACCTGTAATCCCAGCACTTTGGGAGTCTGAGGCAGGCAGATCACTTGAGCTCAGGAGTTTGAGACCAGCCTGGACAACATGGTGAAACACCATCTCTACTAAAAATACAAAAAAATTAGCTGGATGTGGTGGTGTGCGTCTGGAGTCCCAGCTACTTGGGAGGCTGAGGTGGGAGAATCGCTTGAATGTAGGAGGTGGAGGTTGCAGTGAGCCGAGATCGTGCCACTGCTCTCCAGCCTGAGTGACAGAGCAAGATTCCAGCTCAAAAAAAATTAATTAATTAAAAATAAATTAAAAGTAAAGAGGCATGGTGGCTCACGCCTGTAATCCCAGCACTTTGGGAGGCCAAGGCAGGTGGATCACTTGAGGTCAGGAGTTCAAGACCAGTCTGGCCAACATGATGAGACTCCAGTGCAAAAATACAAAAATTAGCTGGATGTGCTTGTCTGAACCCAGGAGGCGGAGGTTGCAGTGAGCCGAGATCGCACCACTGCACTCCTTGAGACAGAGTAAGACTCTGTCTCAAAAAAATTAAAAATAAACGTGTTGGCCGGGCGCGGTGGCTCAAGCCTGTAATCCCAGCACTTTGGGAGGCCGAGACGGGCGGATCATGAGGTCAGGAGATCGAGACCATACTGGCTAACACAGTGAAACCCCGTCTCTACTAAAAATACAAAAACTTAGCCGGGCGAGGTGGCGGGCGCCTGTAGTCCCAGCTACTCGGGAGGCTGAGGCAGGAGAATGGTGTGAACCCGGGAGGCGGAGCTTGCAGTGAGCTGAGATCCGGCCACTGCACTCCAGCCTGGGCGACAGAGCGAGACTCCGTCTCAAAAAAAAAAAAAATAATAATAATAAAAATAATAATAATAAAAAAATAAACGTGTTAGGGGGATGCCTGTACCATGGGAAGGGCTCATTGCTTTGTATATACCGGACTTGAAGGTTCTGGACACCAGGGTTACCTGGGCAGTGGCCACATTTAGGAAGTAATCGACCAGCTCTTTGGCGTTGTACTCGGGGCTGCGGGGGTCCTCTACCACTGGCTGATCGACACACAGCACATCCCAGCACAGATTCATTGGCGGGTTGTAACCGTTGGGAAGCACACCTGCAGGTCACACCAGGTTCAAGGGGTGGCCCATCACCCAGACCTGCCGTGGTTTCAAAGCCTGCCATGTCCCACCCAGGATGGGCTTCAGAATTTGCATCCCAGTGCAAAAGGAAATGCAGAGACTTTGTTCCCAGAATACAGAAATTCCAGGACAGTGACGGCAGAGCAGATATCAAGCCCAGGGCCCTTCTGAGTGTGTGGCACCATGGCTGGCCCTGCCCTCACCAAGCCCCCCTCACCAGTGAAGAGGTCCGCGGTCGGGGGCTTCAGGCTGGCACTGGCCCGCCACACCTGCTCCATCTCTAGCTTCTGCATCCGTACCCACTTATCTTGATAATCAAGGCGCCCAAAGAAGAAGCCGTCAAAGCCCATCTGGGGATGGGGGAGGAAAAGGCAGTGTGAATTAGCGCCCAGCCCTCTCACCACCAAACTCCCCTTTGCTTGGGAGGGACAGGTCAGAGCACAGGTTAAAAAGCAGAGCTAAGTCAGTGTGATGGCTCTTGCCTGTGATCCCAGCCTTCAGGGAGGCCAAAGCAAGAGGATCACTTATACCCAGGAGTTTTTGAGACCAGCCTGCACAACACAGACAGACTGTCTCTACAAAAAACTTAAAAATTAGCCAGGCGTGGTGGTGCGCTCTTGTAGTCTCATCTACTACGGAGGCTGAGACAGGAGAATCGCTTAAATCCGGAGATTGAGGCTACAGTGAGCTAGGATTGCACCACTGCACTCCAGCAGAGATGATAGGGATGTATCAACAAAACAAAACAAAAAAACGTAGGGCTGAAACAAAGCGGCCTCCAGCTTATTTCCAAGCTTGGGGAAGTTTCAGAACTCACTACCCTGGGCTAGCAGGGAGAGGGCGGGTCCAACATCAGAAACCAGGTTCACCTCCCCAGCGCTGTCAAAGCTCAGAGCAGGCCTGACTCCAGGAATGAGGTTCCCCCTTCCACAACCTGAGGATGGATGGGGTCTGAGCACAGGTAATGAAGCTGTTTTTAAGGCAGCCTAGGCATCCACTTGCCACCCAGTTTAGGGAGGAGCCATGATCCTAGCTAGTGGGTGAGGCCAGAACTCGAAGGGGGGCCTATTAGGGGAGAGGGTGGAGTCAGCCGGAGCTGGGTCCGCCTGGGGCTGGGCATAGGCGGCTGAGGCCAGAGCTCAAAAGTCACTGGCCTTTACGGCCTCACTCAAGGGGCAGGGCTTCAACAGGCTTGGGCCTGGTCCTTGTGAGATTGCAGGGAGAGGGCGGGGTTTGAGTGGGCGAGGGAGGAGCCAGAGTGAGTAAAGAGGTGGGCCCAAGAGAGGTCCCGGGTCGCACCTGCGCAAACAGCGAGGCCTGCTCCCGAGAGTGGCCGAAGGGGTCAATGTGCCAGGCCACACGGGGTCGCCCGTCACTGCCAAATGTGTCCTCCAGAAAGCGCAGCCCGAGTGTCATCTGGTCCACGATGGCACCGTAGTGGGTGGCTGCCTCATCGTTCATCACCCAGCCACCGTTGGCGAACTCCAGGCGCCCTGTGCCAGGACAGGCAAGGTCGGGGTCAGTGGTCACAGCCAGGAGTGGGACCAGGGTGGGTGATACTGGGAATGTGAAAGCCTGCCTGTGCACTCATTTCTGACGGAAGGAGAAGAGGGGTCGCCCCCAGGCCATAGTTCCCAGATAAGGGAAAGAGGCCCCCCTGCATGGCAGGCTTCCCAGAGGATGCATGGCAGATGGGGCCTTGTGGGATGTATAAGAGTTCTCGGCTGGGCGTGGTGGCTCACGCCTGTAATCCCAGCACTTTGGGAGGCCGAGGCGGGTGGATCATGAGGTCAGGAGATCGAGACCATCCTGGCGAACACGGTGAAACCCCGTCTCTACTAAAATACAAAAAATTAGCCGGGCGTGTTGGCGGGCGCCTGTAGTCCCAGCTACACGGGAGGCTGAGGCAGGAGAATGGCGTGAACCTGGGAGGCGGAGCTTGCAGTGAGCGGAGATCGCACCACTGCACTCCAGCCTGGGCGACAGAGCGAGACTCCGTCTCAAAAAAAAAAAAAAAAAAAAAGAGTTCCCCAAATGGAGAGTCCAGGCAGGCGGAGCGATATGCATGTTGCACAGCTTGCACATGGCATGATAAAATCTCAGAAACCAGAAATGCAGAAGCAGAAGCTGGGCTGGGCTTCCTCTTTTCACTTCCTTGGGGCAGACTCACCCTGGCGCACAAGGTCTCGCACGACTTCCTGCATGGCATTTGTCTGCTGGTGCCACCAACGGGAGAAGAAGGCAATCTCCACGTAAATGAAGCGACGGGTGGGATCTGCCAGCAAGGCAGAGATGACCGAGTCCAGGATGTACTGCACACCGGCGTGCTGGATGTCATTCTTGACTGTGGATAACAGGGATAAGGCCCTCAGGGCACAGCAGAGCCAAGGGGGTTATTCCTAGACACAGGAGCCCAAGTCCTGGATCTTAGGGTGACACTGGCCCCACCCTAATGTCCAGGACCCAGAAGGGATTACAGGGACCATGGGGATCCCAGGGACCAGTCCCCATCCTCTACTCACTTCCATAAAAGTACTGGTCCACGGTTTTGAGCCAGCCTACGTCATCATGTGTGTGAGGCACCAGGTGCACGTTCAGCATGTTCGGCTGCACTGTGGGGCATGTCTGCACAGGGACCCCAAACACGCATACCTTGTCAATAACCCCGGATGTCGGGGGCTGCAAAGTAAGTCTTGATCTAGAGGTGAGTGACTCAGAGAGGCCTGATCTCGCCTAAGTGCAGAGGAGGCCAGGCCCTCCCAGGCAGGACACACACGTACACAGTTGTGCTCATAGATACAACCCACACTTTGCACAACCCCACAGGGCAGCTCTCATTCACACTCTGGGAAAATAATAATAGAAGTAGCTGATGTTTGTTCAGCATTTGCCAACAGCAGACGGTCACCCTGGGAGGTGGGGTGATGTTATCCTCAGTTTCCAGATGAAAGCACTGGGACTCAGAGAGGATAGGTCACACAGTTAGGAAGTGGAAGAACTAGGCTGGAATTTCAGGCAGACTCTAGAGTCCCAGCTCTCAGCCAGCACTTTCCCCCACACATACACTGCTCACCTCCTGCCACCTCCTGCCCCTCCAATCCCACAGTTAAGTGCAGGCAAAGTCCAGGCAAGCATCCCGGAGACACAGAGGCAGGTAGACTCAGACACAGTCCCATACTCAGATGCGCACAGCCAGACCTCGCAGTGACACAAAGCACGCACTAAGACCACACTGACATATCATCAGCCATTCACTAGACACCCGCAGGACAGACCCACCCACACCTCTAGACTGTATTTGGTGTTTCACTCTGCCTCCTGTACGTTTCCGCTCGGAGGCCCCACTCACCTCGTATCCCCCGGCCCGAGCACCGGGAGCCGCCAGCAACAACAAAAGGAAAAAGCAGAGAGGCGGGAGCGGTGGCCGCAGGGCGCGGGAGATGGTCCAGGGGCCTGCTGCGTCCAGGCAGCCGCGAGCGCTGACCCCCGCAGCCCGCGCGTAGGCACCCATGGCTCAGCAGCTTCCTCCTGGGGTTCCACGGCCCTGGAAAGGCCAAGCAAACGCCCCGCCCCGAGACCCGGCCGGGCCAATCGGGGGGCAGGGGCGGGGCCAGGGCGCGGTCTGGCGGCTCACGGGACAGAGGCTGTAGCACTCGGCAATCCCGGGGGTCCTTATAGGAAGGTAGGAAAATGCCACCCTCAGGGCACTTGTTGGGCTAAAGGTGACTTTGACGTCTCACGGGCTATAACGAGTCTTGGAATGCTTGGAATCCTGGAAGGACCTAGCTTGCCTAAGAGGAGGATTTGATAAGAGTCCTATACTGTGGAGATTGGGACGTTGGGTAAGTATCCTTGGAGTACCGGGGATGGGATCCAGCCTGGTTGAGAAGGATCCCTGGGTGTTCCGGAGAGGAAAGGGGGTCTGATAAGTGGGGAAAGACCCCGAGTCTTTCACGCCTTTCCCAATTCCTACCAGTTCATTCTCTGATAGAAAACAAAGCCCAGGCCAGGGGCAGTGGCTCAAGCCTGCAATTCCAGCACTTTGGGAGGCCCAGGCTGGTGGATCGCTTGGGCCCCGGTGTTTGAGAGCAGCCTGGGCAACATGGGTTGTTTTGTAGAGACGGGTTTGAAAACACAGAATTTGTAATTTTACACAAAATGCAAAAATACAAAAATTAGCTGTATTGGCACATGCCTGTAATCCCAGCTACTTGGGAGACTGAGGCAGGAGACTTGAACCTGGGAGGCGGAGGTTGCAGTGAGCTGAGATCAAGATCATGCCATTGCACGCCAGCCTGGGCAACAAGAGTGAAACTCTGTCTCAAAAAAACAAAAATAACTGGGCATGGTAGCACGCATGTGTGCTCCCAGTTATGTGGGAGGCTGAGATGGGAAGATTGCTTAAGCCCAGGAGTTTGAGGGTGCAGTAACCAGAGATTGTGCCACTGCACTCAGCCTGCATGGCATATCTCTTTTTAAGAAAAAAAGAAAAAAAAAAAGGAAACCAAAGCCCAGATTATCTAGGTCATCAGGGCCATCTGGTGAGTTGCCAGAGGGCAGAAGTCACTGTCTTGTTCCTAGCACCTGACTTAAGACACAAAGTTTATGAAGTAAGCAAGTGAACAGCCAGAAGTCTCCAGACTGGGGCTCCACGCCAGGCCTATGGAGCTAGAGCCCTTCCCCCCAGCTAGAAGGAACGCCCCAATGAACAGAAGAGGCTGACAGCCAGAGTGAAAAACTTTATTATTAACAGGCGACAACAAGAAAGCAAATGAATACCCTTAGAACATGGACAGCATCTCCCCCAGCAGCAGGCAGGGGAAAGGAGGCAGGAGGGGGTAGGCCTAGTGTGTTCCCTAGGAAAGGGCCAGGTTCCCTCCATCCAGCTGGAGGCACTGAGACGGCCTCATTCAGGGAAGTCCAGGATGGCAGCTGAGGGCAGCAGGTTGAGCAGCCAAAGCCCAGGCCTAGTGGATAAACAGGGTCCAAAATGTGACCTTTCTAGGCTGATATCACCACGGGGGCGTCATGGGCTGAGGATTCTGCAGATAGGACATCACCACGGCAGAGATGGACAGCCTGAGACAGGAGAGAGGTGTCAGTCCAGGATGGGCAGGCTGGAGTCCCCCCACCCCTTACTCAAGAGTCACTCGTTCTCTAGGCCAAGTCTCACATGAAGCTACTCATCATTTGCTTCGTGTCCTCTGAGCTCCGAGAGTTGGCAAAGCTGATGAAGGAGCAGTAGACAGCGACCCAAGCACACCACTTCAGCTGGGGAAAGGTAGGTGGGTGGGCAGGTCAGTGAAAGGCACAACAATGAGTCCCGAAGCCACCTTTCCAGACACCAGTTCATGCCCACTGATTCCATCTGATGCAGCTGGGACCTTGCCCCCGGGAACTCCTCAGTCCCACCTGCTCATGGCATACTCCAGATACATGGTTTCTAGTCCTACTGCCTGGACTGCGTCTCTCAGGGCCAAGACTCTGACATCCCACATGCTTAAGACCCTGCCCCTTTCCACGAGTCCCCTCCAAGTTGCTTCAAAGCCTGGCCCCACCCGCAGACCAATCTGCCACATCCCCGCCCTGACCCGAATTCTTGACTTCACCAAAGACTGGGGCTTTCTTGGCCCAGCGTCATCCCAGCCCCACTCCCGGCCGATCTCAGGTCCTGCCTCATCAGCAATGACAAGACGCCCGGCTTCATTCCAAACCCGCCCCCGGGCCTCGTTCTCAGGTCCAACTACACCCATAGAAGCTCAATCCCGCCCACCTTAAGCATGAGGCCGCACATGCTGAAGATCATGCCCAGCAGGTTCATGTAGTCCGGCGTCGGGTCGTCCAAGGCCGGGTTACATTCGCTGGGCGGGGGCTTGTACCTGCGACAGGCTCGAGGGTCAGGGGCGCTCAGGTCCTGTCCCCGGGATAGACAGACGCTTCCCAGGGCCCCGATCCACACCCCCAACCCGAACCCGTGGCCACGACGCTGGCGTCCTCACCTAAGCACTTTGTTCGGCCTCCGTGGGTCCGACATATTGTTAGTAGACATAGCGAGTCGAAGGCCAGGTCACGCCTCTTCCGCTGCAGAAATTGCAGCTTCCGGCGTGCCAGCTGAGGGCGGATTTTAGAGTAACACCCGAGGCCCTCACATTTCCGTTCCTCATGACAGAGGCTTGGACTCCTCCTACCCAGAGAACGGAAATTTAGGAGAATCCAGAAGTCTTCCTTGCAAAGGGGAAATTGGGAAAAGAACCTGAAATCGGGCTTCAATAGTTCCAACAAGAGCACCCAAATGCCAAAATGATGAACCCGGAAGTGATAAACAGGAAGTAGGTCAGGAAGAACAATAATAAGGTTACACCCAAGCGTGGGTTTCGAAGGCGCGGAATCTTCCATACAGACCGATTTAAGGCGGCGAGGAAGGGGTCCTGGGACCATGGCTTTCCCTGAGCCAAAGCCGCGGCCTCCGGAGCTGCCGCAGAAACGGTTGAAGACGCTGGACTGCGGGCAAGGGGCGGTGCGAGCCGTACGATTTAATGGTGAGCGCGTTAGTCTTCATTCTGGGTCCTCCTCCCGCCTCCTGAGGTCGGCGGCCCAGTAACCCCCGCCTGGTGTTCCCCAGTGGATGGCAATTACTGCCTGACGTGCGGCAGTGACAAGACCCTGAAGCTATGGAACCCGCTTCGGGGGACGCTGCTGCGGACGTACAGCGGCCACGGCTACGAGGTGCTGGATGCGGCCGGGTGAGCCGGGGGCCAGGCTGGGATGGGAGCGCTGAGGCTGGGATCCGAGGTCGATGCTGATCTTCCTCCTCCTGTACTCCAGCTCCTTTGACAACAGCAGTCTCTGCTCCGGCGGCGGGGACAAGGCGGTGGTTCTGTGGGATGTGGCATCAGGACAGGTCGTGCGCAAATTCCGGGGCCATGCAGGGGTGAGTGAAAGCCTGGAGACCCTCATACGAGCGGAGGGGACCCGTATTAGCGCATAGGTGGTGATGAGGCCACCCCCATTACACCGTAAGGATCCCTTCCCCAGATGACGATCCCCCGCTCCGCATGCCACGCTAGGCAGTCACCAACCCCTGTCCTTGCTGTTCCCCCAAAACCTTTCACCTCCCCTTCTAACCTTTGCCCTTGCTTTAACCGACACTGGGAACCCTGCCTTTATCCCAGTCCTCCAAAGTCCAGCCTCCTCTGAGTGGCAATAACTTTCTCAGAAGGTGAACACGGTGCAGTTTAATGAAGAGGCCACAGTTATCCTGTCCGGTGAGTCTGGGACCTACGCAGGGGGGTCCAGGATGCTGCCCTTCCCCTCCAAACCTGACCTCACCATCATGCTGGCCTCACAGGCTCTATTGATTCCAGTATCCGCTGTTGGGATTGCCGCTCACGGAGGCCTGAGCCAGTGCAGACACTGGATGAGGCCAGAGATGGCGTGTCCAGTGTGAAGGTGTCAGACCACGAGGTCCTGGCAGGGTGAGTGGAGCCAGGACCTGGTCTCAGCCGAGGTGCTAGTGGGAATCATAGCTGCCCCCATGCTCAGATTAAAACCTACTCTCAGCTGGGCACAGTGGCACACAGCTGTAGTCTCAGCTACTTGGGAGGCTGAGGTGGAAGGATCACTTGAGCCCAAGAGTTTGAGGGACCACTGCACTCCATGCTGGGTGAAAGTGAGACTGTCTAAAAAATAAAATAATAATCAAGCCGGGCATGGTGGCTCACACCTATAATCCCAGCACTTTTGGAGGCCGAGGAGGGCAGATCACTTGAGGTCAGGAGTTTGAGACCAGCCTGGCCAACATAGTGAAATCCCGTCTCTACTAAAAATAAAAAAATTAGCCGGGTGTGGTGATGGGAGCCTGTAATCCCAGCTACTTGGGAGGCTGAGGCAGGAGAATCACCTGAACCCGGGAGTTGGAGGTTGCAATGAGCCGAGATTGTGCCACTGCACTCCAGCCTGGGCAACAGAGTGAGACTCCGTCTCAAAAAAAAAAAAAAAAGATAAAATGAAACGATTTAAAAAATTAAATAAAAATAGACTGGGTGCGGTGGCTCACGCCTGTAATACCAACACTTTGGGAGGCTGAGGCAGGTGGATCCTGAGGTCAGGAGATCGAGACCATTCTGGCTAACACGCTGAAACCCTGTCTCTACTAAAAATTCAAAAAATTAGCTGGGCGTAGTGGCAGGTGCCTGTAGTCCCAGCTACTCGGGATGCTGAGGCAGGAGAATGGCGTGAACCCAGGAGGCAGAGCTTGCAGTGAGCCAAGATTGCACCGCTACACTCCAGCCTGGGCATCAGAGCGAGACTTCGTCTCAAAAATAAATAAACAAAATAAATTTAAAAAAATAATCATAAGGAAATTTTTTTTTTTTTTTTTTTTTTTTTTTTTTTTAAGATAGAGTCTCTGTCGCCAGGCTGGAGTACAGCGACGTGATCTTGGCTCACTGCAACCTCCAACTCCGGGGTTCAGGCAATTCTCCTGCCTCAGCCTCCTGAGTAGCTGGGACTACAGGCATACGCCACCACGCCTGGCTAATTTTTGTATTTTTAGTAGAGACGGGGTTTCACCATGTTGGCCAGGAGGGTCTCCATCTCTTGACCTTGTGATCCGCCTGCCTCGGCCTCCTAAAGTGCTGGAATTACAGGCGTGAGCCACCGCGCCCGGCGGAAATAATATATTTTCTATTCATTAAGTGGAAGTGAAGAGATCATCATAAAGATCTTCACATTGAGAAGGCAGAGGAGGAGGAGGAGGAGGGGTTGGTCTTGGTGTCTCAGGGCTGATAGAGGCAGAAGAAAATCCACATATAAGTGGACTCCTGGCCGGGCGCGGTGGCTCAAGCCTGTAATCCCAGCACTTTGGGAGGCCGAGACGGGCGGATCACGAGGTCAGGAGATCGAGACCATCCTGGCTAACACGGTGAAACCCCGTCTCTACTAAAAAATACAAAAAACTAGCCGGGCGAGGTGGCGGGTGCCTGTAGTCCCAGCTACTCGGGAGGCTGAGCCAGGAGAATGGCATGCACCCGGGAGGCGGAGCTTGCAGTGAGCTGAGATCCGGCCACTGCACTCCAGCCTGGGTGACAGAGCAAGACTCCGTCTCAAAAAAAAAAAAAAAAAAAATAAGTGGACTCCTTCAGTTCAAACCATGTTGTTCATGGATCAACTGTACTTTGAAAAGTGCTCCCTCTGGTGGCTGTGGGGGTGCAGGGAGACCAGAGCAGTCTAGATGGTGGTGCTGGGTAGTGGGGAAAGTGGTGGGACTGAGTACTGAGGAGGAGGAGCTGGAGAATACAGAAGGGGGAATTGGGCCAGGTGGGGTGGCTCATGCCTGTAATCCCAGCACTTTGGGAGGCTAAGGCGGGCGGATCACCTGAGGTTGGGAGTTCAACACCAGCCTGACCAACATGGAGAAACCCTGTCTCTACTAAAAATACAAAATTAGCAGGGCATGGTGGCGCATGCCTGTAATCCCATCTACTCAGGAGGCTGAGGCAGGAGAATCGTTTGAACCTGGGAGGCAGAGGTTGCAGTGAGCTGAGATCAGGCCATTGCACTCCAGCCTGGGCAACAAGAGCAAAACTCTCAAAAAAAAAAAAAAAAAAAAAGAAAAGGGAGAATCGGAAGGTCGCCAAGGGTTTGGAAAAGGGGTATGGGTCTTGGAAACGATGCAGTAGGACCTGACTGGCCCTGGGCCTGAGTCTCAAGGCCAGAGCTTCAGAATTCCACTCCTGTGCACTGGAAGAGCAGGCCCAGCCGGCTGGGAAGGCACAGGGCTGCCTGGAGCCATGGAGCCTACTCAAGGCTCCCGCTGGATCTACCCTCTCCCGCAGCTCCGTGGACGGCCGCATGAGACGCTATGACCTAAGGATGGGCCAGCTCTTCTCAGACTACGTGGGCAGTGAGTGTGGCCGGAGATGTGAGACAGGCAGGGAAGATGGGGGGCCAGCCAGGGGCACCCCAGCCTCACTCACCTATCCGTCCCTCCCCCAAGGCCCCATCACCTGCACCTGCTTCAGCCGGGACGGGCAGTGCACCCTGGTGTCCAGCCTGGACTCCACATTGCGGCTCCTGGACAAAGACACAGGGGAGCTGCTAGGCGAGTGAGTCCTTGTGGTGGTGGGGATCTCTTCCCTCCTCTCCCACCTCTGGAGAGGACCAAGCCCCCCGATCCTGTCCACCCTTAGGTACAAGGGCCATAAGAACCAGGAGTACAAGCTGGACTGCTGCCTAAGCGAGCGTGACACACATGTGGTCAGCTGCTCTGAGGACGGGAAGGTGTTCTTCTGGGACCTGGTGGAGGTGAGGTGCCCCCAGCCCTACTTCATACCTGAAGGCTAGGATCTTCTTTTTTCTGAGACAAGTCTTGCTCTGTTGCCCAGGCTAGAGTGCGGTGGCCCGATCTTGGCTCACTATAAACTCCGCCTCCCAAATTCAAGCGATTCTTCTGCCTCAGCCTTCTGAGTAGTTGGGATTGTAGGTGCATGCCACCATGCCCAGCTAATTTGTGTATTTTTAGTAGAGACAGGGTTTCACCATGTTGGTCAGGCTGGTCTTGAACTCCTGACCTCATGATCCGCCCACCTCAGCCTTCCAAAGTGCTGGGATTACAGGCCTGAGCCACCACGCCTGGCCCTTTTTCCTTTTTTTGAGATGGAGTCTCATGCTGTTGCCCAGGCTGGAATGTGGTGGCGCCATCTCAGCTTACTGCAACCTCTGCCCCCCAGGGTTCAGGTGATTCTCATGTCTCAGCCTCCCGAGTAGCTGGGATTACAGGCCCCCACCACCACACCTGGCTAACTTTTGTATTTTTAGTACAGACAGGGTTTCACCATGTTGGCCAGGCTGGTCTCAAACTCCTGACCTCAAGTGATCCACCCGCCTCGGCCTCCCAGAGTGCTGAGATTACAGGCCTGAGCCACCGTGCCCAGCTTGGGCTAGATGAGAAGGTGAGGCAGGAAGGGCATTCCAGGCAAAGGGAACAGCATATGTTGTGTAGAGGTGTGGCCAGCGCATGCGTCAGTCAGGAAACAAAGGCTTCAGGGTGGCGGCGGCTGCGGCAAGATCCAGGTTAGGCTGGGCCACAGATGCCAGGCCGAGCAACTAGCACTGACCCCTGGGCAAGGGGGAGCCGACGGCCATGTCTAACCCTGGGTGAGACAGGGCTGTAGTCATTCAAGAAACTGGAGCTACATCTGAGCATCCCTGTGTATGTTTTCAAGCCCTGAGCCCTGTCCTTGACATGTTCCAGCCTGGTGGGGAGTTAGGCCTGAAATAGACCATCCTGGTGTAGTGGGGTCAGAACTGGGGGAATCTTGGCCAAGGAGACATCAGCGCTGGGCTTGGCCAGGGGAACTAAGGCCCGTAAGAGGATGGAGGGAACTGGAGGCCCCTGGACTTGGCAGACAAGCTCTTGCTTTAGGAACTAAGATAGCAAGAATGTTCCACCTATTTCTTGTGGGCCCAGTAGAACAGAAGTTGCATTGGAGGGCAGACACATCAAGGGACATTTTCAAGGTGGAAAGAGGAACCATGGCTTGCTTGAGGAACTGTTTGCGTTTATGGTGACCAGGGGAAGTGGGGATCATGGGTGCTGCCAAGTGGACAGGATGGAGCCCAGCTTGTGGCAGGGAACACGCAAGCTGCGAGCAAGGCATGCTCCAAGCATGGTAGTGGCAGAAAATCAGCGGTTTCTGGACACAGTCTAGAAGCAGAGCCAAGAGGAATGACTGATAGAGGAACGTGTGGTACAAGAAAAAGACTCCCGGCCAGGAGCAGTGACTCACGCCTGTCATCCCAGCACTTTGGGAGGCCGAGGGGGGTGGATCCATGAGGTCAGGAGATAAAGATCATCCTGGCCAACATGGTGAAACCCCGTCTGTACTAAAAATACAAAAATTAGCTGGGCATGGTTGTGTGTGCCTGTAATCCCAGCTACTCGGGAGGCTGAGGCAGGAGAACCCCTTGAACCAGGGAGTTGGAGGTTGCAGTGAGCCGAGATCGCACCACTGCACTCCAGCCTGTCAACAGAGCGAGACTGTCTCAAAAAAAAAAAGAAAAGAAAAAGGCTCCCAAAGCCAGGCGCGGTGGCTCACACCTGTAATCCCAGCACTTTGGGAGGCCAAGGCAGGAGGATCCCTTGAGGCCAGGAGTTCCAGACCAGCCTGGTCAACATGGTAAGACCCCATCTCTGTTATTTTAAAAAATGAAAAGTCAATAAAAGAGGCTCCCAAGACATGCAGCCTGAACACCTGGTAGGACAGAGCTACTGTGGGTCTCAGTCTGGGGTAGGTTCATTTTGCAGTGTCCAGGAGGCAATTAGAGGCAGGTGGCTGAAGGTCAGGCGAGAGGTGACTGAGAGCTTCAGGCAGGACTGAGATGGGGGGTGCCCAGCGACCTCAGGAACGAGGGGACAGCCCAGCCACAAATAACCACTCTCTACCCCTTGCTCCACAGGGTGCCCTGGCTCTGGCCCTGTCTGTGGGTCGTGGCGTGGTGCAGTCGCTGGCCTACCACCCCACGGAGCCCTGCCTGCTGACCGCCATGGGGGGCAGCGTCCAGTGCTGGCGGGAAGAGACCTATGAGGCAGAGGATGGAGCAGGCTGAAGCCAGGGGACCCACCAACAGGACCACGGACCGAGACACAGATGCGGAAGGACTGCAGAGACCATTTTATTCTAGAGACGTGGCTGACCAAAAAGTAGGGGAGGGGCTGGGTCTGCAAATTAATAAATAGAGGAGGGGGTAAGACCTTGGGACAGCAGCTGCTCAGTCCTCGTTCTTCTCATGCATGAAGGCATCTATCTTCTGGGCAAAGGTTTCAGCCACGAGCAGGGGGAAGACCAGGGAAGCGTCGGCATACACCTGGGTAGGGGGGAACCTGGGTAAGCCATGGGTCCCATGCCCAAGGTCCCAAAGACCCTGTGCCCAGTCAGCCCTTACCTTGACGGGCTGTGCATCCACCCGGATCTTGCCCCAGGAGACAGCCTCGTCTGGTCGGGCACCCGAGTCGGAGCCATCAAACTCCTGGGCTGTGTTGATGTAGACAGCATAGTCGGCCCCGTTCCGCTGTGGGGAGAGGAGGGGCACGGCGGGCCCAGTTAGCCAGTCACAGGAGACAGACACAGAGGGAGGACACCATAGCCAAACAGGCTGAGAGGTGTGTCCCAGATGAAGGAAGCCCTTTGCAGACCCTCGCTCCCAGACAGGGCCCATGTCAATGTCTGGGGTCACTAGAGCTGCTGGGCAACAACGGCCCGTGTTTCCCCAGACCCAGCAGCCAGGTGTCAACAACCCTGCCCCATCGGCAAGGCAAGAGCTGCCAGCAACTGTATCCTCAGAAGCCCTCCAAATCCAACCACCTTCCGCCTCCACGGTGCCCATCCTGATCCGTGCATGGTCACCACCGTCCTGGACTGGAGTTTTTACTCACCCGCCACCATCTGTTCACCACATGGCCACCAGGGGGAGCATGGGAACCCGAGTCAAGTCCTCTCCCACCTCCCTCAGGGCAAAGACCAAAGCCGTGCCTCAGCCCACAGGACCCAGCAGACTGCCTGTGGCACCTCGCTGCATCACCTCCTGGCCCTCACCACTCCACTTTCCCTCACCAGGTTCCCAGCTGTTCCTGGATTACTTCAGGCACCCCAGAGCCTTTGCACTGGCTGTTCCCTCTCCTGGGAACTTTGCAATCCAGAAGCTCAATCCTACCACAGCAGCTGCAACTCCTGGCACGGGAGACAACCACATGGCTCCTGGGAGATGCCTCCCCAAACCCCTGCTCCCAGCTCATACTTCCAGAAGCCTCCTTCCAAAACCCCCTGTTAGACAGAACCCCTTTCTCTTATCCCATCATCTAGTATTCTCCATAGCAATGACTGCCCCGACATAGATGTCACTTGTTTGCTATCTCCCCTACTAGAACATCAGTCCCAGGGGAGCAGGGATCCTGGTTTGTCTAGTTCATGCTGTCTCCCCAGCGCATGGCATAGGCCTAGCACACAGCACGTCTGCACAGTGGGCCGAAGCACCACCCCCACTCACCATGAGGTTGGCATTGGCGATGTGGTGCTTGACCACGCCCCCGCCCAGAATGATCATCCCAGTGCCCTTGGCAAAGATGGCCTGCGTGTTGATGAGCCTCAGGTCTGGGGAAAGAGGGTCTAAGTCAGGCCTTGGACTTAGCCGGCCCTCCTTCCCGTCTCCTCTGTGGCCCCAGCGCCTCACCCTCAACGATGTCCAGGACCAGGCCCGGGTTCTTGTAGGAATGGAAGAAGATCATGTCGCCCAGCGAGCCGTCTGTAAGTGCGGGACTAAACACAGGGATGTGGTTCTGCAGAGAACATAACAGGACAGTGGCTGGAGCTCAGAGCCTTGTCCCCATGCCGGCTGCATCACTCTCTGACTGTGGGCGGGGTGCCTAATTTATCTAGGACTGTTTCCTCAATTATAAAATAAGCGTCACAGTAACACCTCTCACAGATGAGGCCTATATGAGAAAACCCACAGAAAATACTTAGGATAGTACCCAGCACGTAAAGAACCAGCCTATTCTTAGCTTGCTGAGCTGTTTCTCTTTTTTTTCCTGAGATGGAGTTTCACTTGTTGCCCTGGCTGAAGTGCAATAGCACAATCTTGACTCACTGCAACCTCTGCCTCCTGGGTTCCAGTGATTCCCCTGCTTCAGCCTCTGGAGTAGCTAGGATTACAGGCATGTGCCACCACACTCAGCTAATTTTGCTTTTTTTTTTTTTTTCTTAGTAAAGATGGGGTTTCACCATGTTGGCCGGGCTGGTCTTGAACTCCTGACTTCAGGTGATCCACCACTTCGGCCTCCCAAAGTACTGGGATTACAAGCATGAGCCACTGTGCCCGGCCCTCTGTCTCTTTTCTAAAGAGCCAGCTTGTGGCCGGGCGCGATGGCTTGCGCCTATAATCCCAGCACTTTGGGAGGCCGAGGCGGGTGGATTGCCTGAGGTTGGGAGCTCTAGACCAGCCTGACCAACATGGAGAAACCTCGTCTCTACAAAAAATGCAAAATTAGCCAGGCGTGGTGGCACATGCCTGTAATCCCAGCTACTTGGGAACTTGGGAGGCTGAAGCAGGAGAAATGCTTGAACCCAGGAGGTAGAGGTTGCTGTGAGCCAAGATCGCACCATTGAACTCCAGCCTGGCCAACAAGAGTGAAATTCTGTTTAAAAAAAAAAAAAGAGCCAGCTTGTACAACATGGTGAGTCCCCATCTCTACAAAAAAAATTAGCCAGGCATGGTGGCAAGCACCTGTAGTCCCAGCTACTCAGCAGGCTGAGGCAGGAGAATCGATTGAGCCCAGAAGCTCAAGACAGCAGTGAGTCATTATTGTGCCATTGCACTCCTGCCTGGGCAACAGAGTGAGACCCTGTCTCGTAAAAAAGAAAGAATAGGTAGGCTGGGTGTGGTGGCTCACATCTGTAATCCCAGTACTTTGGGAGGCCAACGCGGGCGGATCACTTGAGGTCAGGAGTTCAACACCAGCCTGGCCAACATGGTGAACCCCCATCTCTACAAAAATACAAAAATTAGCTGGGCATGATGGTGGGCGCATGTAATCCCAGCTACTCAGTAGGCTGAGGCGGGAGAATCACTTTAACCTGGGAGGCAGAGGTTGCAGTGAGCTGAAATCATACCATTGCACTCCAGCCCGGGTGACAGAGTAAGACTGTCTCAAAAAAAAAAAAAAAAAAGGGCTGGGCACAGTGGCTCACGCCTTTAATCCCAGCACTTTGGGAGGCCGAGGTAGGCCGAGGTGGGCGGATCACGAGGTCAGGAGATCGAGACCAGCCTGGCTAACACAGTCAAACGCCGTCTCTACTGAAAATACAAAAGATTAGCTGGGTGTGTCGGCGGACGCCCGTAGTCCCAGCTACTTGGGAGACTGAGGCAGGAGAATGGCATAAACCCAGGAGGTGGAGCTTGCAGAGAGCCAAGATCGCCACTGCACTCCAGCCTGGGCAACACAGCGAGACTCCATCTCAAAAAAAAAAAAAAAGGGTAGGGAGCCTTTTTCTTTTTTTCCAGATTCTGATTCTCTAATTAAAGGGAGTGGCTATCTCTTATTTTATAGCCTCTGGGAGTGTGGGACCCAGAGCCAGGCCCCAGGGGAGTCGCTAAGTGCTGCCCCTACTGTTCCAGAGATAGTCTGGGAGGAGCATAAGGATGCTGAGGCCCCACTAGTTATCTGTGTGACTTGGGACAAAATTACCTAGCCTGGCCAGGCACAGTGGCTCATGCCTCTAATCCCAGCACTTTGGGAGGCCAAAGTGGGAGGATTGCCTGAGGCTAGGAGTTCAAGACCAGCCTGGGCAACATACGGAGCCCCCCCGCCCCATCTCTACAAAACAATTTTAAAATTAGCTGGTCATGGTGGCATGTGCCTGTGGTCCCAGCTACTCGAGAGGCTGAGGTGGGAGGACTGCTTGGCCCCAGGAGGTTGAGGCTGCAGTGAGCTGTGATCACATCACTGCACTCCAGCCTAGGTGACAGAGCCAGATCCTGTCTCAAAAAAAAAAAAAAAAAAAAAAAATTTACCATGCCTATCTGTGTTTGAGTCTCCTCATCTAAGCGTGAGGATGCTGAGAATAACAGTGGTGAATCCCCAGGTGGCTGGAAAGATGAAGTAACACATGTCAAAGTCTGGCTACTTTGCCCCCGCTTAGGTCCTCACCTTCTGGGCCCAGTAATACACGGACTCTGGGTTGTTGATCTCCTTGCCCAGCCGGGCGATCATCTTAGAAGGCGTCCACTTTACACCCTAGGAGAAGATGTGAGCTTCAGGCCATGCCTCCCCTGACTCCCACTGGACTGGCCCCTCCAGGTTGCCCCAGCCCCACCTCTGTGTTCTGCTCCAGCACCATCTGGTCCAGAATGGGCATCAGCCAGTCCTCAAACTTGCAGTAATTGTCATTGGGCACCAGCAGGTTTCCGATCCTGAGGACAGGAAGCATGTGGGCATCAGGCCCCAGGACCCTTGGTCCAGCTCCCCTGCCCAGCACCACTCAGGGTTCTCACCTATTGATTCCGTTCTCCCGGAGCTCCTTCCCCCTGAGGCTAAACTCGCCCAAGTATGTGGGCGCCAGGCACTTGATAAGGTCCTCCTCCACGCCGCCAGCTGTGGTCACCAATACATCCACCTGCAGCCACAGGGCAGTGAAGTTGGCCCAAGAAGGAAGCCCCGGCCCTCATTCTGGGCAGGACTTCTAACCTCATCCTTGTCCAGTGACTCCTACCAGGGAGCTCTGCTACAAAACAAAACTCGATTCTGTTCCTCTGCTTATAACAGACCCCTATCTCCCCATCTCACTTAAACGATCAATAACTGCATCGCCCATTGACCCAGAGGCCAAGGCCACGGCCCCACCAGGTCCCCACCATGTTGTGCTGCACAAGGTAGCGAATGGTCTCACGGATGCCTGAACTGATGAGGTTGGATGTATATCCCAGGAAAATGGTGCAGCCGGTAAGTGGGCGGCGGCTCTGGGTCAGGTCTGCATGCTGGTCTTCATCCTGTGACAGTGGTTCCAGCTTCTTCTCGATCTGAGAGTAAGAGCCAAGTCGAGTTAAGCACTGGCGTTAAATCCCAGACCCAGGACTCCAGGTGGGCTCCAGAAACAGATTTCACCCCAGGCCCTGCACAGTCAGGGATACAGGACCAGTTCTACAGGGGACCAAGGTACATCTCCTGTGCAAACTCTGCCCCTTCCCAGACCAGATCTCAGGACACGCGTTAAGGATTTGCCCCCACCCTTTTTTTTTAGACAGAGTTTCACTCTTGTTGCCCATGCTAGAGTGCAATGGCGCAATTTTGGCTCACCGCAACCTCCGTCTCTCAGGTTCAAGCAATTCTCCTGCCTCAGCCTCCCAAGTAGCTGAGATTACAGGCATGCACCACCACGCCCGGCTAATTTTGTCTTTTTAGTAGAGACGGGGTTTCTCCATGTTGGTCAGGCTGGTCTCGAACTCCCAACCTCAGGTGATCCGCCCGCCTCAGCCTCCCAAAATGCTGAGATTACAGGAGTGAGCCACCGTGCCCGGACGTATTTTTTTTTTTTTTTTTTGAGACAGAGTATGGCTCTGTCACCAGACTGGATTGCAGTGGCGCGATCTCGCTGCAACCTCCACCTTCCGGGTTGAAGCGATTCTCCTGCCTCAGCCTCCGGAGTAGCTGGGACTACAGGCGCGCATCACCATGCCCGGCTAATTTTTTGAATTTTAGTAGAGACAGGGTTTCACCATGTTGGCCAGGCTGGTCTCGAACTCCTGATCTAGTGATCCACCCGCCTCGGCTTCCCAAAATGCTGGGATTACAGGCATAAGCCACCGCGCCCAGCCAGCCCCCACCTTTTTAGGAATCAGAGAGCATCTCCTTTCAGATCCGGTCCCTTCCCCGCTGGGAAAAGCAAATCTAAATTCAATCACCGTCCAGACTTACGCTCCTCCTCCCAAATCCTCCCTTAACTTGTATAGCCTCAGGCTCAGCCCATTCCAGAAAGCTTTAAATTTACCTGGAACCCGCTCCCACACCGAGAATCAGTCCTTGCCTCCTCGGGCTACCGTACTACCCTGTAACTACTACAGTGCAAAATCCCCTTCCCAGGACAGAAACTCCCGCCCAGAATATGTCCCACCTTCCTCCAACTATTGGGCCGCTCAAATAAAAGACACATCCCCTCCACTGGAAGCCCTGCCCCCATCTAGTACCGCACTGGTTCTACAAGCCACGCCCCTCCGCGTCCCTAGAAGTCCCGCCCCCGTCCTCACCATGGCATTGACTTGCTGTACAGCGCGCCCGAAGTTGGTGGCCTGGAAGCCGGTGGTGCCGAAGGCTTTCAGCAGCGCGCGGTAATCCACACCGCGGTTGAAGTCGTAGCCCCGAACCTGGGTGCTTTCGGGCGGCAACGTCGAGCTGTGCTTTAGCACGGCGGCCAGCGCCGCCGCTGGCGCCTCCCGTTCCGGGGAACCTTCCATGCGCCTGTAGCCAGCTCTCGAGTCAGAGCGGCCCCTAGCCGGGCTTACGGCGGCCCAGAAACGCGTTAATCCCCGACGCGCGCGTCTCGCAGGAGCACAGGAAGTAGGGAAAGCGTTTTTGGAAGAAAGACCGGAAGTTGATTTATCACGTGACCATTTTTAGGCCCTGTAAACCTGGTCGCCGCCATCTTTGCGCATGTGTTCCGTAATACGGAAGCCGCGAGGAGCCTTTAGGTCTTGTCTTTTTCTTTTTTCTTTCTTTTCTCTTTTTTCTTTCTTTCTTTCTTTCTTTCTTTCTTTCTTTCTTTCTTTCTTTCTTTCTTTCTTTNGGACTACAGGCGCCTGCCACCTCGCCCGGCTAGTTTTTCGTATTTTTCAGTAGAGACGGGGTTTCACCGTGTTAGCCAGGATGGTCTCGAACTCCTGACCTCGTGATCCGCCCATCTCGGCCTCCCAAAGTGCTGGGATTACAGGCTTGAGCCACCGCGCCCGGCCTCTTTTTTCTTTCTTTTCTCTTTTTTCTTTCTTTCTTTCTTTCTTTCTTTCTTTCTTTCTTTCTTTCTTTCTTTCTTCTTTCTTTCTTCCTTTCTTTTCTTTCTTTCTTTCTTCTTTCTTTCCTTCCTTCCTTCCTTTTCTTTCCTTCCTTTTCTTTCCTTCCTTTTCTTTCCTTCCTTTCTTTCCTTTTCCCTCTCTCCCTCCCTCCCTCCCGTCCTCCTTCCTTCCTTCCTTTCTTCTTTCATTCGATACAGGGTTTCACTCTTGTCGCCCAGGCTGGAGTGCAATTGCGCGATCTCAGCTCACTGCAACCTCCACCTTCCGGGTTCAAGCGATTCTCCTTCCTCAGCCTCCCAAGTAGCTGGGACTACAGGCATACACCACCACGCGCGGCTAATTTTGTATTTTTAGTAGAGACAGGGTTTCTCTTTGTTGGTCAGACTGGTCTCGAACTTCCGACCTCAGGTGATCCGCCCGCCTCGGCCTCCCAAAGTGCTGGGATTACAGGCGTGAGCCACCGCGCCAGGCCTTTACGCCTTTTCATGTGTTCCCGACTTCGCATGAAGATTCTTTTTTATTTGTATTATTTATTTAATTTATTTTTGAGACAGAGTTATGCTCTTGTTGCGCAGGCTGGAGTGCAGTGTTGCAATCTCGGCTCACGGCAAATCCTGCTCCCCTAGTTCAAGCGATTCTCCTGCCTCAGCCTCCCGAGTTGCTGGGATTATAGGCACCCACCACCACGCCTGGCTAATTTTTGTATTTTCAGTAGAGACGGCATTTCACCATGTTGACAAGGCTGGTTCTGACCTCACGTGATCCGTCAGCCTCGGCCTTCCAAAGTGCTGGGATTACAGGCGTGAGCCACTGCCCCCAGCCAAGATTTTAATGCCGCCTGCTGGAGACCCACCGCTTTGCCGGCGCTCGCCCATTCATTTCTCTTCTGTCCCCTTGGGAGGAGACGCTGGTTTTGTTGTTGTTACCTTTTTTTTTTTTTTTTTTGAGACGGAGTCTTGCTCTGTCACCCAGGCTGGAGTGCAGTGGCCGGATCTCAGCTCACTGCAAGCTCCGCCTCCTGGGTTCACGCCATTCTCCTGCCTCAGCCTCCCAAGTAGCTGAGACTACAGGCGCCCGCCACCTCGCCCGGCTAGTTTTTTGTGTTTTTTAGTAGAGACGGGGTTTCACCGTGTTAGCCAGGATGGTCTGGATCTCCTGACCTCATGATCCACCCATCTCGGCCTCCCAAAGTGCTGGGATTACAGGCTTGAGCCACCGCGCCCGGCCTGTTTTTGTTTTTGTTTGTTTGTTTGTTTTTGAGATAGTCTTGCGCTGTCACCCAGGCTGGAGCGCAGTGGCACGACGTCGGCTCACTGCAACCTCTGCCTCCCGGGTTCACACCATTCTCCTGCCTCAGCCTCCCGAGTAACTGGTACTACAGGCGCACGCCACCACGCCTGGCTAATTTTTTGTATTTTTAGTAGAGATGGGGTTTCACCGTGTTAGCCAGGCTGGTCTTGATCTCCTGAACTCGTGATCCGCCCGCCTTGGCCTCCCAAAGTGCTGGGATTACAGGCTTGAGCCACCGCGCCCGGCCTGCTGTTTTTTGATAGGGTCTCACTCTGTCGCCAGGCTGGAGTGCTGTGACGCGATCTCGGCCCACTGCAACCTCCGACTCCCGAACTCAGGTCATCTTTCCACCCCAGCATCCCGACAAGCTGGGACTATAGGTGTGTACCACCGTCCCCAGGTAATTTTTCTTATGAGGATTGCTTCTCAAGCGTCACCCATGGACAGGATTTCCATCACCAGGCAGTGTTAGATACAGTTCCAGCCTTCCTCAGCCACTTTTGTCTAATGGGATAGTGAGCCCAGTTCGTGCCCTCACAAGTCTCCAAAGCCTTCACATGCTGCATAACGTTTTGTTCTTCCTTTATAGCTGCAGCTATCACCTCCACCTCCTCTGGGAAGCCTTCCCGGAACTTCCACTGGGTCAGTGGCCTCTTCTGGGACCCAGGGCTGCCGTCTCTTTCCCACCAGCAAGACTGTGAGACCCTCAATGTCGTCTGCACCTCAAACGCACCCTCCTAACAGTGCATACGGTCAACAGGATTATTCACTCACTCTACAATTCATGCAGTCTATTCTCTATGGTGGACTCTGTGTTAGGCACTAAGGATTTAGTGGTGAACAAGACCAAGATGTGGACCCTGCCCTACTGGAGCTCACAATCTGATTGGGAAGATAGAAAGCTAACAATGGTGAGTACAATCAGCTTTTTTATTTTTTTTTTTGAGGCGGAGTTTCACTCTCGTTGCCCAGGCTGGAGTGCAATGGCACGATCTCAACTCACTGTAACCTCTGCCTCCCGGTTTTTCAAGTGATTCTCTTGCCTCAGCCTCCCAGGTAGCTGGGATTACAGGCATGCACCATCACGCCCGGCTAATTCTTGTATTTTTAGTAGAGACAGGGTTTCACTATGTTGGTCAGGCTGGTCTCGAACTCCTGACATCAGGTGATCCACCTGCCTCGGCCTCCCAAAGTGCTAGGATTACAGGTGTGAGCCACCGCGCCCAGCGCAATCAGGATTTAAACAGGATGATTTGAGTCTTTAGGTGGAGGAGTTGGGTATTTTAGTTGGAGTGATGGGTGAAGAACACCAAGGAGGTGAGATTTGAGCCAAAGCCAGAAGGCTGAGAAAATCTCCATATGTGAAGATGCAGGGAGGCCATTCCCTGCACGTGGGTAGACAGAACAGCAAAAGCCCTGAGGCTGGAATGAGCCTACCTTGTTGGAGGAGCCAGACATCCTCCTTGACATCCTCACTTGGATCTCAAAGTTGCCCCCTCAGTTCCCTCTCTACCTATCCCTGGTCTTTCTGCATCTCAGCAAATGGCCCCACCCTTCACTCATCCACTAGACTGAAAAATAGGGATTGGGGCTGGGCACGGTGGCTCACACCTGTAATCCCAGCACTTTGGGAGGCCAAGGCGGGCGGATCACCTGAGGTTAGGAGTTAGAGACCAGCCTGGTCAACATGGTAAAACCCCGTCTCTACTAAAAAATACAAAAATTAGCCAGGTGTGGTGGCACACACCTGTAATCCCAGCTACTCAGGAGGCTGAGGCAGGAGAATCACTTGAACCCAGGAGGTGGAGGTTGCAGCGAGTCAAGATGGTGCCCCTGCACTCTAGTCTGGGCGACAGAGCAAAACTCCATCTCAAAAATAAATAAAAATTGGCCGGGCGCGGTGGCTCACGCCTGTAATCCCAGCACTTTGGGAGGCCGAGGCGGGCGGATCACGAGGTCAGGAGATCGAGACCATCCTGGCTAACACGGTGAAACCCCGTCTCTACTAAAAATGCAAAAAATTAGCCGGGCGAGGCGGCGGGCGCCTGTAGTCCCAGCTACTCGGGAGGCTGAGGCAGGAGAATGGCGTGAACCCGGGAGGCGGAGCTTGCAGTGAGCCGAGATCGCGCCACTGCACTCCAGCCTGGGCGACTAAGCGAGACTCTGTCTCAAAAAAAATAATAATAATAATAAATAAATAAATAAATAAAAATTAAAAATGAGGAGTGGAGCTTGCTGTCTCCCCTTTTTGCACACCCCACATCCATCCTTCTCAGCATGTCTGCCAACCTCTACCTATAAAGTAGGTCCGAAATCCAGGTATTTTCTTTATCCTCATAGCCTACAAGGTGGCTTTGGTCTTCTTCAATCCATCTCCCACCTAACAGCTAAGATCAGAGAGCTTTTTTTTCCTTGTTTTTTTTTTTGATGCAGGGTCTCACTCTATCACCAGGGCTAGAGTGCAACAGGACAATCACACCTCACCACAGCTTCAACCTCCTGGCCTCAAGTCATCCTCCCACTTCAGTCTCCCCAGTAGCTGGGACTACAGGCACATGCCACAGCTCCTTAACCATAAATCAAACACGTCACGGTTAAAACCTCCTAATGGTAGCTTCCCCCTGGGAGTAAAATCCAAGCTTTTCACAGTGGCCTTAAAGGGCGCCTCTCAACCTCCCTGCTTCCATCTCCCACCATGTTGGCCCTCCCTCCCTCTCTCCTATCCAGCTACATGGACCTCTTTGCTGTTCCTGGAACCCACCAAGGTCTTTTTTGTCCAAGGAGTCATGTACTTGCTGTTCCCCCGGCCTAGAACACCCCATTTCTCAGTTCCTTCTCCTTTGGGCCTAAGTTAAAATGTCACCTCCTCTGAGAGGCCTGCCCTGACCACTCCTCCCCACTTTACCTTGATTTTATTCTTCTTTCATATTCTCTTTCAGATGTATGCTCTTTCACTGAGTACATTTTCTGCTGTCCATCCCTGCCTGACTAGAAAGGCAGCTCCATGAGGGCAGGGTTTTGTCTTGTTTCATTGCTCATTTTGGTTTTTTGCACAGTGCTGGGCACATATTAGAATCTCAGGTGGGGCAAGGCTCAGTGGCTTATGCCTATAATTCCTTTGGAAGGCCAAGGATCGTTTGAGGTCAGGAGTTCAAGACCAGCCTGGGCAACATAGTAAGAACCATCTCTACAAAAAGTTAAAAACATAAATTAGCAGGGCATGGTGGCTCACGCCTATAATTCTAGCTAATCAGGAGGCTGAGGTGAGAGGATCACTTGAGCCCAGGAGTTTGAAGTTACAGTGAGCTATGATTGTACCATTGCACTCCAGCCTGGACAGAGTGAGAACCTGGGCTTTAAAAAAAAAAGGCCAGGCATGATGGCTCACACCTGTAATCCCAGCACTTTGGGAGGCCAAAGCAGATGGATCACTTGATGTCAGGAGTTCGAGACCAGCCTGGCCAACATGGTGAAACCCCATCTCTACTAAAATACAAAAATTAGCCAAGTGTGGCTGGACGCAGTGGCTCACACCTGTAATCCCAGCACTTTGGGAGGCCAAGGCAAGCAGATCACCTGAGGTCGGGAGTTCAAGACCAGCCTGACCAACATGGTGAAACCTCATCTCTACTAAAACTGCTAAAAATTAGCTGAGCATGGTGGCACATGCCTGTAATCCCAGCTACTCGAGAGGCTGAGGCAGGAGAATCACTTGAACCCAGAAGGCGGAGGTTGCGGTGAGCCGAAATCGCGCCATTGTACTCTAGCCAGGGCAACGAGCGAAACACCATCTCAAAAAAAAAAAAAAAAAAAAATTAGCCAGGTGTGGTGGCTGGCATACGCCTGTAATCCCAGCTACTCAGGAGGCTGAGGCAGGAGAATCACTTGAGCCCGGGAGATGGAGGTTGAAAGTGAGCTGAGATCGCACCACTGCACTCCAGCCTGGGTAACAGAGCAAGACTCTCAAAAAAAAAAAAGAAAGAAAAAGAGAATGAAGGTATTGGAGATTTGGGCCTGAGCAGTGGTGAGAGCAGGAGAGGCAAGGCTGCATGTCGGAGATGGCAGAGTCTGACAAAGCAGATGTGTTGGGAACAGTTAGCAGGAGATCCAGCAGGTCAAGGGGAGGCCAGGGCCTCCTCGCTCCCCGAGCCAAGGCACCCAGCCCACAGGGACCCAGGTGACACATGACACCAGGGCAGCCACAGGCCCTCCTAGGACAGGGACCCCCCTCAGCCGAGGCAGCTGCTGCTGCTGCAGCTGGTGACATTTCACTCCATGAGAGTCCTGGCTTCAAAGTCTCTGCAGGGGTAGCAGAAGGAGAAAAGAGGTTTGGAGAGGACAGGCCGGACTGGGGAGGGAGCCAGAGCAGGGTGGCCGCCAGAGGACCAGGCAGCCAGAGGTGGCTTAGCCGAGGTGCATGGGCCTCACAGGTCCAGGAGCAGCCACCCTCATGCAGTCCCCAAGGAACATAGGAGGAGGTGCGGGAACCCTCGGGCAGCCCTAGGCTCCCCCTAGGGGACTGAGGTTGGGCCTGCTGCCCACAGCCCTGCCCACTTTCCCCAGATGTCCAGCAAGGTGACCATCAGTGGTGACACTGGGCAGGCCTGCCAGGCAGTGGAGCAGCTCCGGATGAAGGTGGGCATCGACCGAGTGAAGGTGAGGGTCGGGGCCAGTGCAGAGTGGGAAGAGGTGGAAACACATGGGCCAGGGGACAGGTACATGCCCGTGTCTGATCTGACTGACCCAGTTGGTCTGCAGGTGTCCAAGATGGCCACCGATCTGCTGCAGTTCTGCACAGAGCAGGCCAAGAGCAACCCCTTCCTTGTAGGCATCCCAGCCGCCATGAACCCCTTCAAGGAGAAGAAGCCCTGTGCCATCCTATGAACCCAGGACAATGCCACCCTGTGGCCTGGGCAAACCAGGGGACCTCAATAAACATGAAGTGAATAATTCTCAGGGCATGGCTGAGCCCGGCTGAGATGGGAGACCAGAGGGACTTTGGGCTTGCAAGGGCCAGGTACACACCTGACCCAGCCTCCCTCCCCGGCCTGACCCCAGGGTCACAGCCACAGCAGCACACACAGACCCTAGAGCCCCAGACGGAGAACACGCCATCCCCCTTGCCGTCCCCAGCACTCATGGGATAGCCTGAGCAGTTACCCTTTCAAATGGCCAGGATTTGAGTCGTAATCTACACACCACACACATCACACATCACACAAGTGACACCATAGACCCAGGTGACCATGATGCCCAGGAATCTCCCTCTTCAAATAAACACACAGCAACAGCTGACACGCACCCCCCAGCCCAGACTTGCTATCTCTCCCAGTCACTCCCACGAAGGCCCACAGTCCCCCAACCCCAAGCAGGCGCAGGCAGAGCCCCAGCAGGCTAACCACACTCACACTTCAGGCCCAAGCACCAACATGTCAGGTTTATTTCTCCTTTGCCCTCACCTGAGAGCAGGGCATCCAAATCATAACAAAACCAGGGCCCAAGAGTGGGGCGCGGCCCCCTGGGTGGGCCTGAACCCCAACTTCACCCTTCCCCCAGGCATAGGGCCCAGACCAGGACCCTCACCCGAACGTGGCCAGGACTCCTTGTGCCCTAGGCCTGCGGGGCGGGGGCGGAGGCAGCACCAACATTGGGGATGGTCCCCCAAGAACAGAGGAGGAAGCCCAGCCTCCGGTAGGCAGTATCCACATCCACGTCCACCTGCTCAGGCCGGCAGCCTCCAGACCTCTAGCGACACGTCCCCAGAGCCGGCCACCACGAGGTTGCCCTCAGCACAGACCTGGGACCGGGGAAGGACATGAGGAGTCAGGGACGATGGCACTCTGGCCAGCTGGGCAGGGCACATGGGGCAGGACCTTACCCTATTGAGCGTACTGTCGTACTTTCGGGTGCAGATGGTCCTTGGTGGGTCTGTGGGCACGTGCACCTGGTGAGCGGCAATGGGCCAAGGTCAAGAGGTATGCCCCTGGCTGATGGGAGGTGGGGGAGGGGCAGGGACTGGGCAGGAGCCTCACCCGGATGGACCTGTCAGTGGATGTGGTGTACAAGGCTCCCACTGAGTACTGGATCCCAGTGATGGGAAAGCTGTGGCCCACGTCAAAGGACTGCGGGAAGGGGATCAGGAAACACTCAGGCGAGGCTCTCCCAAGGCCCACCCTCCCCCACACCACCAGGGGCTCAGGGGTAGGAAGGAGGCCCAGGGGGAGGAACAGGCAGGGGCAGGAGCTCCAGCAGACCCGGATAAGCTGTAAGCAGCCGTTGCGGTTGACGAAGACGTGCAGCAGGCCGTGGTTGTCACCAGCCCAGAGCTGGGGTTCCTGGTAGGACATGCAGAGCAGGTAAGAGTCCAGCTATGAGAGGGACAAGGGACAGGACAGCTCAGGCCATGCTGGGCCTGCGACAGTCCCCATCTCTCCAGGCCCCTGGGGAGGGCCCACCTGCAGACGCTGCAGGACTCTGTTGGCTCGGCGGTCAACCACTACCAGGGTGCGGTCCTCGCTGCCTGAGATGATGTGCTGGTCATCCGCCATCAGGGCCAGCACGGGTCTGGAGTGTAGTTGCTGGCACTTCAACAGGGCTGGGCTGGCTTCATGGGTGATGGGCCGGGGAGGAGGGATATCAGAGCCCCTTGAAGGCCCCCTCTCCCAGCCCATGGGAGCATCCCGTGTCTCCATCCTGTCCGGCAAAACCCTCGATCTGCTCATTCCCCTACCCCACAGAGTGACCCCTCTCTCCTCTCCCACCTCAGCTAAACCCAGGCCTCCACAGGAGCCCCAGGCTTCTGCCCATCCCGGTCCCCATCCCATATCCCTCCTCCGATCCCATCTATTGTTCTTAGCACAGAGCTGACCAAGGGGGTCTCAGTTTTGCATCCACCCTCAGGTTGCCACGAAACACGCCTCTATCCCGCAGCCCTGCTCCAGCTCTGCCTGGACAAGGTACACTGGCCCTTCAATTAACAAAAGAAGAATGAATAAATAGGCCGGGCACAGTGGGTCACACCTGTAATCTCGGAACTTTGGGAGGCTGATACGGGCAGATCACCTGAGCTCAGGAGTTCAAGATCAGCCTGGGAAACGTGGCAAGATCCCGTCTCTATTGAAAAAAAAGAAAAATGGCCAGGCGCAGTGGCTCACGCCTGTAATCCCTGTACTTTGGGAAGCCGAAGTGGGTGGATCACCTGAGGTCAGATTCATGACCAGCCTGGCCAACATGGTGAAACCTCGTCTCTACTAAAATTTCAAAAATTAGCCAGGCATGGTGGCAGTCTCCTGTAATCCCAGCTACTCGGGAGGCTGAGGAAGGAGAGTCGCTTGAACCCAGGAGGTGGAGGTTGCGGTGAGCTGAGATCGCACTGCTGCACTCCAGCTTGGGTAACAGTGAGACTCCATCTCAAAAAAAAAAGAAAAGAAAAAAAAGAAAAATGAATGGATAAATAACAGAAAATACTTATGTTCCAGGCAGTGTTCCTTCTAGGTGCTTATGTAAATGAATTTATTTATATATTTTTAATTACTTTTCATTTAGATATGGGGGTCTCACTATGTTGCCCAGGTTGAACTCAAATTCCTAGGCTGAAGCAATCCTCCTGCCTCAGCCTGCGGAGTCGCTGGGACTATAGGTGGGCACCACCACACCCAGCATAAAAAGATGTACTTAATCCACCACTGTTGTTATTATCATCTTCCCCCATTAACCCATGGGGCTGGCGTGGTATTATTATCTGGATTTCACAGATGGGGAAACCGAGCTTCAAGCTTGTCTGGGGGTCACACAGGTAGGAAGTGGGACAGCCAGGATTCTAACCGGCCCCCAGGGCTGCCCAAACTTCATCTGCACCCGCTGCCCAAGTTGCCTATATTGTACCAGCACAGCACGGCCACTCCGAGTGGTGAGTATGTGGTTATGTGACTATGACCCCAGCCAGGCTGTGAAGCCCCATTGTCTCCTTCCCCAGCATGACATCTCCCAACCTGGGCCCCAGGATTCTTGGCCCACCTCTGGGGTCATAGATGGCCACCTTCTTGTCATAGGTGCCAGTCACCAGGACGTCAGACAGGTAGGAGAGGCACAGCACGGCTGAGCTGGTCCTGGGGACACACAGACCACAGGGCTTTGGCTGTGGCCGGGCAGGGTCCTATCCCCCCAGATCCCCTGCCCAGACCCCCTCACACTTTATCTCGCCGAACTGCTGCCCATCTGCTGCCAGGTCCCAGAGCTTCACTGTGCTGTCCCAGGAGCCAGAGCACACGCGGTGGTCCTGCGCTGCCAGTGACCACACCCAGCCCTGTGGGATGGGAGCAGCAGTCACACACCTGCCACAGCCCATGGGGGGTCCCAGACTGGGATTGTTGTGTTTTTGCAGGTAAGGCTCAGAGAGGTCAAGAGACTCACCCAAAGCCACACAGCTCTTCCTCCCCAATGCCCACTGTGATAGATGCTGCAGTAAGTACAGTACCCAACTTTGGCTCCAGGTGATCATCCCCATTGCACAGACGACAAAATCAAGGGTCAGAGGAAGGAACCCAGAGCAAGAACCCAGAGCAAGTTCCAGTTGATTACAGATTAAAGTTTGTGTCCATAGGTCAGCCTGACTTCACACCCCACCCAGAAACATTTTTTTTTTTTTTTGGAGACGGAATTTCACTCTTGTCATCCAGGCTGGAGTGCAGTGGCTTGATCTCGGCTCACTGCAACCTCCGCCTTCCGGGTTCAAGTGATTCTCCTGCCTTAGCCTCCCTAGTAGCTGGGATTACATGCTTGTGCCACCACGCCCGGCTAATTTTTGTATTATTAGTAGAGTCGGGGTTTCACCATGTTGGCCAGGCTGGTCTCAAACTTCCAACCTCAGGTGATCCACCCGCCTCAGCCTCCCAAAGTGCTGGGATTACAGGTGTGAGCCACTGTGCCTGGCACAGAAACTCTTTTTTTTTTTTTTTGAGATGATGTCTTGCTCTGTCACCCAGGCACGAATGCAGTGGTGCGATCATGGCTCACTGCGGCCTCCACCTCCCAGGCTCAAGTGATCCTTGTACCACAGCTTCCTGAAGAGCTGGAACTACAGGCGCATGCCACTATGCTCTGCTAATTTTTTTTTTTTTTTTTTTGACAGAGTCTTGCTCTGTCTCCCAGGCTGGAGTGCAGTGACGTGATCCTGGCTCACAGCAAGCTCTGCCTCCCAGGGTCACGCCGTTCTCCTGCCTCAGCCTCCCAAGTAGCTGGGACTACAGGTGCCGGCCACCACACCCGGATAATTTTTTGGTATTTTTTGTAGAGTCAGGGTCTCCCATGTTGCCCAGGCTGGTCTCAAACTCCTGGGTTCAAGCAGTCCTCCTGCCTCAGCCTCCCGAAGTGTTAGGATTACAGGCCTGAGCAACTAACTGCACCCTGGCCCAATAACATTTCTAAGTCAAGTTTTGCAGAGACTCAGCACCAGTGGTGGTTTGAAGCCCCATGACAAGTGATTAAGAGTATGGCCTCTACTTTGTGACCTGGCAAACCGTATCACCTCCCTCAGTTCATTCATCAGCAAATTGGGCAGAAAACATCCCTTGCCTCAGGAGCTAACGTGCACAGGGTGGTGGATGCTGACTTACTGCCCATCAGTCCCACAGAGGAGGGCACTATCACGTATCTCATTTTACAAATGGGGAAACTGGGCCCCAGAGAGGTTGAGTTTCTCACTCAAGGTCACAGAGCCAGGAAGCAGCACAGTGTGAATTTGAACCCAGCAACCTGGCCCCAAGCCCGAGCTCTCAGCCACCGGCCTGACCACCTTAGCGACTGGTAGAGATGCTCCTCCACAGTCACTTCTCACGAGATGACAGTCATGCTCAGAGTCAGCTGATCTCTAAGGGCAGTCTCATAACTGCTCTGCACTGGGCCTCTCAAGGTGTACCTGACATCTATTGAGCACCTACTGTGTGTCAGAGCCTGAGCTTGGCCGGGCACCGTGGCTCATGCCTGTAATCCTAGCACTTTGGGAGGCTAAGGCAGGCAGATAACTTGAGGCCAGGAGTTTGAGACCAGCCTGGCCAACATGGCGAAACCTTGTGTCTACTAAAGATTAAAAAAAAAAACATATATATACACACACATATATATATACATACACACATACAAAAAATTAGCTGGGCATGGTGGCACGTGCCTATAATTCCAGCTGCTCAGGAGGCGAGGTTGCAGTAAGCTGAGATTGTGCCACTGCACTACAGCCTGAGCAACAGAGTGAGATTCCATTAAAAAAAATTAGCTGGGCATGGTGGCAGGCACCTGTAATCCCAGCTACTTGGGAGGCTGAGGCAGGAGAATCACTTGAACCCCGGAGGCAGAGGTTGCAGTGGGCCGAGATCATGCCATTGCACTCCAGCTTGGGTGACAGAGCGAGATTCTCTCAAAAACTATATAAATAAAGGCCGGGTGGCTCATGCCTGTAATCCCAGCACTTTGGGAGGCTGAGGCAGGCAGATCACGAGGTCTGGAGATGGAGAACATCCTGGCCAACATGGTGAAACCCCGTCTCTACTAAAAATACAAACATTAGCTGGGCATGATGGCGGGGCACCTGTAGTCCCAACTACTCAGGAGGCTGAGGCAAGAGAATTGCTTGAACCTGGGAGGCGGAGGTTTCAGTGAGCCAAGATCGCACCACCACACTTCAGCCTAGCAACAAAGTGAGACTCCATCTCAAAAAAAAAAAAAAAAAATTAGCCAGGTGTGGTGGCATGCACCTGTAGTCTCAGCTACTTGGGAGGCTGAGGCAGGAGAATCGCTTGAACCCGGGAGGCAGAGGTTGCAGTGAGCTGAGATCATACCACTGCACTCCAGCCTGGGTGACAAAGCAGGACTCCATCTCAAAAAAAAAAAAAAAAAAAGACTGAGCTTAATGTATGTCCACATTAATGCATAATGCATCTCCTTCATCCTCATGCTAATCACCCACTGGACAGAAGTAGAAACTGAGGCACGGAGAAGACACAGATCTCACCCAAAGTCACACCAAGGATAGAAAAGTCAGATTCAAATCTGTGTGATCCTGTACCAAAACCTGGGGCCTTAACCAGGATACCGTACTCAGGCCTCACACCTCCTATCCCCACCTGACCCCTCACCTCGTGGGTACTATTCCGCTTAGTACCCAAGGTCTTGACCAGAACCTGGCTGGGCTCCGTCCCCAGCTGCCGCAGGTCCCACAAGTTGACAGTGCGATCTCGGGAGCCCGACAGACAGAGTGACCCACCCTGGAAAGGGAGCAAGGTGATGTTGTCAGGGCCACCCTGGCCCACCCCTGCCTGGCCCCCCACAGACCACGTCTCACCTGGAGCAGCAGCACTGAGTCAACGGCAGCCAGGTGCCCATCGGCCAAGCAGAAGTATTCAGCCCGGCGCCCATCCTCTGCCCAGCGGGACAGGTGCTCCTCCAGCGCAATGCAGGCTGCCGGCCAGTCAAAGTTCTTCTCTGTGGGTTACCACAAGTAGGGTGCCCGGTGGGCAGGGACCCTAGCACCCACGCCAGCTGGCCAAGCCCAACCCTGGCTTCCAGGGAACCCACCCTACACCAGACTTGGACAGAACCCCATGGAGATCCCTACTCCCGCCCCAAGCCAACCCAGGCTCAGGTCTTGGGGCCAACTGCCTGCCCATTTCCCAGGCAGGTCTAGGACTACTACTCACTCCAATTTCCAGAAATTGGGAACTGGGGTCTCAGAACTACCTTTCCAGGCCCCATCCCCCAACCCAAACTCAGGGGACAGCGGTCTCAGGATGTTGAGGTCTGACCTCAGGCTCAGCATAGAAGCTGGGGCCTCATGACTAACCCTTCCTGCCTCAGTCATCTGAACCGGACCAAGGGGGCTGTTCCTCAAAGAGTATCTGGAAACTAGGGAGCCTTGTCAATATGCAGAATGCAAGCCCCAGATGCAGATTCAGTGGTATGGACAGGGTCCAAGCATCTATGTTTATTAAGCTGTTTGGGAGAGTCTGACCTAGGGGGTTGAATGGCAACACCTTGAGAATCACTGATCCCGGAGTGATCCTGATTCCTCTCTAAGGTTGAGTGTTTGATTACCTTGACCTGGAAGCAGAATCAAAGCTTCCAGGTTAAGGGTATCAAACACCCAAGCTGTAATACATCTTGGCTTAAGGGCCTGAGGATCCAGCTGTATCAGGATCAACAATATCGATTCAAAGGTCACAAGCTGTTCTCCCTCAGGAACCAATCAACTCAGGGCCAAGACCCACTGTCTCACCCCTAACTGGGTCAAGGCTCTAGGGCTCAGAAGTTTTGACATCAACAGGTGCTGTCTCAGCTTCTAAGCTGGACTCAGAACCTGAGGATCCTTAGGCTCACTTTGAGCCCTAGCATAAACTCCAGAGCCTAAGGCTTCAAGTCCCTGTGTTAATCCCCAGTCAGGAGTCAGGGGCTTAGTACCACAAGACCCCAAGCCTGAGGATATTTGGATCCTGAGTCGTCCAGGGACCACAGTCTCAGGAAGCCAAGTGCCTGACTGCCTCGTGGTCCACCCAGAGGTCCTCAGGGGCTTCGGCACCACCAGTAACTACCTCAGCCTCCAGCCTGAGCCAGGACAGCCACGAAGCCTGCTTCAGAGGCTGTGTCCAGAACACCCCATGCACCTCTTCCCCGCCCCAAGCCTGACCTGGGCGGGAGCCCCCAGTCCCTGGGTGCGCGCACCTTCCACCACTGGGTAGGGCGCGCGTACGCGGCGTAGGGCGCGTAGCCTCCAGGTGACACGGTCATACACAAGATCGCGCAGCGCGTGGCACACGCGCGACAGGACGTGGAGCACGAGGCGGGCGTCCAGGTAGGAGCAGATCTCGAGCAGCAGCTCCGGGGGAAGGCTCAGAAGGCCTGGCTCACTTACGGCCGAAACCTTGGACGCGGCCCGAGGCTCCGAAGCGCTCGGGGACGCGGCGGGCGTGGATAGCTGCGAGGGACGCGGGAACGCCAGCCCGGATTTTGGCGGACTGAGAACGCGGGCCACGTAGGCCTCGGCCTGCGCGTCTGGGTCTGTCTCTGACTCTGGGTCCGAGTCATCGTCCCAGGAGCGGGAATCATGGCACTGCCCTAGGGGAAGCTCCATGGCGACCGGGTGGGCGCTGCCGGTCTCGCGTCTTGTCTCCTAGGCAGCGCGAGGGCACTTCCGGCGCTGTCTGATGACGTTTCTGCGCCCACCGGAAGCGAGCGAGAGAGCGAAGTGAGACACTGGCTTAGTACAGAACACCGGCTGTTTACAGGATCTTCTGCAACTGCGTTGGCCTTAAGCTGGAAAATACAGGTTCCTGTTTCTGCGCTTTTTTTTTTTTTTTTTTTTTTTTTGAGACGGAGTCTTTGCTCTGTCACCCAGGCTGGAGTGCAGTGGCGCGATCTAGGCTCACTACAAGCTCCGCCTCCTGGGTTCACGCCATTCTCCTGCCTCAGCCTCCGGAGTAGCTGGGACTACAGGCGCCCGCTACCACGCCCGGCTAATTGTTTTGTATTTTTAGTAGAGACGGGGTTTCACCGTGTTAGCCAGGATGGTCTTGATCTCCTGACCTTGTGATCCGCCCGTCTCGGCCTCCTAAAGTGCTGGGATTACAGGCTTGAGCCACCGCGCCCGGCCGTTTCTGCGCTTTTTAAACTAGCATGTCTTGTCGTGCCGATACGGAGAGCCAGCCAACACTAGCTAAAAACGAAACTCAAGCCAGGCGGGGTGGCGCGCGCCTGTAGTTCCAGCTACTCAGGAAGGTGAGGGGCTAGGATCCCTTGAGTCCCAGGAGACTGCAGTGAGCCATGATTGCGCCACTGTACTCCAGCCTGCGCAACATAGTGAGACCCTGTCTCTTTAAATGAGACATAAATACTGCTCTGTAAAAAATAAACACTGCTTTATCGAAGGCATCTGTTATATGTGACACTGAGCTCAGAAACCCAAAGGCCCCTTTCCAAGTTTAAGGAGTAGCGATTGGAACTCTTGCCTCTTTTCCCACAGCCAGAAATATGCAGTTACACTGCAGAGGCCTCAGTGAAGTGACTTTTTTTTTTTCTTCAGAACTACCTCTCCAGACCCCATTCCTCAACCCAACCTTGGAGGACAGCAGTGCAGTCCTCCAAGTGGAGTGCTTGGCTCATTGCAACCTCCGCCTCCTGGGCGCAAGTGATCCTCTGCCTCGGCCCCCCAACTAGCTGGGTCTACAGGAGCGCACCACCACACCCGGCTAATCTTTGTATACTTTTGTAAAGACAGGGTTTCACTACGTTGTCCAGGCTGGTCTCGAACTCCAGAGCTCAAGTCATCCGCCCCCTACTCGGTCTCCCAAAGTACCAGGATTACAGGCGTGAAGGACCGCGCCTAGTGGAAAGTTACCTTTTTCTTTTTTTTGAGACGGAGTCTCACTCTGTCGCCCAGGCTGGAGGGCAGTGGCGCGGTCTTGGCTCACCGCAACCTCAGCCTCCCGGGTTCAAGCGATTCTCCTGCCCCTCAGCCTGCCGAGTAGCTGGAACTACAGGCGTGTGCCACAACGTGGAACTAATCTTTACGCTTTTTTTTTTCTTCTTCCTTTTTGTGGAGAACGCGGTCTCGATATATTGCCCAGGCAGGTCTCGAACTCCTGGGTTCAAGCTGTCCTCCCACTTCTGCCTCCCTGAGAGCTGGGATTACAGGCGTGAGCCACCGCACCCGGCCGAACTAATTTTTGTATTTTTAGCAGGGACAGTATTAGCCAGGATGGTCTCAATCTCCTGATCTCGTGATCCGCCCACCTCGGTCTCGCAAAGTGCTGAGATTACAGGCGTGAGCCACTGCGCCTGGCAGAAAGTTACTTTCAACAGTAACATCACTTTTTTTTTTTTTTTTTTTGAGACAAAGTCTCACACTGTCGCTGTGGCTGGTGTGCAGTGGAACGATCTCGGCTGGCTGCAACCCCGCCTCCCGAGTTCAAGGGATTCTCCTGCCTCAGCCTCCCAAGTACCTGGGATTACAGGTGCCCGCCACCACACCCAGCTAATTTTTGTGTTTTTTAGTAGAGATGGGGTTTCACCATGTTGGCCAGGCTGGTCTCCAACTCCTGACCTCGTGATCCGCCCGCCTTGGCCTCCCGAAGTGCTGGGATTACAGGCGTGAGCCACCGTGCCCAGCCTAACATCACTCTTGTTAAAACAGCTGACCACACTTTTTTTTTTTTTTTTTTTTTT
>NC_037687.1:12296255-12369627 GCF_003255815.1 Theropithecus gelada
TTTTTTTTTTTTTTTTTTTTTTGAGACGGAGTCTTGCTCTGTGCCCCAGGCTGGAGTGCAGTGGCGCGATCTCGGCTCACTGCAAGCTCCGCCCCCCCGGGTTCACGCCATTCTCCTGCCTCAGCCTCCCAAGTAGCTGGGACTACAGGCGCCCACCACCTCGCCCGGCTAATTTTCTTGTATTTTTAGTAGAGACGGGGTTTCACCGTGTTAGCCAGGATGGTCTCGATCTCCTGACCTCGTGATCCGCCTGTCTCGGCCTCCCAAAGTGCTGGGATTACAGGCTTGAGCCACCGCGCCCGGCCCCACACTTTTTAAAACAGCATGTTGGCTGGGCACGGTGGCTCATGACTGTAATCCCACCATTTCGAGAGGCCAAGGTGGGTGAATCACCTGAGGTCAAGAGGTCAAGACCATCCTGGCCAACATGGTGAAACCCCATCTCTACTAAAATTACAAAGAATTGGCCGGGCGTGGTGGCAGGCACCTGTAATCTCAGCTGCTCAAGGTCAGGCAGCTAACCAATCCACATAGATCATCTGAGCAGTCCTTGCTGTTTCCTCTACTTGACACTCTTCTCTACGTGGCTCTGTTCAAACATCATCTCAGTGTGGCCTTTCCAGGTCACCCTACATAAGATTTTAACCGTTCCCCCCATCATTCTCTGCCTTTCTGTTTTTCTCTATAGGACTTAGCACAGTTCCACTTCTTTTTATTTTTTTTTTTTGAGAACGGAGTCTCCGTCTGTTGCCTAGACTGAAGTGCAGTGGTGAGATCTCCGCTCACTGCAAGCTCCGCCTCCCGGGTTCATGCCATTCTCCTGCCTCAGCCTCCGGAATAGCTGGGACTACAGGCACCCACCACCACGCCCGGCTAATTTTTTTGTATTTTTTAGTAGAGACGGAGTTTCACTGTGTTAGCCAGGATCGTCTCAATCTCCCGACCTCGTGATCTGCCTGCCTCGGCCTCCCAAAGTGCTGGGATTACAGGTGTGTGCCACCACGTCCGGCCAGTTCCACTTTTTATAGTCTGTCCTCTCACTAGAATGCAGGCCTTATTTGTTGAATATTGGATGTGTGTCAGTATTTTTAAATTTTCTCACGTTGATCTTTGGGCCACACCAAGGTTGCAGTAAGATTTTATTCTGGCTGGGGGTGGTGGCCCACATCTGTAATCCCAGCACTTTGGGAGGCTAAAGCAGGTGGGTAGCTTGAGCCCAAGAGTTCAAGACCAGCCTTGGCAACATAGCGAAAACCACCTCTACAAAAAATACAAAGATTAGCCAGCATGGTGGCATGCGCCTGTGGTCCCAGCTACTTGGGTGGCTGAGGTGGGAGGATTGCTTGAGCCACTGCACTCCAGCCTGGGTGACAGAGCAAGACCCGGTCTCAAAAAAAATATTTTATTCTGAAGATTGTGGTTTTTTCCCCCCCACAGCTGGAACTACTTCTCATTTTCCTGAGTAATTGTAACTAATATTAATAAATTTCCCTCAGGCCTGGGGCTGGGCTGAGCCTTCCACGAAAACCTTGACCCAGGGTTAGCTGATGATAAGAGTGCAGCAAGGCCTCAGCCCTTACCACTCCGTTTAGAGTACGGCAGAGGGGCGTCTTGAACCTGGGCTGTGATACTAATGGCTCACCCTTAGTGAGTTGAAGTCCCAGAGAATGAGGTGCACATTTCATATATGTTACGAATTTAATCTTCCATCTTTTACATTCATCTATCTTCCCACTCTCAAGTATCCTGGGTGCCCCCCACATTTCTTTACTACCAAAGCCAAGGACACACGAAGCCACAGACTAAGGAGTTCACAAGAAACTGATCTTTACTCAACAAAGTTCTACACAAGTGGAATCTCACGCCACCTCGGCGCCAATCCCCAGCACAGCACAGTAACAAATGGACAGACCCGGGAGCCCGCAGGGGGAAGAGGGTGAAGAGGGAAAGAGGGACTGTGGCTCAAGGCCAGTCTGGGTCCACAGCCCTGGTTAGGGGAGAAGGTTGAGAAGCTGAAACTTCATTGTGCAAAAAATAACCAAAAATAAATTAAAAAATTAAATAGTTTTTTTTTAAAAAAAAAAAAAAAAAGGAAAACGAGAAGAACCAGGCTCCCCTTCCCTGAAGGTGTTTGTATCCCCGCATCTTGAGTAGTGAGGGGTTACCAATCCCATCAGACAGCCAATCCATCCACACACCCCAAGACCCAGCAGAGGATGCTCCAAAGAACTGGAATTACCAGAAAATTAAAGGTATTTTTAAAACTTTTTTTTTTTTTTTTTTTTTTTTTAAAAAAATGGCTTCCAGAGACCTGCTCGATTTTCAGGGGGGGGGCGGGCAGGGACACCCAGCTAATTTATGGAATGTGTACTGAGTGCCCCTTGGAATAGAGGCAGGGCCTGACCCTGCCTCTGGAAAGACACAGGGCTAGGATGGAGGGTCTGGGGCCCAGGAGGAATGGATGGAGCAGGCCCCAGGATGCGAGACTCCAGTCAAACTCCAAAACACAAGGGGCTCCCCAAAGAAGTAAAAAGCAAGGAAGGAAAAAAAAGGGAAAAAATGCTAAGGGGGTCTGCAGGGCCCAGTTTTCTGACCAACTGGGAAATAACTACACCCCCACCCTCTCTAGGGGAGCCCCTGCCACCTTGACCGTGTCCCCACACTATTCCGGAAGGTTCTCTAGAATTGCTGACCCAGTCTAGTAGGATCTCTGGGCTCACTGGGTACTATGATGAGCAGGAAGTCCCAGGGAGATGGAGTAGGGAACAGGGGACACACCACCTTTCCCTTCCGCCAAGCCTCGGTTTTCCTTCTTGCTGGCAAAGCATAAACCTGTGTCCTCTGTCATCATCAATCAAATGCCCCTGCCCTGGCCCTTGAGTTAAAACTCGGGCCTGAAACGTAAGAAGGGGGCTTTCAGAAGCACAGAGAAACGGACTGCCCCTGAAGCTGCTTACAGAGGGAGATGCTAGGGGTAGGTGCCAGAAGCTCTGGCTACACCCAGCTCTCTTCAGGAAAAAGGTCCCAGCCCAGTGTCTTCAAAAGCCACTGGAGCACACAGGAAGGAGAAAGGGTGACCTCTGGCCAGCCCCAGCCACTCCAGTGGTTCTCACCCTGCGAGTTAGGCTAGGACAAGGACGGAGACACACCAGCTGAGGCTGCAACAAAGCTGGCAGGGAGTGTGTGGAGCAGGTCCCAAGCATGTGCGTGCTGACAGGGCGACCCCCAAGGTCACCATCCTCCTCCCCCCGCCCCGAGATCCCGCCTGAGGCCCCCCACCCACCCAGCCCTCCCCAGTCACTGCCAATTCCGGCAAAACAGCAGAAGCTTCTTAAACTCTAGATGCAGGTTACACGGAAGGCCTTACGGGTTAACTCAGGGGTTCACTAATTCTACTGTCTCCATGCAGTCGGGGAAATGGTGGAGCGGCTGGCCCAGCCTCGCCGGTTATGGCACTCGCACATGCGTGTGGCCACGTGTGTCCGTGTGAGTGTACGCGTCCCTACAAGGGTCCCCTTCCTGACCTGCTCCTCCCTCACCTCATCCGAAGCTGGATTCGGTCAGCTGTGTAGATTCCTCCCTCCCATGTAGCTGGCCCAAGTGGGCTGCCAGAGATGACCCTATTAGAGCCCAGGGGCCCTTGCCCACCAGAAGTCCCCCCCACCTCCCAGTTTGTAGGATGAGCATGGTGGCCCCACCCACCTGCCAGGAGGGCAAGTGGACGGACGGACGGACGGACGGGGAAGGCATCTGGATTTGAGTCCCACTCACTCCTCCCTAACCCCCCTCAACCAGGGCACAGCGACTTCTGGATGCAGCGCACTCCCCAGTAATCCCTCCGACGACAACGCAGACAGAAACCTGCAGGGGGAGGAGGAAGGTCATGGTCTGGGACCCTTTGGCCCCCAAGACAGTGCTGACTCGCCAGCTGCGGCCTCCTCACCTGGCAGTCTCCATGATCACCTAGACCCCGTAGAAAGCCGCCAGCCTCTCCTTGAGCAGCGGCGGGAATTGCTCAGAGAACTGCTGCCAGTTATCTTCCCCAACTTGGTCTTTGAAGCCGTGGAGAATCTGTGGGGAGGGTGGTGGTGAGGGGTAGGCAGGAGCAGAACAAGGGGAGTGCGCCTCTTCCCCCATCCCGAGGCCCCGTTGTTACCAGATGGTCTCACCCCTGCCTGCTCCCAGAACTAGATCAGGGCCCAGAGCCTCACCTTATAAAACATGTCCCGAAGGTCATCCTTCGGGCTCACCCAGGAGGCTACAGCGTCGCAGAAGAAAATAAAGTCCTGAAATGTGACGGATCCCAGGTGAGGGGCCGCCCGAGCCCAGCGCCCGCGCCTGCCCTCAGAGCCCAGCTGCCCCAACCTGCACAACGCCCCCCGGGTTGACACCGATCATCATGCAGATGCCGCGGAAGGCTGAGTCCTTCTCTTCATTGTCCCTGATGTTCCTGAGGGACGTGCACCTGTGGGAAGGTGAGCAGCTGGAAGTCAGAGGGCAGGCAGGGCATGCATCTGTGGAGGGCTGGGTCACTGGGGATCAGTGAGTGGGCCTGGGACATGCATCTGTGGGGGTGGGGCAGGGCAGGGAGTCAGTAGGCAGATGGGGCTGGAAGTGCACAGGTGAGGGAGGGAGTTGGGCCCGTCCCGCCCACCACACAGCAGGCTTGACACGTGGACACACACCAAGGCCGGATGAACTGCTGCAGCATGGGTGCCACCTCCTGGGGGCACACATAGCCCAAGCGGCCGATGGTGATGGCTGGAATGGCAGAGGGACTCGTCAGACGACCTGCAACCCCGAGCGGCCCCGGGACGGTACGTGGCGGGGCCTCTGGCACGAGGCACCAAGCCCCGCCCCATGAGCCCCAAGGGAATGGTTATTGCGGCCACCCTGGTCCCCCAAGCTTGGCCCAGCCAGGGGTCCTCCCCATCACACCTGAGTCTCTTCCCAGGTCTCTCTGCATCTATCTTTCTTTCTTTCCTTTCCCTTTCCTTTTCTTTCTTTCCTTTTTGGTTTTTTTGGTTGTTGTTTTGTTTTTGAGATGCAGTCTTGCTCTACTGCCCAGGCTGGAGTGCAGTGGCATGATCTTGGCTTACTACAACCTCCATCTCCCAGGTTCAAGCGATTCACCTGCCTCAGCCTCCTGAGTAGCTGGGATTGCAGGCATGCACCACCACCCCCGGTTAATTTTTGTATTTTTTAATAGAGATGGGGTTTCACCATGTTGGCCAGGCTGGTCTTGAACTCCTGACCTCAGGTGATCTGCCTCCCAAAGTGCTGAGATTACAGGTGTGAGCCACTGCACCCAGCCTGAGGCTGCATCTTTCTTGGGGCTTCTCCCAGTGCCTCCTTCCAGTTACTTCCAGACACCCTCCTTGGTTCCTTGACAAGGGCCTTTCTGATGCCCCTCCCAGCCCAGAACCCCACCTCCAGAAGACGGGCAGGGGTGCAGGCAGCAGCGGGGCCGGGTGCCCACCTGTGTTTTCCAGCAGTGTCTTGGGTGTGTTGGGTCGGTTAATGATCTCCACCAGGTTGTTGAGGACCATCTGCACATAAGGCTGCATCTCTGCCCCTGAGGGAACACCCAATCAGAGCCCTGCACAGCCCCCTTCACCCACAGGGGGGCCTCGGGGCTGCCCCCGTCACTCACTCACCCCAGTTCTAACCAGAGACTGGCCAACCACTACCAGTGAGGGAACAAAAGACCTTCTCCGGCTAATCCCCACCCAGAATCCCTGGTCAACCAGGGACAGATCCACACCCTTCAAACATCAGAGACTTCTCTGGAGTCGCTAAGGTGAGAATATGCTGCTCAAGTCAAAGGAAAAGAAGCCAAAGTCACCAAATCAATTCGAGTGAGGGCCAAAGTCACCCAATTAATCCGAGTGAGTCTTTTAGCCAACTACACAAAACGGTCCAATCAGAACAGCCCTCCTATCCCTTCTCTTTGGTGAAGCCAATCACAAATGACCTTTCTGCTTGGCTCCACCCATGACGAGCCCCCAGAGACTTCCCTTGTCAGTCAGAGCTAGGCTCCCGCCCCCAGGTTGAGAACAGGCTAATGGGGAGGGGCCTGTTGCCACTTGCAGGGCACTCACCCATCTGCATGCAGATTTCACCAATGGCCCAGGTGGCGTTGTTGCAGACCGAGATGAACTCTGGGTTCAGGTTGGTGCCCAGAATGGGCATGAACTCGGCTGGTGGGGAGAAACAGGAGTGCTGAGCAGGAGGGCCAGCTGGGGTAAGCTGCAGACCTAGCCCAGCAGGCCCCATCAGACAGTACGAATACATCCCAATGTCACAGTCATCCCTGGGTATTGCTCTCCATCACTTGAGGCCGGGGCTGGGGTCATGGGTTAGGGACAAGGCGAGTGTCGTACCAATACAAGGCTTGACATGGATGAAGCAGGCTTTGGTGAGGTCTCCCAGGAGGGCAAAGGAGCTCTGCCGGACCTCAGGCATCGAGTCCTGGGGATTCAAGAAATATCAGTGTGGCTGGGCTCCCCTCCTCCTAACCACGACAGCTGAGGGGGCACAGTCCCTGGTGCATGTCCAGCCTCTGCCATTTTCCAGTTCTAGAGCTCCCAGGTTTTCCTTAACCTCCCTAGCCTCCAGTCCACATCTGCAAATGGGAGATGGCAGTGCCCCAACGGTCATCCCTCAGTGTCCATGGGGGATTCTTTCCCAGGTCCCTGCAGCTATCAAAATCCACAAATGTGCAAGTCCTTGATAGAAAGTGGCATAGTGTTAGGGCCGGGCGCAGTGGCTCATGCCTATAATCTCCAGCGCTTTGGGAGGCCAAGGAAGGCAGATCACTTGAGGTCAGGAGTTTGAGACCAGCCTGGCCAACATGGCAAAACCCTGTCTTTACTAAAAATACAAGAAAGTTAGCCAGGCATGGTGGGACATGCCTGTAGTCCCAGTTTCTTGAGAGGCTGAGGCAGGAGAACTGCTTGAACCCGGGAGGTGAAGGTTGCAGTGAGCTGAGATCACACCATTGCCCTCCGGCCTGGGTGACAGAGTGAAACTGTGTCTCAAAAAAAAGGTGGGGGGCGGGCGGGGGGCATACTGTTTGCATATGCACCTATGCACATTCTCCTGTACACTTAGTATCATCTCTAAGTCACTTATATCTAATACAATGTCAACAGTATGGGAATAGTTGTTATACTGTATTGTTTAAGGAATAATAACAAGAACAAACGTCTGTATGTGTTCAGTACAGATGTAATTTTTCCTCCGAATATTTTCTTTTTTTTTTTTTTTTTTTTTTTTTTTGAGACGGAGTCTCGCTCTGTCGCCCAGGCTGGAGTGCAGTGGCCTGATCTCAGCTCACTGCAAGCTCTGCCTCCTGGGTTTACGCCATTCTCCTGCCTCAGCCTCCTGAGCAGCTGGGACTACAGGCGCCCGCCACCTCGCCCGGCTAGTTTTTTGTATTTTTTTTAGTAGAGACAGGGTTTCACCATGTTCACTAGGATGGCCTCGATCTCCTGACCTCGTGATCCACCTGTCTCGGCCTCCCAAAGTGCTGGGATTACAGGCGTGAGCCACCGCGCCCGGCCCCCTCTGAGTATTTTCAGTCTGAGGTTGCTTGAATCTTGGGATGTAGAACCCACAGATATGGAGAGCCAACTGTGCTGGGGCAGGGACTTGGGCTTTCATGTTTTCTTTTCTTTTTTTTTTTTTTTGAAAGAGACAGAGGCTCACTCTATTGTCCAGTCTTGAATACAGTGGCATGATCTCAGCTCACTGCAACCTCTGCTTCCTGGGTTCAAGCAATTCTCCTGCCTCAGCCTCCCAAGTAGCTGGGATTAGAGGCACCCGCCACTATGCCTGGCTAATTTTTGTATGTTTAGTAGAGACAGGATTTCACTATGTTGGCCAGGCTAGTCTCAAACTCCTGACCTCAAGTGATTCACCTGCCACGGTCTCCCAAAGTGCCGGATTACAGGCATGAGCGCTTGGCCTCATATTTTCTATTTTCAATACCGTTTGCTTTTTTAAAAAAAATTTTTTGGGCCGGGCGCGGTGGCTCAAGCCTATAATCCCAGCACTTTGGGAGGCCGAGGCGGGCGGATCACGAGGTCAGGAGATCGAGACTATCCTGGCTAACACAGTGAAACCCCGTCTCTACTAAAAAATACAAAAAACTAGCTGGGCGAGGTGGCGGGCGCCTGTAGTCCCAGCAACTCGGGAGGCTGAGGCAGGAGAATGGCGTGAACCTGGGAGGCGGAGCTTGCAGTGAGCTGAGATCCGGCCACTGCACTCCAGCCTGGGCGACAGAGCAAGACTCCGTCTCAAAAAAAAAAAAAAAATTTTTTTTACATTTGAGAACTGGGGTCTCATTATGTTGCCCAGGCTGGTCTCAAACACCGGGGCTCAAGCCATTCTCCTGCTTCAGCCTCCAGGATCACTGTTTAAAATAATTAGAACAGCCCCTTTTCCCTGATTTTCTTTGCGCACAACCAGGCCCTGAGTCCCCGCCAGGGGCAGCCCACGCAGGCTGCTGGGTGTCATCACTGTCCAGGTCCCCACCCACCTGCATGCACTGGAACAGCAGTGTCATGATGTTGCTGCGGGCCACCAGCTGCTCCACGTGACCACCCAGGCCCTCAGCCAGGCCGCTGAGCAGATCCAGCGCTACGATCATGAAGTCCTTGTCTGGAGCCTCATACTGCTCGGGGTGCTGGGTGTACATCTAGACACAGATGGGGACAGGGGCAAGGGTGAGTGGAGAGCAGGCCCGAGGCAGGCCAATGCAGAAGCATAGGTGATGGGCGTGGGGGTGCTCACCATGGCCTGAGCCAGCGTCTTCTGCACCAGGGTGACGCAGCGCTGGTAAACGGGCTCACAGTAAGGCAGGAAGCCACTCTGCAGGGCGGTGGCCACTGATGACAGACACTGGCAGGGAGGAAGGCAGATGGGGAGAACTCAGGCGGCGTGGGCAGGATGGGCTTCGGGAGAGGGGCAGGAGCCCACTCACCTCCAGCAGGGGGAAGAGGTCCTTGTCTTCGTCCTTGAGCTCATTCCACTTCTGGATCAGTGGGGGCATCAACTTCTGGATGTATTCCTGGAGAGGGAGCATGAAATTGGCGCTCCCTGGGTCGGGGTGGCAGACTGTGACTCAGGCACCTGTTGCCCGAGTGATGAGGCCTGAGCGCCTTGCTCATGGAATCCTGAAAGGGCCTGTCATCTGGCCAGACCTGGAGGCCTTCATTCTTCTCACCTGTCCAAGCACTGTCCTCCCCACCCCACCCCCCTGGGAGCCTGGGTCACCGCCTCCTGGTTACCGAAGCACAGCACTTACCACGCTGTCTCATAACTGTCTTTCTCCCCCACTAGACTGGGAGCAGGGCGAGGGCAGGGCCGGGTCTGTCTGTCTGCCTGCCGAGGTCATGGCCATGTCCCTGGCGTGCAACACGGGGTTGCCACCAGGTCACTGGATGCCCAGGGGCACAGGGATCGGGAGGCAGGAGCCACTCTGGGGTCTCACCGGCTGGTTGAGGTGGTGGCCTACAGAGTCGGCCAGGGTGCCAATGGCGTCGTAGAGGATGAGCAGGTTCTTGTGCTGGTATTTCCCAAAGGCAAAGACGAGTGTGTCCAGGATGTAGCTGAGGTAGGGCACCAGCTCCGTGCAGGCCTCTTCCTCCAGGGTGGCGAAAGCACTGGCAGGAGGGAGGATGAGGCGGGGGGCTCAGTGGACCATGGCAGGTGGCACTGGGCCATGGGCAGTGGGGGAGGGCAACTCAGGATCAGCCAGTACGAATACTAGAGAAATCAGTGACACATCAACAGTCACAGATGTCATCACTTCCCAGGGGGTGGCTGGGGGAGAGTGGGGGCTGTGGGATCAGGGGGCCAGGGTCACCTGCAGGCCGCCTCCTGCACCCTCTTGTTGCCATCCAGGATGCGTTTGAGCAGCTCTGTCATCAGGGGCTTGAGGTGCATGTCGGGCGGCTGGCTGACCACCCAGTGGGCATAGCGGCTCAGCGTCCAGCAGGCGATGGAGCGGACCAAGGCCTTCTTATCCGACAGGCACTGGATCAGGTGCGGGATCAGCTCGGGCAGGTAGGGCACCATGCCCTGCATGCAGCCTATAAGGAAAGGGAACCAGGAGGGGGCAGTTTGACTGGGCCCCAGGAGCAAGCTACGCCAGCCACACCCACCCTATGGAGAGAAAGAGTCAGCCGCACACAACATATAGGGAAACTGAGGCTTAGAGGTTAAATCACTGACCCAGACTCATTTCACAGAGCCAGGGAAAGGCAGGCGCAGGAGGGGAAACAGCAGAAGCCTCTCATCCCAAAGCCCCAGGTTATCTTTATTTTTTTTTGAGGCAGAGTCTCACTCTGTCGCCCAGGCTGGAGTGCAGTGGTATGATCTTGACTCACCGCAACCTTCACCTCATGGTTCAAACAATTCTCCTGCCTCAGCCTCCCGAGTAGCTGGGATTACAGTCCCCTGCCACCATGCCCAGGGAATTTTTTGTATTTTTAGTAGAGACGGGGTTTTACCATGTTGACTGGGATGCTCTCGGTCTCCTGACCTCGTGATCCACCCGCCTTGGCCTTCCAAAGTGCTAGGATTACAGGCGTGAGCCACCGCGCCCAGCCAAAGAGCCCCGTGTTAGTTTATCTGGTCATGCATTAATTCAAAATTGGCTCCCTTACATAGTGAGTGGGGTTTTATGGGGCAGCAGTGACCCAAATGGAATAAAAGTAATTTGCATTTGAAACAGTTCTTAAGATGTTTGTGATTTTTTTTTTTTTTTTTGAGACGGAGTCTTGCTCCATTGCCCAGGCTAGAGTGCAACGGCGTGATCTCGGCTCACTGCAGCCTCTGCCTCCCAAGTGATTTTCCTGCCTCAGCCTCCCAAGTAGCTGGGATTACAGGCACCTGCCACCATACCCAATCAATTTTTATATTTTTAGTAGAGATGGTTTAGTAGAGGGGTTTCACCAAGTTGGCCAGACTGGTCTCAAAATCCTGACCTCACATGATCCCCCAGCCTCAGCCTCCCAGAGTGCTGTGATTATAGGTGCCTGGTCGTTTGTGATTTTTCTATTTCATGTTATTTTTGTTTAACTTTTTAATTTTTTTTTTTTTTTTTTGAGACAGAGTCTTGCTCTGTTGCCCAAGCTGAAGTGTAGTTGCACAATCTCAGCTCACTGCAACCTCTGCCTCCCTCGTTCAAGCAATTCTCCTGCCTCAACCTCCCGAGTAGCTGGGACCACAGGCGCCTGCCACCACTCGTAGCTAATTTTTCCTATTTTTAGTATAGACGGGGTTTCACCGTGTTAGCCAGGCTGGTGTCGAACTCCTGACCTTAGTTGATTCACCCACCTTGGCCTCCCAAAGTGCTGAGATTACAAGCATGAGCCACTGCCCAGCCCTTTTAAAAAATGTTTTAATGTTTTATTTGACACAGAGTCTCGCTGTGTCCCCCAGGGAGGAGTGCAGTGGTGTGATCTCCGCTCACTGCAACCTCTGCCTCCCAGGTTCAAGTGATTCTCGTGCCTCAGCCTCCCAATAGCTAGGACTACAGGTATGTGCCACCACGCCTGGCTAATTTTTGTATTTTTAGTAGAGGTGGGGTGTTACCATGTTGGCCATGCTGGTCTTGAAACCCTGACATCAGGTGATCCACCCACCTTGGCCTCCCAGAGTGCTGAGATTACAAGCTTGAGCCACCACACCCAGCCTTTTTTTTTTTTTTAAAGATCACGAACACTGCTCTTTTATGTAAAGAGAACGAAGATAATAGCACATTCCCCAACAATCCAAGACACAAGATCTATGTTTACCAGTTTGAGCTCAACTGCTATAGATATTTTTACCATAAACATGTAATACAGGCTGGGTGCGGTGGCTCACGCCTGTAATCCCAGCACTCTGGGAAGCTGAGGTGGATGGATCACCTGAGATCAGGAGTTCGAAACCAGATTGGTCAACATGGTGAAAGAAACCCCGTCTCTGCTAAAACTACAAAAAAATCAGCCAGGCATGGTGGTGGATGCCTATAATTACAACTACTCGGGAGGCTGAGGCAGGAGAAACTTTTGAACCCGGGAGGTGGAGGCTGCAGTGAGCCAAGACTGCGCCATTGCACTCCAGCCTGGACAGTAAGAGTGAAACTCTGTCTCAAAAAAAAAAAAAAAAAAGAAATTAGCCAGGCTTGGTAGAGGATTCCTGTAATCCCAAGCTACTCTGGAGGCTGTGGCAGGAGAACTGCTTAAACCCAGGAGCTCATGCAACACAAGGTCAGGAGTTCAATACCAGAGTATTGTTGCAGTGAGCCCAGATCATGCCATTGCACTCCAGCCTGGGTGATAAGAGTGAGACACTGTCTCAAAAAAAGAAAAAAAAGAGGCCAGGCGCAGTGGCTGGCTGGGCAAGGTGGTTCACACCTGTAATCCCAGCACTTTGGGAGGCCAAGGCAGGTAGATCATGAGGTCAGGAGATCGAGACCATCCTGGCCAAGGTGGTGAAACCCTGTCTCTACTAAAAATACGAAAAAATTAGCTGGGCATGGTGGCATGCACCTGTAGTCCCAGCTACTCGGGAAGCTGAGGCAGGAGAATCACTTGAACCTGGGAGGCAGAGGTTGCAGTAAGCTGAGATCATGCCACTGAACTCCAGCCTGGCGAGAGAGCAAGACTCGGTCTCAAAAAAATAGATAACACAGCTTATGTAATCTATTAACATATACAAGCGTATTGTGTGGTATATACCCTATTAACATGAGATATCAGATACATTAAACACATAATACATGTCGAAACATTTCCTTAGACAAATTTTTTTTTGGAGACAGGGTCTCACTCTGTTCCCCATGCTGGAATGCAGTGGTGCAATCATGGCTCACTGCAGCCTTGACCTCTCACCTCAGCCTCCCAATTAGTTGGGACTACAGGAACTTAACACCATGCTGGCTAATTTTATCAGGTTTTTAAGGGTTTTTTTTGGTAGATACGAGGTCTCACTATATTGCCTAGGCTGGTCTTGAACACCTGGGCTCAAACAATCTGCCTGCCTCAGCCTTCCAAAGTTCTAGGATTACAGACATGAGCCACCACACCTGGCCTTTTTAAAAAAATTTTTGTAGAAAGAGGGTCTCCCTACGTTGCCCAGGCTGGTCTCAGACTCCTGGGCTAAAACAATTGTCCTGCTTCAGCCTCCTGAGTAGCTGGGATTACAGGCTTGCACCACAGTAACTAGACAAATTTTAAACAAATGTTGAAAGCTTACAAGGTTGAGGGTTTTTGCTGCCATGCCTGAAATTTTTGGCACAGGTCTGGATGCTAAGGCAATGGCATATCATGCCTCCAACGGACTCACAAAGCCCTCCTGTAACAAGTTTTTTTTTGTTTGTTTGTTTGTTTTTTTGTTTTTTTTTTTGAGATGGAGTCTTGCTCTGTCGCCCAGGCTGGAGTGCAGTGGCACAATCTCGGCTCACTGCAAGCTCCGCCTCCCGGGTTCACGCCATTCTCCTGCCTCAGCCTCCCGAGTAGCTGGGACTACAGGCGCCCGCCACTGCGCCCGGCTAATTTTTTCTATTTTTAGTAGAGACGGGGTTTCACCATGGTCTCGATCTCCTGACCTTGTGATCCGCCCGCCTCGGCCTCCCAAAGTGCTGGGATTACAGGCGTGAGCCACCGCACCCGGCCCCCTGTAACAAGTTTTATGTCCCATCGGGACCATGGGAGCCTGAAAACCCCACCGATTACAGGACACCGGGTTGAATTTGATGAAACACCACCTACCACGGTTTACTACTGACTCTGGCAGGCCAGCCTGGCAGCCAGGAACAGGTTTAAGGCCCAGATGCACCCTGGGTGACTGTAAGGAACTGGCATCAATCTTTCTGTACCTCAGTTTCCCCATCTTTGAAACTGGGATCCGGCACCCACCTCATCAGGTGCTGGTGAGGGCCAAGGATGTTTGTCTATGTAAGTGCATGGGGCAAGCATGCAGCTGTGCCTGCTATTATTATCGTTGTTGCTGTAATTATGCTTACAACATGAAAGAACTGCCTGCCTCTGAGAATGAACAAGAGGCCTTGCATTGTGGGATTCCAGGGGTTCCTTTCAGGCCCAAAACCAAGGGGAGAATAGAGATCTCAGAGCTGTCTGGAGTGGGGTGAGTAGGCCTCCAGAAATAACTGAGCCTTTGGTGTGGCCAGTAATGTGGGCCAGCCCTACAGTCTCATGCCAGCATGGGGCTCAGAGATTAGGTGCACTCACCCTCGGCAATGGCTCCCAGCACCAGGATGCCCGACTCCTTGACCACCCACTCGGGGTGGAAGAGGAGGCCTTTGAGTAGCGGGAGTAGGTGGGGCAGCAGTTCCTCCCGAAAGACATTGGCGAGGACGTCCAGTGCGGCCGCTGAGCACTTCCCTGGGGAAGGGGAGACAATGGGAAGGCTCAGGGCGGCCCCTCAGGCAGGTGGTCGACCTCCTTGACTGTACTCCCAGGATCAGAGATCATGATCAGAATCTTCACGATCAGCTTCTAATCAGCTTCTGCCTCAGCTTCCAGTCACCTCCCAAGAGGGAGTCCTGGGCTTGCCACCCCACCCCCACCCCCAGGTAGGGGCACACACTCAAATTCCAGTCGGAGAGAGCATCATCATCGTCGTCATCCTCCGCGTCCTCGGAGCCATCAGGCCGCTCAGCCTCGTGGGGCAGTGTCACCGTGCGTGACTTGTGGAAGCGTGGCTTGATGTCCTGCTCACTGTCAGGGACAGCCTCGTCCTCCTCCACATCCCCCTGGGGGACAGGCAGACTGTTAAGTACTTTGGGGACCACAGCCATGACACCCATGACCACGCCCACCCATGCTGGGTGGGCCCTGCCTGACCTTGAGCAGGATGATGTCAATTTCCGAGTACTTCATCCCATTCACCAAGATGGGGATCAACCTGCACAGAGAGGGGCTGTTTATGGGGATGCAGGGGCCATGGCAAAAGTTGGGGGGAGGCACAGCTTGGGGAGGAGGCAAACAGGTGCCAACAGGGTGACCAGCCCACCAATCAGCCACAGAGCAGACTCTGCAGAGCATGATGATACTGCTAGGTGCACATCGATCCATTTCCCTGTGGGGAATTATCAGAACCTGGTCTCTGTCTCTATGATTAAGATATAAATGATGCCGCTCCTGCCTCCAAAGAAAGGCTTTTCTTTTTTTTTTTTTTTTTTTTTTAAGAAGCAGGGTCTAATTGTATCACCCAGGCTGGAGTACACTGGTGCAATCACAGCTTACCACGGCCTCACACTCCTGGGTTCATGCAATCCTCCTGCCTCAGCCTCCCAAAGTGCTAGGATTAGAGCATGAGCCATGGCACTCAGCCTGCAGGAAAGCTCTTGACCCAGGCCTGGCCACTCAGTGAATTACAGACCCCTGAATACACTGAAAATCTTGGTGTGGTGCCCAGTCCCTAGCACAACATTAAGGCAGGGACGTGCACTCCTATTCCTGGCCACTTTCCTGAGACAGGGCAGAGACGAGCCAGGGTAGGGGAGCAAACAGACTAGGCAGCCAGCCCCTCAGTTGCAGCCCAGAGTTGGAAGTGACAGAGCCTTCATCACCTGCTGATCTAGGTCTCATCACTCCCCAGGAGCCGTCCACCCAGCCCTAGAGTGTTATCAGTAATAATTTGGGGCCGGGCATGGGAGCTCACACCTGTCATTTTAGCACTTCGTGAGACCAATGCAGGAGGATTGCCTGAGACCATAAGTTTGAGACCAATCTGGGCAATATAGTGAGACCTCACCTTTAATGAATGATAAATAAATAAATAAATAAAAATACAAAAATATGCTGGGAGCAGTGACTCACGCCTGTAATCCTAGCACTTTGGGAGGCCGAAGTGGGCAGAACGCAAGGTCAGGAGTTCGAGACTAGCCTGGCCAACATGGTGAAAACCAGTCTTTACTAAAAATAAAAAATTGGCCTGGCACGGTGGCTCACGCCTGTAATCCCAGCACTTTGGGAGGCTAAGGCAGGCAGATCACGAGCTCAGGAGTTTGAAACCAGCCTGAACAACATGGTGAAACCCCGTCTCTACTAAAAATACAAAAATTATCTGAGCATGGTGGCAAGCACCTGTAATCCCAGCTACTAAGGAGGCTGAGGCAGGAGAATCACTTGAACCATCCTGGCTAACACGGTGAAACCCTGTCTCTACTAAAAATACATAAAATCAGCCGGGCTTGGTGGCACACGCCTGTAGTCTCAGCTACTCAGGAGGCAGGAGAATCCGGGGAGATGAAGGTCACAGTGAGCCAAGATCATGCCACTACACCCCAGCCTGGGAGACAGAGTGAGACTCTGTGTTTTAAACAAACAAACAAATAAAAAAATAAATAAATAAGGCCAGGCGCAGTGGTTCACGACTGTAATCCCAGCACTTTGGGAGGCCGAGGGGGGCGGATCACGAGCTCAGGAGTTCGAGACCAGCCTGACCAATATGGTGAAACCCCATCTCTACTAAAAATACAAAAATTAGCTGACCATGGTAGCAGGCACCTGTAATCCCAGCTACTCAGGAGGCTGAGGCAGAAGAATCTCTTGAACCTGGGAGGCAGAGGTTGCAGTGAGCCGAGATCGTGCCACTGCACTCCAGCCTGGGCAGCAGAGCGAGACTTCACCTCAAAAACAAAAATTAAAAAATAGTAATAACAATGACTTGGGGGCTGGGTGCAGTGACTCGCGCCTGTAATCTCAACACTTTAGGAGACCAAGACAGGATTGCTTGAGGCCAGGGGTTCGAGACCAGCCTGGGCAACTTAGCAAGACCTCATCTCTACTAAAACTTAGAAAAGATTAGCTGGGTGTGGTGGGATGTGCCTGTAATCCCAGCTACTTGGGAGGCTGAGGTAGGAGGATTGCTTCAGCTGGGAGGTCAAGGCTGCAGTGAGCCATAAGTATGCCACTCCACTCCAGCCTGGATGACAGAGCAAAACCTTGTCTCGAAATAAAAAGAAAAAAAATTATTTGGAGAGAGGTAAGCAATCCAAGTTTGTCAAGGACGGTTAGTTTTAGGACTTTTGTTGGAAGCACTGGTCAAAAATTGCTTTACTCGGAAGTTCCTAAGCTGCAAGGGCACAGAAGGCTACAGCACTACCCAGAGGGAAGGTTGTACCTATGTGCCTAAGAATGAAGCCAACACAAGGGAAGCAGATCTGAGACCACATAGATGCCTTTCACATCCTTTGAGCTCCTGGATACAGCCACACCTGAAGCCTTTGTTGATTTTTTTTTTTTTTTGAGACGGAGTCTTGCTCTATCGCCCAGGCTGGAGTGCAGTGGTGTGACCTTGGCTCACTGCAACCTCAGCCTCCCGGGTTCAAGCGATTCTCCTGCCTCACCCTCCTGAGTGGCTGGGAACTACAGGCGTGGGCCACCACACCCAGCTAATTTTTCGTATTTTTAGTAGAAATGGGGTTTCACCATGTTAGCCAGGCTGGTCTCGATCTCCCGACCTCGTGACCGCCATGCCTCAGCCTCCCAAAATGCTGGGATTACATGCGTCGGCCACCGTGCACGGCCATTGATTTTTCGTTTCTTTCCACCTATCAGTTACCTAATTTTGAAGTCTTTAAAAAGTGGCATTCTTGCCACTTACACATAAATATACACTGAATATAAACTGACAAGGATGTGGACTGAGAGAAGCATAGCAGGTGACCAGAAGGGAAGGCAGAGGCGTAGAAAGGGGTCGAAGCTGGGGTGGGACAGTAGACAGCAGCAGTACTCACTGGACCAGATGGGAGGCCAGGACTTCCTTGCAGATGGGCTGCTCGGCCAGCGTCAGCCAGAACTCACAGGCCTCAAGGGCAACGTTCTCGTCATGGTCCTGGGTCCTCTGCAGCATGTACTGTGATAGCGGGGAGAAGCTGAGGCCTGGCCTGGGTAGGGGTGGCTCCCTGACCCTTGCCACCGGCCCCTTGCCTGCCCGCCTGGGCTGGCCTCGACCATGCACACCTGGATGATGCTGTGCATGTGGGGGATGAGCCTGTCGATCCGCACTTCCAGAAGCATCACCAGGGCGCGGCACACATTCTTCCGCACCTCGGGGTCATCATCCACGGCCAGGGCAAATAGGTGCTGCAGGGAGGAAAAGGGTCAGCTGTAGGGGCCCTTGGTCCTCACCCTGTCCGCCCCCAGCCCACCGTCCCACCTCAATGAAGGTGTCAATATTGTCCATCAGCGCCTGAGCCCGGTCCATGATGAACTGGTTCACGCAGGCGATGGCGTGGGACCTAGCGGGGAGCAGACACACGGGTCACCCTGAACCTGCCCACTCCAGGCTCCCTGAAGCCCCCAGAGAGCTGCACCCACCGGATCTTGGGACTGCAGTGCTTGAAGAACTGCAGGAACTTGGGGATCATGATGTTGAGGGGCCTGTTGAGCGCGTCACTGTCCAGAAGCTCTGATGAGTCTTCGCAGATCTTCTGCAGGGCTCCAAAGGCTCCCTGAGTGCAGAGGGGCAGAGAGACAAAGGTGGATGGTGGGTGGTGGGTGGTGGTCCCAGCCCCCCATACCCGCTCCGGCCATCTATGGCTTCTCGCCTACCTCACAAGTGTTGTAATCCTCCGAGTTGAGCAGGTTGCAGAGCTGGGGCAGCAGCTCCGGCCACATCTGCAGCTCACCCTTGGAAGCGATGGTGGTGATGAGAATGCCTGGGGCGGCCAGGAAAGGACGCTGCCTGAGGCCGGGCGGGGGCTGCCCAGCACCTCCCCTCCCACTGGGCACCCCCAGTGCTGCCTTTCTGTCCCCTAGCCCATGTATGCCCTCCACATCCCCCCTCTTTTTTTTTTGTTGTTGTTGTTGTTTTTTAAGAGATAGAATTTGCTCTGTTGCCCAGGCTGGATTGCTGTGGCACAATCATAGTTCCCAGCAGCCTCGAACTCCTGGCCTCAAGCCATCTTCCCGCCTCAGCCTCCTGAGTCACTGGGACTGCAGGCACATGCTGCCATGCCCAACTAATTTTTAACATTTTTTGTAGAGATGGGATCTCACTATGTTGCCCAGGCTGGCCTGAAACTCGTGGCCTCAAGCAATCCTCCTGCCTCGGCCTCCAAAAGCACTGAGATTACAAGCGTGAGCCACCGCTCCTGGCCTTGACATAGGTAGAAGGGTACTCCTTGACTCAGTAAGCACCCTGAACCTTACTGTGAGTCAATTCAATTCTGTTCCAGGCCCTAAAGCACAGCACAGAGCAAAACACAAAATCCTCACCCTTGGGAGCTGGAAGTAAGCTACGAAGTAAAAATAAATTAGCAAAAAAACTGGGAGGGGCCGTGCATAGCTGGCTCATGCCTGTAATCCCAGCACTTTAGGGGACCTAGGTGGGTGGATCACTTGAGGTCAGGAGTTCGAGACCAGCCTGGCCAACATGGCAAAACCCCATCTCTACTAAAAATACAAAAATTAGCTGGCTGTGGTGGGGGGCACCAGTAATCCCAGCTACTCGGGAGGCTGAGGCAGGAGAACTGCTTGAACTTGGGAGGCGGAGGTTGCAGTGAGCGGAGATCACGCCACGGCACTCCAGCCTGGGACGGAGCAAGACTCCATTTCAAAAAAACAAAACAAAAACAAACAACTGGGAGGGGCCACATGCCAAGGACTAAGGGGAGAAATATAGCAGAAAAGATGGTGAGAAAGGGCTGTAGGTGAAGCTAGCAACTTTAAATTGGGTGGCCAGAGCAGGCCTCATTGAGGTGACATCTTGATATCTGAGGCAAGACCTGAAGGAGGTGAAGCAGGCAAGGGAGGAATCATCCAGGTCTCTGGGAAAAAGGCATCTCAGGCAGAGGACTCTATGGTGCGGAGGCCTGGCGTAAGGGCAGGCATGATGTGCTAACAGATAGGTAAGGAGCCACTGGGGCTGGGCAGAGAGTGGGAGGGGAGAGAGGGAAAGGAGGTAAGGGCAGGAAGATGGCAGGGATGCTTGTACTGCCTATTAGACATCCAGGAGTCACATACAGCAGGCATCTGAGGTGCCAGGACAGTGCACGTATCTGGTGACAGAGCTGGATATGGGTTCTGTTAAGTGCAGAGATGGTTATTTACTGCCACAAGATGGCACTGTTTCCCAAGGGTAGAAACTGTCCATGAGAGAAAGGTGCTCCCTGCAGTGGGTAGGTACAGTGAGGACTGTGGAACCTTAGCCACATCTCCTCACTCTCTGCACCTCAGTGCTTCCAACCCTCAGAAGAGATAAAGAAAACCATCCTCTGCCAGGCGCGGTGGCTCACGCCTGTAATCCCAGCACTTTGGGAGGCCGAGACGGGCGGATCACGAGGTCAGGAGATCAAGACCATCCTGGCGAACACGGTGAAACCCCGTCTCTACTAAAAATACAAAAAATTAGCCGGATGCGGTGGCAGGCGCCTGTAGTCCCAGCTACTCGGGAGGTCGAGGCAGGAGAATGGCATGAACCCTGGAGGCGGAGCTTGCAGTGAGCCGAGATCGCCCCACTGCACTCCAGCCTGGGCGACAGAGTGAGACTCCATCTCAAAAAAAAAAAAAAAAGAAAACCAGCCTCCTAACTAGGGTTATCAGTAGGTTTATTTTTCTCTTTTTTTTTTTGAGATGGAGTCTCACTCTGTAGTCCAGGCTGGAGTGCAGTGGCGCAATCTTAGCTCACTGCAGCCTCCACCTCCCGGGTTCATGTAATTCTCCTGCCTCAGCCTCTGAAACAGTTGGGATTACAGGTGCCCGCGGCCACACCCAGCAAATTTTCATATTTTTAATAGAGATAGAGTTTCGCCATGTTGGCCAGGCTGGTCTCAAACTCCTGACCTCAGGTGATCCACCTGAGGTGCTGGGATTAGAGGCGTGAGCCACTGCGCTCAGCCTGGTTATCAGTAAGTTTCAATGACTTAGCGAAGAGCCTGGCACATAGAATGAGCTCAGGAAGTCCAGATCCTACTACTGGCCTGGGGGTTTTTGTGGGACTAAAAGTCACTTTTTATTTTTCAGATGGAATCTCACTCCATTGCCCAGGATAGAGTACAGTGGTGTTATCTTGCTTACTGCAACCTCCGCCTTCCGGGCTCACGCCATTCTCCTGCCTCAGCCTCCCAAGTAGCTGGGATTACAGGTACCCCACCAAGCTACAATTCCCAGCTAATTTTTTGTATTTTTAGTAGAAATGGAGTTTCACCATGTAGGCCAGGCTGGTCTCCAACTCCTGACCTCAAGCGATCCACCTGCCTCGGCCTCCCAAAGTGCTAGGACTATAGGCGTGAATTACCGCGCCCAGCCAAGTCATTTTTTTTTTTTTTTGAGACGGAGTCTTGCTCCGTCGCCCAGGCTGGAGTGTAGTGCCGCGATGTCGGCTCACTGCAACCTCTGCCTCCTGGGTTCAAGCGATTCTTCTGCCTCAGCCTCCTGAGTAGCTGGGATTATAGATGTTCACCACCATGCCCAGTTAATTTGTTTTTTTTTTTTTTTTGAGATGGAGTCTTGCTCTATTGCCAGGCAGGAGTGCAGTGGCACCATCTCGTCTCACTGTAACCTCCAACTCCTGGGTTCAAGCAATTCTCCTGCCTCAGCCTCCCAAGTAGCTGGGACTACAGGCGCCCACCACCATGCCCAGCTAATTTTTTTGTATTTTTAGTAGAGATGGGGTTTCACCATCTTGGCCAGGATGGTCTCAATTTCCTGACCTCATGATCCGCCCACCTCGGCCTCCCAAAGTGCTGGAATTACAGGCGTGAGCCACTGTGCCTGGCCAGCTAAGTTTTTTGTATTTTTAAGTAGAGACGGGGTTTCACCATGTTGGCTAGGCTGGTCTTGAACTCAACCTCAGGTGATTTGCCTACCCCAGCCTCCCAAAGGTGCTGGGATTACAGGTGTGAGCCACTGCACCCGGCCAATTCTTAGTCATCTTTCTGTAACTTCCTCAGGCCACCTTCCAAGAGTCAGAAAAGGATCTGCTGAAAACCTAATTCACGTTGCACCTGAAACATGAATACCTGCGTATTTTAACTGCTATACCTTTAGCACTCAGCCCAAGGCCTAATACACAGTTCTAGATGTTGCATGACTGTCTCAGAGGCAAGAAGGACTGTTTCAGGAGGGAGTGGTTCCAGAGCGTGGCTCTGCGCTGCCTCAGCTGTTTCTGACTTCTGCTGCTTACTCAGACAGGTCTCTTAATAGCTCAGCGCCTCAGCTTCCTCATCTATCAAATGGCAATAGTAATAGTACTACCACGGAGGGTGCTGGAGCATTCCATGAAGCACTACACTTAACATGCTGAGAAGCCTCTTATCTGAGAGTGAGAGTTCAGTGTGTTCTCAGAGGCCAACCCCCGCTGCCCCTCTCACCAATCGTGGCTCGGATGAGCGAGGAGGCGTCGCCAATGTTGTTGAGACACTCCTGTTTGATGAAGTCTGCCACAGGGGGTGGGAAGCTCTGATAGTGCGCCTTCACATTGTTCTTGAGGATGAGGCCGCTAAGAGAGCGCGTTGGCTCATCTGGGAGGAGGAAGGCTGAGGTTCAGGGGCCCACGGGGGAGAAAGCAGGGTCCCGATCGCATGGAAGGGAGCAGAGGGCGTACCTTCTGACTTGAGTCTGGTCAGGACGAAAATCAGGTAGTTGTTGAAGTCAGGAAACTGATTGAGTTGTTTGAGTTTCTGCCAGGCTGTTAAGGGACTTGGAAGACAGAGGCCTTCCCCCGGCCAGGCCCCCTCACTATGTACCTGACACTATCTCTGACCACTGGGACCCGGCTGCTAGCTCCTGGGGGATCCCACTCCCTAATAAGCCCACAATGACACCACTCCGTAATAAGCCCACAATGACACCACTCCGTAATAAGCCCACAATGACACAGAGCACCTCAGACACGTCAAATTCATACAAGGGGCTGGGCGCGGTGGCTCACATCTGTAATCCCAGCACTTTTTGGGAGGCCGAGGCGGGCAGATCACAAGGTCAAGACTAGCCTGGCCAGCATGGTGAAACGCATCTCTACTAAACATACAAAAAAATTAGCCGGGCATGATGTGTGCGTGCCTCTATTCCCAGCTATTTGGGAGGCTGAGGCAGAAGAATTGCTTGAACCCAGCAGATGAAGGTTGCAGTGAGCCAAGATCATGCCACTGCAATCCAGTCTGGGCGACAGAACAAGACTCCATCTCAAAAAAAAAAAAATCATACAAGGAGTTGGGTGGAAATGTCTGAGTTTCCCATCTACTCCTGAAGACCCAGCCAGAGCAGAAGAGGGAAGGAGAATCCCACTCCTCTTAAAGTGGCAGCTACTAGTCAGCTCTCCCCAGTAACAGGCCATGGTACCTTTTAAAAAAAAAAAAAAAAAAAAGGGAATCCAGATTTTGGAATGAGTCATGCTCATGGTTTAAACATTTATGTATTTATTTATTTTGAGACAGACTCTCACCCTTGTCACTTAGGCTGGAGTGCAGTGGCGCGATCTCGGCTCACTACAACCTCCGCCTCCCAGGTTCAAGTGATTCTCCTGCCTCAGCCTCCTGACTAGCTGAGATTACAGGCTTCTGACACCACATCTGGCTTGATTTTTGTATTTTTAGTAGAGACAGGGTTTCTCCATGTTGGCCAGGCTGGTCTCAAAACTCCTGACCTCAGGTGATCCATCCACCTCGGCCTCCCAAAGTGCTGGGATTACAGGCGTGAGCCACCGCGCCTGGCCTATATCTTTTTTTTGAGACGTGGTCTGGCTCTGTCGTCCAGGATGGCTGGAGTACAGTAGCACAATCTAACTCACCTCAACCTCTACCTCCTGGGCTCTAGCCATCCTCTCACTTCATCCTCCCAAGTAGCTGGGACTACATGTGCATGCCACCACACCCAGCTATTTTTTTTATTTTTTGTAGAGATGGGGGAGTCTCCCTATATTGCCCAGGCTGGTCTCAAACTCCTGGGCTCAAGCGATCTACCTGCCTCGGCCTACCAAAGTGCTCTGATTACAGGCATGAGCCACCCTGTGAGGGCCAGGGCCTACTTTAACAGTTAATGGAGTAGATGCTGGCGTTCAATGAACATTAGGAATTTTCATCATTTTCCATAACAATCCCCACAGCTCTGGAAATGGGACCCAGGAATTCTAATCCTTCTCTGTCCAGGGCAGATCCTCCTCACAGCAGAAAAAATCTGGGGACTGGGGGAGTCAGTCCCTTTCTTTCTCTCTCTGGCCTTTGGAAACTGCATACATCTACCCGGTTCCCCCAGCCCCAGAAGGAAGGAAGGATACATCCTGCACGATGCGCTGAGTGGCTGTGTTGGGCGACTGTGAGTCTTTGAGCAGCTGCAGGACCTGCTGAAGGCCCTGCTCGTCTGGCTGCCAGTCCATGGCGCAAGGCAAGCTGCGGGGGTAGGGGCCGGGGTCAGCGCTGGGTCTCTGGGGCTCCGTGTGAGACCCAGGTGGAGCCCCTGAGGCCGCGGTGGCCGCATGACGACGGGAACGCCCTCGGCGGACAGGCGGAGGCCTCCGATCCACGCCCGCCCAAGTGCGGGGTCCCCGCCAGCTGCGCCATCCTCGGCCGCGCAGTCGCGGGCTCGGGAGCGCGGGAGGGGGGATGTGGAAGCGGGCCACAGGCGGCGGCGGCGGGGCCCGGCGGATCCTCACGGGACCCAGCGAAGAGCCCTCGTCCCAGGGTGGCCCATGCCGCCGACCCCGGCTCCGAGCCCGAAGGCTTCTACCTCCCTCGCAGCGGCTGGGCGAGGGCCCAGCCGCCTCCACATCCAGGGGCCCCGCCCCAGACCGTGATAGCGCCCCGGCCCCCGTGGTCTCTTCCGTGCAGGCACAGTCCCTGAAGAGTCCCCTTCCCCCGACACTCGGCCCTTAACCTCTGCCAAATCCCAGAGGCCTCCTGCCCTAGTCCAATTTCTGAGCTTCCCCAGATGCACCGTCCCAAGACGATCGTCCTGATCTCTCCTGTCCCCTGTTCCTGCCCTTCAAGCTCAGCGGATGCCAGATATCCCTCTCTGTGGCCTAGCCAAATTCTAAGAATTCCCCGTAATCAGGCCCAAAGCAGTCCCCAGATAGGTCTCTGTTGCCTCTTCGAATGAGAGCCAGCCAAGCCCGACCAACCCACCATAGGAGCCCCCTGGACAGATCCCAGTCGCCTTTCCCAATCAGGTCTGGCCAAGGCTCTCCCTGAAATCCCCTCCAACCCAGTCAGCAGTAACCCCTGCTGACGGATCTCTGTTGCCTCTCCCAGTCAAGTTCGGCCGAGTCCCCCACCACCTCGTGTCGGTAACCCCCTGGCCCGATCCTTGCAGCCTCCCCCAGTTCGGCCTGGGTGAACACCCCCCGGGGCATTCCCCTCAACGGATCCCAGGGACGCCTGGAAGTCAGATCCAGGAAAACCCTCTAGGCCGAAGTCTGACGCCCCTCCCTGTCAGGGCCCAACAAGCTCCCCTCCCCCCTCCCCGCTCAACTTTTCAGTGCGGCCTCCCCCAATCAGACCCAACCAAGCCCCACCGAAACAGGCCCCTACACACACCCGATCCTCGCGACGTCCCCCAATCAGGCCCCAAGCAGTCCCTAGACGCTTCCCCCAATCAGATCCCCTCCAGCCCGACCCCAGCAGTCCCACTGGCCCTCTTCTTGCTGAGCCCCGACATGGCCTGGCTTCGAGGCCCCACCCCCTAAGCTCTGCTCAGTTCCCCCCTCCCCCGCCCGACCCGTTCTAGCAGCCAGGAGGATCGGGCCCAACCGGGTTCCCGGCCTTTCCCGGTCGGGCGCGGCCCCGACGCCCGGGCCGCGCGCGGCGCAGGCCCGGTGCCCGGCGGGGGTCGACGCAAGCCGGGGCCAAGAGGGTCGGGCTGAGTGAGGCCCACTTACCCGGCCCCGGGCAGCAGCGGCGGCAACTCGCGCTGCGGCTTCTCCAGAGACTCGCGCGGAAGGAGGGAGCCAAAGAGAGAGAATTTAAAAAAAAAAAAAAAAAAAAAAGAAAGGAAAAAAAAGAAAAACGCGGCCGTAGGTGAGCCGCCGCGGCTCCCGTACTCTGTTCAAACTGGTCCCGCCGAGCCAATCGGAAGGTTCAACCTTCACACGTGCCCTGGCACTTGGGAAACCCGGGCTGAGACGAGGCCCGGTCACGTGACGAAAGAGTTGCCGTTTCTTTGGCCTCTCTAGCCGGCCGGTCCTCCCAGTGTCTCGTTTTCCCAGCATTTTACACTGACCTGACCGCAAGCTCTTTAGCTGCAACCAGGAGTTTGGTAGCGCGTGGGGACTTTCTGTGTGTGATGGATCCAGGAACCCCTCGGCCAGAGCCAGCGACCTCCTTGTCACCTTCCTCCACTAAAAATTGAAATATGCCTCCCTTCCCCCATCCAGAGGTACTTGGGAGGAGTACGCTGTGTGCGCGTAAGGAAAGAGTTGAGCATGGTCTTTACAGCCCAGAGACAAAGGAAAGAAAGCAGGACAAAGTAAGTGCCTGAGACAAGCCGGGTTCCTACAGAAGCCTCCACCAATTTTTGCATTATTTTCCCGTACTGTTGGGCAGTTTTTACAAGGAGATAAAAAAGCCACAAGGATATACATTTTTGAATAAAACGAAATGAACTAATAAACTTTGAACCAGGCCTCATCCCTTTCCCTACCTGAAGTTGAATGAGGTGGAACAGCGCAGGAAATTCTGGCAAGAGCAGGGTCATGAAGAAAGAAATCTTCGCGATCCTTGCGACGTCTGAAGACAGTAGGACACCGTTTTTCCTTCTCGAGAGAGGAGCAGATGGTAAAGAGCTGGAGACCCTGGAACGTCCTGGTTTCCCCTCCCTGCCCTGCCGATAACAAAGTGGGAGACCTCCTGCCACTTGAAGCCTCAGTTTCCCCACTTGTCAAATGGGTAAAAGAGCAGTTCGCGCGATTAGAGATCATCCAAGTTAAGCATGACCTGGCCAGCTTTAACTTGTTCCTTAAAAACGTGGCTTTACCCTCCAAGGTTCAAGGCTGTTCTTTTACTGTATTCAGCTCCTCCCTAAGCCGATATTTAATGAATTCACCGGCGCTAATCCCAAAGAACAACCCATCCCTGATCTGAGGAACTTTTTGACCCTCGAGAGGCACAGGTCAATTTCTGCCCCTGCCTGAAGGAGGGGAACCGCTATCTCAACCCACTTGCCGTAGGCAAAGTCAGTCCCGGCTCCGTTCATTCAAGAAAAGCAAGTACTGGGCCTCCAAGGTTAGGGAAGTGTCGGCAGGCGCCTAACTCCACTCGAAGAATTCGAGGAAGACACCCTAAAGGAGCAGTTGGGATTCCGAGGTAGCCAGTTGCGCTGGACTGAAACCTGGGCTGAGAAACACGTGCAGAAAGCCGCCACAAACGCATGCGTAAAGGCCTCCCTTCCCCCACCCTCCGATAAACCCTGGAACTACAAATCCCGTCCTGCCACGCGCCAGGGTCGCCGCGCATTGGGGTTTTGGCTGAGAATCAAATTGGGAGGAGGGTCTCTAGACCAACCGAGGTGCATGGGGAACAGAAGAGTGAGACTGGGGAGCTGGGGCTGGATTAGGGGTTCCTGGGGCGGGTGTGAATGATAAGAGCTTTCTGGTCAAATCTGGGGGCTGCCCCAGATAACGATCAGATGGGGAGCGAGTTTGGGATGCAGGAGACAGTTTGTTAAGGTTCACCCCCTTCATATAATATGGCAAATTTCCAGCGGCCCTGCGCAAGCCTTGGGGCAGAAGAAAGTAGCCGCTGCTGCATGTATGGTCCACATTGTTGGCCCTCGTGAGGTCACGGAATTTTTTCTTCCTCTCCAGCTGGTGAATTTGAGTGCTGAATCAGGACAAGGTTTTGGGGTTTTGTTTTTTGTTGTTGTTTTTGTTTTTCTGTCTCTTTTTGTTTGTTTTGTTTTGTTTTTGAGACGGAGTCTCGCTGTGTTGCCAGGCTGAAGTGCAATGGCGCGATCTCAGCTTATTGTAAACTCCGCCTCCCGGGTTCAAGCGATTCTCCTGCCTCAGCCTCCCGAGTAGCTGGGATTACAGGCATGTGCCACCACGCTCTGCTAATTAGCCACGCCCGGCCCTTTTTTTTTTTTTTTTTTTTGTATTTTTAGTAGAAATGGGGTTTCACAATGTTGACCAGGATGGTCTTGATTTCTTGACCTCATGATCCGCCCGCCTTGGCCTCCCAAAGTGTTAGGATTACAGGCGGGAGCCACCGCACCTGGCGGTTTTTCTTTGAGACAGTATCTCGCCCTCATTGTCCCGGCTGGAGTGCAATGGCTCACTGCAACCTCCGCCTCCGGGTTCAAGCGATTCTCCTGCCTCAGCCTTCCGAGTAGCTGGAATTACAGGCGTCTGCCACCACGCCAGGCTAATTTTTTGTATATTTAGAAGAGATGGGGTTTTGCTATATTGGCCAGGCTGGTCTTGAACTCCTGACCTCTGGTGGTCCACCGGTCTCGACCTCCCATAGTGCTGGGATTACAGGTGTGGGCCACTGTGCCCGGCCCAGTGTTTTTCTATTTCTTTATTTCTGAGACGGAGTTGCGCTCTGTTGCCCAGGCTGGAGTGCAATGGTGGGATCTCAGCTCACTGCAACCTGTGCTTCCAGGGTTCAAGCTATTCTCCTGTCTCAGCCTCCCGAGTACCTGGGACTACAGGCGCCCACAACCACGCCCGGCTAATTTTTGTATTTTTAGTAGAGATAGGGTTTCTCCATGTTGGTCAGGCTGTCTCGAACTCCCGACCTCAGGTGATCCACCCGCCTTGGCCTCCCAAAGTGCTGGTATTACAGGCGTGAACCACCACGCCCGGCCTTTTTTCCTATTTCTTTCTTTCTTTTTTTTTTTTTTTTTTTTTTTTTGAGACGGAGTCTCGCTCTGTTGCCCAGACTGGAGTGCAGTGGCCAGATCCCAACTCACTGCAAGCTCCGCCTCCCGGGTTTATGCCATTCTCCTGCCTCAGCCTCCCGAGTAGCTGGGACTACAGGCGCCTGCCACCTCATCTGGCTAGTTTTTTGTATGTTTTTTAGTAGAGACGGGGTTTCACTGTGTTAGCCAGGATGGTCTCGATCACCTGACCTTGTGATCCGCCTGTCTCGGCCTCCCGAAGTGCTGGGATTAGACTTGAGCCACCGCGCCCGGCCCTTTTTTCCTATTTCTTAAGCACCTACTGCATATCAAGCAGTTTCCAAATGTTATCTCATTAACACCAGGTGCAGTGGCTCACACCTGTAATCCCAGCACTTCGAGAGGCCGAGGGCAGATCACGAGGTCAGGAGATTGAGACCATCCTGGCTAACATGGTGAAACTCTGTCTCTATTAAAAATACAAAAGAAATTAGCCAGGAGTGGTGGCCTGCGCTTACAATCCCAGCTACTCAGGAGGCTGAGGCAGGAGAATTGCTTGAACATGGGAGGCGGAGGTTGCAGTGAGCCAAGATCATGCCACTTCACTCCAGCCTAGGTGACAGATTGAGACTCTGTCTCAAAAAAAAAAAAAAAAGAAAAAAGGCCAAATGTTATCTCATGCAAATCTCACAAAAGCCCTATGCCTGGCAAACTTACCTCAGCTCAATTAGAAGCACTCCATGCCAAAAGAAACTCACAGAATTGGTGTCCAACCGGCCGGGCGCGGTGGCTCCCACCTGTTATCCTAGCACTTTGGGAGGCCGAGGTGGGCAGATCACCAGGTCAGGAGATCCAGACCATCCTGGCTAACACGGTGAAACCCCGTTTCTACTAAAAATACAAAAAAAAAAAATAGCCAGGCATGGTGGCAGGCGCCTGTAATCCCAGCTACTCGGGAGGCTGAGGCAGGAGAATGGCGTCAACCCGGGAGGCGCAGCTTGCAGTGAGCCGAGATCATGCCACTGCACTCCAGCCTAGGTGATACAGTGAGACTCCGTCTCAAAAAGAAAAGAATTGGGGCCGGGCATGGTGGCTCACGCCTGTAATCCCAGCACTTTGGGAGGCCAAAGCGGGCGGATCAGGAGGTCAGGAGATCGAGACCATCCTGGCTAACACGGTGAAACCCCGTCTCTACTAAAAATACAAAAACATTAGCCGGGTGTGGTGGTGGGTGCCTGTAGTCCCAGCTTCTCGGGAGGCTGAGGCAGGAGAATGGTGTGAACCCAGGAGGCGGCGGAGCTTGCAGTGAGCTGAGATCGCGCCACTGCACTCCAGCCTGGGCGACAGAGTGAGACTCCATCTCAAAAAAAAAAAAAAAAGGAAGAAGAATTGGTGTCCAACCACGAATCTGAAATGCGAGACAAACGCATTCTCAATTTACAATAGCCTCCCTGCTCGAGCCTCTCATCACACTGTCCCCCGAGTTCAAAGGTCAGCACTTAACTGACTTAACACAGTTCCCAAACGCAAGCCAACTTCTTCACCCTGGGAAACACTAGCTGTTTTCAACAATAGCAGGGTTAGATTCCATGAATATTGCCCTTACTTTAGAACTTGACTCTAGAGATGCTTCTGTATTTTACCCCTATTTGATAGATGAAGAACCTGAAGTACAGAAAGTCTAAGTGACTTACCGAAGATCACACAGTCAACAGGCCCTAGAATAGTTTGAAGCCAGGGCTGTGTGACTCACCAAAACCTGAATTTCATTCTCCTCCCTCTTCAGACTTTTCTAAGGTCAAAGCGGGTAAGTACTGTAAAGGGATGTGCCTGGGCTTTCAGCCTCTCCTGCCTCTTGACACTAGAATAGAGGCTGAGATGCTGCAGGGCGACCTACTTCCCAGGCTTCTGTTGCTTTTTAAAGATCCAGTCTCTGCTGGTGGCTTTGGGGGAGGAGGAGGCAGGGATGGCTCCATTACCTTCCTGTGTTCCTTCCCCCCATAGTCCATCCCCAAGGCCAAAGTCACACCTGAGCTAGCTCCCCAAAGTAGGAGGGAGAGACCTTTCTTTTTTTTTTTGAGACAGAATCTCTCTAGTCACCCAGGCTGGAGTGCAGTAGCGCCATCTCAGCTCACTGCAAGCTCAGCTTCCCGGGTTCACGCCAGTCTCCTGCCTCAGCCTCCCAAGTAGCTGGGACTACAAGCGCCCGCCGCCACACCTGGCTAATTTTTTGTATTTTTATAGAGACGGGGTTTCACCGTGTTAGCCAGGATGGTCTGGGATCTCCTGACCTCGTGATCCGCCCACCTTGGCCTCCAAAAGTGCTGGGATTACAGGCATGAGCCACCGCGCCCGGCCTTTTTTTTTTTTTGAGACAGAGTCTCAGTCTGTTGCCCAGGCTGGAGTATAGTCACTGTAACCTCCGCCTCCCCGGTTCAAGTGATTCTCCTGCCTCAGCCTCCCAAGTAGCTGGGATTACAGGTGTGCACCACCACCCCCAGCTAATTTTTGTATTTTTAGTAGAGATGGGGTTTCATCATGTTGGTCAGGTTGGTCTTAAACTCCTGACCTTGTGATCCGCCCACCTACCCACCTCAACCTCCCAAAGTGCTGGGATTTTAGGTGCCACCATGACAGCTAGGTGTTTTTTTTTTTTTTTTTTTTTTTTGAGACAGAATCTCACTTTGCTGCCTAGGCTGAAGTACAGTGGCACGATCCCGGCTCACTGCAAGCTCCGCCTCCTGGGTTCCCGCCATTCTCCTGCCTCAGCCTCCCCAGTAGCTGGGACTACAGGCGCCCACCACCACGCCTGGCTAATTTTTTTTTGTATTTTTAGTAGAGACGGGGTTTCACCGTGTTAGCCGGGATGGTCTGGATCTCCTGACCTCGTGATTCGCCCGCTTCGGCCTCCCAAAGTGCTGGGATTACAGGCGTGAGCCACCGCACCCAGCCAGCTTTTATTTTTTCTAGCAAGAAAGGTCTTGCTATATTATCCAGACTGGTCTTGAACTCCTAGGCTCAAGTGATCCACCTGTGTCTCAGCCTCCCTGGTCACTGGGATTACAGATGTGAGCCACCATTCTGGGCTGGGCGGATTTTTGTCTGTTTGGGTAAATGACTTCACATAACAGATGCTCATCATGTGTTACAAGAGTAAATGCCCCACCCCAACCTCCACAGACTGCATCTGGCAAAATCTGAGAGCCTGTGGTGTACCGGGATGGGCCCACCTCAGCCCACTTCCAGGACCACAGCCCTCTGCCTTCCACCCTCTACTTGCTGAGGCCGTGTTTCTCTGAGCCTTGGTCCTCTTTTGATTGAAAGTGGAAGGAGGGGCCAGGCCCGGTGGCTCATACCAGTAATCCTTAAGGCGGCAGATCACTTGAAGTCAGGAAACCCCGGCTCTACCAAAAAGATAAAAATTAGCTTGGTGTGGTGGCACACTCATGTAGTCCCAGCTACTTGGGAAGCTGAGGCAGGATGATTGCTTGAACCTGGGAGGCGGAGGTTGCAGTGAGCCGAAATCATGCCATTGCACTCCAGCCTGGGTGCAGAGTGAGCCTAACTCAAAAATAAATAAATAAAAAAGTGGAAGGAGGGGGCTGGGTGCAGTGGCTCACACCTGTAATCCCAGCACTTCGGGAGGCCAAGGCGGGAAGATGGTTTGAGCCCAGGAGTTCCCAACCAGCCTGAGCAACGTGGCAAGACTTCGTCTCTACAAAAAAAAAACAAAAACATGAGCCGTGTCTGATGGCACATGCCTGTAGACCTCACCCAGGAGGCTGAGGTGGGAGGATCACTTCGGCCCAGGAGGTTGAGGCTGCAGCGAGCTGTAATTTCACCACTGCACTCCAGCCTAGGTGACAAAGGGAGACCTTATCTCAAAAAAGAAAAAGAAAGAAAGTGGAAGAGGGCCCAGCCCTAAGCTGGGTAGGAGTGCCAAGGCTGCTTAGCTGCTGCCATTCCTGCCTGGGAAGACTGGGGTGAGCCTATAGCTAGGGGGCCCCCAACATTGCTCCAGGTTCAGCAGGTTTGAGGAGTTGGGAGGCAAGGGCATCTTAAAACCTGTGTGGGTTTGGAGAACAGGTGGAGCCAGGCAGCTTCTGGCTCCAACAGGATGCACAATGGAGCCAGGAGGAGGGCATGGAAGGGCTGGGAGGTCTGTGTCAATGATCATGTTCTGCAAGGTTGGACAGAGAACCCCTTCACCCTCCTTCTCTTGAGGGTGTATGCATATGGAAGGGACAGACTCCAGCCTCCCTGGAAGGGCTTCAAGTAGCTGGAGGACTGAGTGGCCTTTCCCCCAGCAGAGCACACAGCCCCACGGAATCCAGCTCTCAGCATTCCTCACCTCCTCTGCTACCAAGATACAGTCCCCTCCACAGTCTCCCAGGTTCTACCCTCAGCCCCCTTCAGTCTACTCCCCACAGGAGCCAGAGGGATCCCCTGAAGATATAAAACGTACGATGTTGCTACCTCAAATACCCTCCAAAGCCTTCTCCTCACTTAAATCCCGGGCATGACATGGTGGCTCAGGCCTGTAATCCCAGCACTTTGGCTGAGGTGGATCACCTGAGGTCAGAAGTTCGAGACCAGCCTGGCCAACATGGTGAAACCCTGTCTCTACTAACAATACAAAAATTAGCCAGGCATGGTGGCCAGCGCCTGTAATTCCAGCTACTCGGGAGGCTGAGGCAGGAGAATTGCTTGAACACAGGAGGCGGACGTTGCAGTGAGCCGAGATCACGTCACTGCACTCCAGCCTGGGTGACAGAGACAAGACTCCGTCTCAAAAAAAAAAAAAAAGAATAAAATCCTGGGCCGAGAATGGCTCATACTGGTAATCCTTGCACTTTAGGAGGCTGAGGTGAGAAGGTTGCTTAAGCCCAGGAGTTGGAGACCAGCCTGAGCAACATAGGGAGACCCCATCTCTACAAAAAAAAAAACTAGCAGAGCGTGCTGGTGTGAACCTGTGGTCCCTGCTACTTGCGGGACTGAGGTGGGAGGAGGCTGGGAAGTCAAGGCTGCAGTGAGGCAGTGAGCTGTGATCGTAGCACTGTACTCTAGCCTGGGCGACAGAGCAAGACCATCTCCAAAAAAAAAAAAAAAAGAACAAAATCCTGAATTCTCCCCTTATAATCCATCCGTCCTCCTCCTCACTTCATCAGGCCCAAGCCCTCTCCGACCTGGCTATTCCTCTGCCTGGGGCTCCGTCTCATCTCCCTCAGGACTCTAATCAAATGTCACCTAAAAGACATACCCCCTTCCTCCCTAGCTGCAAAAGGGCTTCCCCTTTTTGTTTTGTGTCTGTCTCTTTCTGTAAGGGCAGGGAGGGTGTGGTCTGCTGTGTTCCCAGCTGTCGCCCCAGAGCCTTGCAGAACCCTGGCACATAACAGATGCTCCTAAGTGTCTGCTGAATGCACAATGCAACAGCTTTGGCCCAGCCAAAATGGAACTGTGAAGACAAAGTGAGCCTAAGGTGGCATGGTGGGGATGCAGCAGTGAGGGGAGATGGGTCTTGGGGAAAGTACAGGCCTACATGAGGGGATGTGCCCCTGTCCTTCCTACCCCCTCCATATCCTGCTCCTTACCAGGCCAGACCCAGGCTTTGACAGGTACAATGCCAGCTACCAGGGGAAGGCTTAGGTCCGACAGCACAAAGAAGACAAATCAAGCACACAGCTCCGGCACTAAGTCAAGTTCTTTACTTCCCAGAAGTGATGGCTAAGGGAAGGGAGGAGGGTGAGAAGAGGAAGAGAGAAAGAGCCAGAGAGAATGAGGAGGTGAGAAGGGGGGACAGTAAACCACTGTTCTATGAAGTCTCACGAGGCAAGTGCTCAAGGTAAAAAAAGAGTCCTGGAGAATCGTCCACGGCTGCGGGAAGCATCTCGGTTTGCTTCTGCTTTTAAGTCCTCTCGGGGAAGGCTGCCACCGCTGCCACTGCATTAAATAGTTATGTACATCGCAGAGAGTCCCAGGCCATGGGCAGGCGGGGGAGGGGCGTCATTTCACCAGGGGCCGAGTTTTATCATCGTCACCGCACTGGTGGGCTTTGTACTTTTTCACTTCTGCCATGTACTTGGCCCACGCGTCACCTTTACTTGTTAATACCTGTGGAAGGGGGATATGGGTTTGGGGGGAGGTGCCAGGAACCAGGGTCAGGACTGCCCTGAGACAGCTGACCCATTCCCAGTGTCACCCGGCGGAAGACTCTGGGTTTGAGCTAAAGATTGTAAAGTCAAGTTATCTGGGGACCCTCCTATCCTGCCAGGCACACTCAGCAAAGGCCTGGATACCAGACAGGGAGGGAGAAGGCTGGGCACAAAAGCTGGAAGGAAAAGGCAATGTGGGTGGCCCTCCTGCACCCAGCCGGCTCACCTCATCCTCCGTCTTCTGCTTCTTGGCTACTATTCCCGTCTTGAGGGCTAGTTTGTTCCCGCCTCTGCGTTTGCCCACCTGGGTGAAGGGACAGAAGACTGCAACGGTTACAGGAGCCGGGACCGCCCTTGGCGGCGCTGAGGCCCACTACACCTTCCTAGCCCGGCCTGGTGGCCCGTCCTGACGCCGCGCCCAGCTCCGCCAGCCGGCCGACCTGCGCAGCAATCAGAGAGGAGCACACGCGACTCAGCGCCTGCCCTGGGCCCGCGGTGCCCTCCCAGGGAGCAAGAAGAGTGCCCACTTCAGTGGGGACCAGCTTTGTCCTCACTTTCCATGCCAAAGCCTCACCCTCTCTAGCAGGGACCACAAGAGGTGGCAATAGCTCCGTTTATTGAGCATGTACTGTATGCCAAGCCCTGTGCCAAGTGCTGCGGATGTATCATCTCCTTCCATTTTCACAGCTACCCTAAGATGAAAGTTAGAACCACCCCCTTTTTGACTCGGCGCGGTGGCTCAGGCCTGTAATCCCAGCACTTTTGGAGGTGGAAAAGGGGGAATCACCTGAGGTCAGGAGTTTAAGACCAGCCTGGCCAACATGGTGAAACCCTATCTCTACTAAAAACACAAAAAATTAGCCGGGAGTGGTGGTAGGCGCCTGTAATCCCAGCTACTCGGGAGGCTGAGGCAGAATTGCTCGAACCCGGGAGGAGGTTGCAGTGAGCCAAGGCTCCACCACTGCACTCCAGCCGGGGCAACAGCAAGACTCTGTCTCAAAAAAAAAAAAAAAAAAAAAGGAACCACCCCCTTTTCCTAGATGAGGAAAGTCTTTCAGAAGGAGAAGTCATGCTAACAACAAACAATGGAGCTGATTCAGGGTCAGGTGGGTCAAAGCCTCTGGACAGCATCCTTAGACATCAAGCAACATTGCCTTCTCTGTGCCTAGCCTGGCATGGCCTCTTTGAGGGTGCAGCCAAAATAGACCCTCAATGAACAAATGAAACAGATGCAACAACTGCTACACCCATTCATGAAGGGATACTCAGCCTCCACTCACAGGTGTCACGCCAACCCTGGTCCTGACGTTTTTCCTTCCTTACCCTTTCCTCAAAGATAGTCTTCCTCTAGCCTTTCATCCTGTATCCCACCTTCTCCCATTGATTGAGGGCTTCCTACGCTCTGGGGGCTCCAACAGGCTTCACAGACAACCAGGCATTCAGTAACCTGTGCTGCTGAGACTATTTTCTTTTTGTTTGTTTGTTTTGTTTTGTTTGGAGACAAGAGTCTCACTGTCCAGGCTGGAGTGCAGTGGCACGATCTCAGCTCACTGCAACCTCCACCTCCCAGGTTCAAGTGATTCTCCTGCCTCAGCCTCCCGAGTAGCTGGGATTACAGGTATGCACCACCATGCCTGGCTAACTTTTGTATTTTTTTTAGTAGAGTCGGGGGTTGCACCATGTTGGCCAGGCTGGTCTCGAACCCCTGACCTCAGGTGATCTGCCCGCCTCGGCCCCCAAAGTGCTGGGATTACAGGCATGAGCCACAGAGCCCATCCTGCTGGGACTATTTCACACTGATTTTTTTTTTTTTTTTAAGATAGTCTCTTGTTCTGTCATCCAGGCTAGAGTGCAGTGGTGCAATCACGGCTCACTGCAGCCTGAATCTCCTGCGCTCAAGCGATCCTCCCGTCTCAGCCTCCTGGGGAGCTGGAGCTCCAGGCATGTGTGGCACCATGCCCAGCTAATTTTTAAATTTTTTTTGTAGAGATGGGTTTTTGCCATATTGTCCAGGCTGCTCTCCAACTCCTGGGCTTAAACAATCCACCCACCTCAACCTCCCAAAATGTTGGAATTACAGGTGTGAGCCACTGCACCCAATCCACACTCATTTTTAACAAAGGAAGAAACTGAGGCTTGGAGGGGTTACATCACTTGCCCAAAATCACATGCAGCATCCAGAACTAGAGCCCCCAATCTGTTAGTCTCAAGTCAACACTTTTTCCTCCACACTGCAGGGACTTGATCTTAACACTACAGACATGGCAAGCTCAGAGCCAAAAATCAATATACGCCCTATTTACTTAGCCCAGAGTTTCTCAACCTGGCACTAATAACATTTTGAGCTGGATTATTCTTTGTTTGGGGGTGGGAGGGCGCTGCCAAACGCATGGTAAGAAGTTGAGCAGCATCCCTGGCCTCTACCCATAGATGTCACTAGCACCCCCTCCCGCAGTTCTGACAACCAAAAATGTCTCCAGACTTTGCCAAATGTGGGGGTGGAGGGAACTGCCCCAATTGAGAACCACCAGTTTAGCCCTTCCTGGAAGACAGGCTCTATGCTAACCACTTTTCCAGGATCACCTCATAAAACCCTCACCACATCAAGAGATGCGATGATGTCTATTTTTGCAACTAGGGAAAATGAGGGTAGGCCAGCCCAGAGGCTCCAGGAAAGCAGCGATCTTGTCTGTAAGCTCACCACTGCATACCAGCATCTAGCACAATGCCTAGCACGAGGTAAAGTGCTCAATAAATGGAGGTTGGTCGAATAAGATACAAGGAAGTCAAGTAATTGTCCTAGGTAATTGTCCTTACACAGTACGTGATCTGAGTCTAATGCATATAGCTCAGAGTCCAGACTTAATTTACCTCCTTTCCTCACAATTAGTGGTGGTCCCATGACCCAAGGTCCGGGTACCATTCAAACAGGAATCCCGATATCCACGTTTCCTCACTCTCCACAGTGCTGATTCCAAGGGAATTCCTCAGCTCCCAGTTCCCACGGGCAGGCTCCTGGAGTCCCCACTCCCGCCCCCAGACCCCAGTTGTCGAGAACCCAAGTTCCTCATCCTCAGTGGGTAACCCGGACGGGCCCCTCATTCAGAAAGGAAAGTGGACCTCGGTCCCGATCCCCCTTCACGGGCCCCTACTCCCGCTGCCAGGACAGGCCGTGGCGCCCGCCCCCACCCCCACGGCTCCTTACGAAGCTAAGTGTGGAGCCCGGACCGCCCTTCCTCTTCGGATCCCCGGGGCCAGCGGCGGCGGCCGACTGGTCGGGTCGCTGCGGACCCGGGGGCGGCTCCTCCTGCCGCTGCCGCTGCTCCTCCTCCATCTTCCGCTTGAACAGCTCCAGGAAGCTGCCGTCGTTGGCGAACAAGTTCACGCCGCCCGATACGGGGCTCGAACCCGCGCCCGACACCTCCTCGTCCCCGCTCTCGGGCGACGTCCCCGGTCCCGACTCAGCCCAACGGCTCCCGCCACTGCCACCGCCCGCGGGGCCCGGCGCCTCCCGGCCCGGAGGCTCCGCCCGTCTCCCTCGGGCAGCCATTTTGTCGCCAGGTGCTGCGCAAAGGACTCCGGGAAGGCCGCTCCGGCCCCGCGCTTGGCGCCCGACTCGCCTCGTCCGGAGCAATGCATGCCGGGAAGAGCGGTCCGACCCTCTAGCGTCCGCAGCGGGGCGGAGTGAATGAGGGAATCAACCCGAAGGGGCGGGGCTAGGGGGAGGGGCCCCCGTCTCGCGGGTTTTTTTTGTTTGTTTTTTTCTTTTTTTTTTGAGACGGAGTTTCGCTCTTGTTACCCAGGCCGGAGTGCAATGGCGCGATCTCGGCTCACTGCAACCTCCACCTCCCAGGTTCAAGCGATTCTCCTGTCTCAGCCTCCCGAGTAGCTGGGATTACAGACATGCACCACCACGCCCGGCTAATTTTGTATTTTTAGTAGAAACGGGATTTCTCCATGTTGGTCAGGCTGGTCCCGAACTCCCGACCTCAGGTGATCCGCCCGCCTCGGCCTCCCAAAGTGCTGGGAATACAGACATGAGCCACCGCGCCCGGCCTTGTTTTTTAAAAATTAGAGACGGGCGCCTGGCTATATTACCCAGGCTGGTCTCGAACTCCTGGGCTCAAGCGATCTCCTGCCTTGGCCTCCCCTCCCAAAGTGTTGGGATTACAGGCGTGAGCCATCGGGATCAGTCTTGCTGTTTTTTTTGTTTTTGTTTTTTGTTTTTTTGCTTTGTTTTGTTTTATCTTGGAGACAGAGTCACACTCCGTTTCCGAGGCTGTAGTGCAAAGGCGTGATCCTCGACCTCTCACGGCTGAGGTGAGCCTCCCACCAAAGCCTCCCGAGTAGCTGGGAAAACAGGCATGCGCCACTACGCCTGGTTTATTTATTTACTTACTTACTTGCTTACTTACTTACTTATTTTTGTGGAGACAGGGTTTTGTCATATTGCCCAGGCTGTTCTCAAACTCCTAGGCTCCAGCAATCCTCTCACCTCAGCCTCCCAAAGTGCTGGGATTCCAGGCGTGAGCCACCGAGCCCTGCCTCTCGGGTTCTCAAAATTCAGCGGTACTTGGGCTGGTGTTTCCCAGACTGGGGCTCCCGGGGAATGAGACTGTCGTCTGAGACTGGGGCTGTAGCTTGCTCTCTGGAGTTGGTTTCACTTGGGGCTAGGAACAGATTCGTTTTCCAGGGCTAGAATCCCCGTCTGACACCAATAATAATCTCTGTGAGGGGAAGGACCTCATTTGGGGTTGTGTACTCAGCTGACACCTGGGAACTTGAGTCCCTAACTAGGGAATAGAGAGCATGTGTAGCCTGGGCCCCCCAAGTAGAAATAGGGGTATCTTTGGGTTGGGTACTCATCTCTGGATAAAGCTCACATTTTTGGGGGACATAGGGGCTCTGTGGAGCTGAGGTCCCCATCTGAGAATCAGCTTTTTTTTTTTAATTTTGTTATTGTTATTATTATTTTATTTTATTTTATTTTTTGAGACTGAGTCTCGCTCTGTCGCCCAGGCTGGAGTGCAGTGGTGTCATCTCAGCTCACTGCAGCTTCCACCTCCCGAGTTCAAGCGATTCTTCTGCCTCGGCCTGGTCTTGAATTCCTGACCTCGTGATCTGCCTGCCTCGGCCTCCCAAAGTGCTGGGATTACAGGCGTGAGCCAACGCGCCCGGCCTATTTTATTTATTTATTTATTTTTGATTAATTAATTTTTTTTTTTTTTTGAGACGGAATTTCACTCTTTCACCGAGGCTGGAGTGAAGTGGCGCAATCTCGGCTCGCTGCAACCTCTGCCCTCCGGATTCAAGCGATTCTCCTGCCTCAGCCTCCTGAGTAGCTGGGATTACAGGTGCGTGCCACCACGCCCGGCTAATTTTTGTATTTTCAGTAGAGACGGGGTTTCACCATCTTGGCCAGGCTGGTCCTGAACTCTTGACCTCAGGTGATCCACCCGCCTCGGCCTCCCAAAGTGGTAGGATTACAGGCGTGAGCCACCGCGCCCGGCCAGAGAATCAGATTAGTTTATGAGCTGTAGTATTCAGATGAAGTTGGGGTTATTTCTAGGCTCTAATCTCCCTCTAAAGTTAAGAGTGTCATGGGCTGGGGTCTCCATCAAGGGCCTGGAACCCAGCTAGTGTTCCTGCTCCAGGACAGAGGTTCAAACATGAAATATGGTATACTGGAGTCTTCTCTTGAAATACAAGGCGGCTTTTAGGAATTAGGGTCCCTTCTACCAAACGGAGCGCAATTACAGGCATGGTGCCTGCTAGGCATGGGAGATCAGGGCGTCCAGGACAAAACTCTGGACTCGCCCACTCTAACCCACTGTCAGCCCGGGGACCTATAGCCAGCCAACTGAGTCTATTTGTCTATGATTGGTTTGCGGCAAGAGCCAAGTGGCTCACAGCCTATTGAATAATAGAGGAGGCGGACCTGAGGCGAGGTTGGGACCTAACGTGAATAATAGAGGGAAAATGATGGACATAAAGTTGAGCCTATGGAGGCCAAGGCGGACTGGGAATCTAACTTCACCGAAAGGGCATGGACTGGGTGTTTGGCTGGTTGCTAAGGAGAGGTTGGCGCTATCGGAGCATGAGAGTGATTGGTGGACGTAAGAAAAGATGTAGCCAATGAAAGGAGAGCTGCGAGACTTAGGGCCCAATGAGTGAAGGGGAGTAGCCTGGACCGTACCGATGTGTTCAATAGGTAGGGGGAGCCCTTGGAAAATTATAGACCAGAGGTTGACAAGGTGAACCCTGGAAGCAAAGAATAGTGAAAATGTAATTTATATTTCTCCTAAAATGGAAGTAATTAGGAAATTAACTCATGCTTCTAGCTTCGATAGGAATGTGATAGAGAATTTCCCCTGTAGGTGCTTCGTATGGTGCGCTCCGCTGGATCACGTGAGCCAGTTCCAAGATGGCGGCAGGGGTGGCCGGGTGGGGGGTTGAGGCAGAGGAGTTCGAAGATGCGCCTGATGTGGAGCCGCTGGAGCCTACGCTTAGCAACATCATCGAGCAGCGCAGCCTGAAGTGGATCTTCGTTGGGGGCAAGGGTGGAGTGGGCAAGACCACCTGCAGGTAAGGAGGCTGCGGCGGAGGCCAGGAGGCGTGTAGGATATACTACTGGGAGAAGGGGAGGCCAAGGACCGGCTTTTCCACCACGACCGGGGCAAGGGGGCTGGCGGGGGTCTTTGGGTTTCACTCTCTGGAAGTTACCTGGAGCACATGAGAAAGATCTCCTCAGTGCAGCCCTAGCACCCTCTGAATTGGACCATCCATGTTGGGGCTCAAGTGCAGCGCCCGGGGGACGGGGAAGCACTTAGATGTCCCCATCAGCTGGACCGTACCTGAGTGAATCTAGAGTTGTGGGTAGGGGCGGCACCAGAACAAGCAATCCTAGTTTGGTAAACCTTGGTGTTTTATGTCCAAGGCGAGAGTGAGGCTGGAAAGCGAGGGAGAGGGCACATGATCAGACTGTCCCAGGCAGCTACAGGCAGGAGGTGTCCATGCGGCAGATTATCCTGGACAAGTGGACCGAACCATCCTGTGCTTACCAGGGAGTGCAAGGGATCCCTTAGCTTATTAAAGAAGGGAGCACGAAGTCAAGCTATGCTGGCTGGACAGCTGGGCCATGCCACTGTGTGCCCAGCAAAGAAGCAGCAGGCACTAGGCCAGACATACTCAGTCATTTGAACCTTATCTCTCTAGTCCACATAGAAGGGTCAGTAGATAAATCAGAGAGGGTTCCTTTGTAGGGATTGAGGCTCAATCCCACCGTAACCCATACTCTCCTCTCAAGGCCCCTGCTGATCCGGGCCATCTGCTCCAGGGAAACTACCACTACCCTTGCAGACCCAGGGAACAGAGCCCAACCCCTCATCCCCTGTCTTTTGACTTTTCCTTTACCCAGCTGCAGTCTGGCAGTCCAGCTCTCCAAGGGGCGTGAGAGTGTGCTGATCATCTCCACAGACCCAGCTCACAACATCTCAGATGCTTTTGACCAGAAGTTCTCAAAGGTGCCTACTAAGGTCAAAGGCTATGACAACCTCTTTGCTATGGTGAGTGGAGCAGGGCTTAGCCCCCACTTCTGGGAAAGGCCTCTTCCAGCCTTTCCTGTGTGCACACACCAGCAGCCACCATGTCCTATCCACTCTTTATCCTGTGTCTCTCCTGTTTCACCCCTTCCTCAACATACTCACAAGGGAACCAATGAGGAATTGCAGAGCGGGAAGCACACCAGAGTGCCTAAAGCTTATTGAGCCAGGGTAGGGGAAGAAGAAGTTGGAGAGACCAATCAGAGCCACAAAGTGTGGTACCTTATGGGCCACGGTAAGAAGTTTGGCATTGACTCCAGGTTCAATGGGAAGCTGTTTGTTTTAAGCAGGGCAGTGTCGTGGCCAAATTCATGTTTGAAAAGTACCCTCTGATGGCCAGGTGGAGATTTAATTGTCAGTCAGTGTAGAAGCAGGGAAACTAACAAGGAGATTGGGGATGTAACCAGTTGAGAGATGACAACATCCTGGACTCTGGTGGAGGCAGAATGTTGGGGGAGAAATAGTCAGATTTAAGATTTTTTTCTTTTTTTTTAAACACTCAGGAATCCTGTGTCTCCCAGGCTGGAGTGCAGTGACCTGATCTAGGCTCACTGCAACCTCCACCTCCCAGGTTCAAGCAATTCTCATGCCTCAACCTACTGAGTAGCTGGCATTACAGGCATGCCCACCACTGCCTGTTAATTTTGTATTTTTAGTAGAGACAGGTTTTCACCATGTTGGCCAGGCTGGGCTTGAAGTCCTGACCTCAAATGATCTGACCGCCTCGGCCTCCCACAGTGCTGAGATTACAGGCATGAGCCACCACATCGCACTAGGGATGTATTTTGGAAGTAAGCCAGTGAGATTACTTGGTTGTAATGGGTGAGAGAAAGAAATGAATTGATTACATGTCTTTCTTGTCTCTCTAAGCAGCTAGGATGGGGAAAACTAGGAAAGGAGTAGGTATAGAATGGACAAATCAAGAATTTCATTTTCTCCGCAGTGAATCTGAGGTGCCCACTGGAAATCCAAGTGGAAACATCATGACAATAGCTTGTTTATGTGAGTCTGGAGCCCAGAGGAGGTTGGCATTCATTTGGAAGTCACTGTCCCAAGGTTGGCATTTAAAGCTGTGTGAGGGCTGGGCATCGTGGCTCACGCCTGTAATCCTAGCACTTTGAGAAGCCAAGGTGGGCGGATCACTTGAGGTTAGGGGTTTGAGACCAGCCTGGCCAATATGGTGAAACCCTGTCTCTACTAAAAATATAAAACAGTTAGCTGGGCATGGTGTCAGGTGCCTGTAATACCAACTACTCATGAGGCTAAGGCAGGAAAATCGCTTGAACCCAGGAGACAGAGATTCTCCTGCGTCAGCCTCCAGAGTAACTGGGATTATAGGTGCCTACCACCATGCCCGGCTAATTTTTGTATTTCTGTATTTTTAGTAGAGACGAGGTTTTACCACGTCTCAAAAAAAAAAAAATGCTGGGCACGGTGGCTCACTCCTGTCATCCCAGCACTTTGGGAGTCCCAGGCGGGTGGATCACAAGGTCAGGATATCCAGACCATCCTGGCTAACACGGTGAAACCCCATCTCTACTAAAAATACAAAAAAAATTGCCTGGGCATGGTGGCAGGCATCTATAGTCCCAGCTGCTCCGGAGGCTGAGTCAGGAGAATGACATGAACCTGGGAGGCGGAGCTTGCAGAGAGCCGAAATCGCGCCACTTTACTCCAGCCTGGGTGACAGAGGGAGAATCTGTCTCAAAAAATAAAATAAAGGCCGGACGCAGTGGCTCATGCCTGTAATCCCAGCACTTTGGGAGGCCGAGACGGGTGGATCACGAGGTCAGGAGATCGAGACCATCCTGGCTAACGCAGTGAAACCCCATCTCTAGTGAAAATACAAAAAAGTAGCCGGGTGCGGTGGCGGGCACCTGTAGTCCCAGCTACTCGGGAGGCTGAGGCAGGAGAATGGCGTGAACCCGGGAGGCAGAGCTGGCAGTGAGCCGAGATCGCACCACTGCACTCCAGCCTGGGCAGCAGAGCAAGACTCAGTCTCACAAAAAAAGAAAAAAAAAGTACAAAAATTAGCCAGGTGTTAGCCGGGCACAGTGGCAGGCGCCTGTAATCCCAGCTACTTGGGAGGCTGAGGCAGAAGAATCGCTTGAACTCGGAGGGGCAGAGGTTGCAATGAGCCGAGATCGTGCCACTGCATTCCAGCCTGGGCGACAGAGTGAGATTCCATCTCAAAAAAAAAATAATAAATAAAGTAGCGGCCGGGCGCGGTGGCTCAAGCCTGTAATCCCAGCACTTTGGGAGGCCGAGACGGGCGGATCACAAGGTCAGGAGATCGAGACCATCCTGGCTAATACGGTGAAACCCCGTCTCTACTAAAAAATACAAAAAACTAGCCGGGCGAGGTGGCAGGCGCCTGTAGTCCCAGCTACTCGGGAGGCTGAGGCAGGAGAATGGCGTGAACCTGGGAGGCGGAGCTTGCAGTGAGCTGAGATCCGGCCACTGCACTCCAGCCTGGGCGGCAGAGCGAGACTCCGTCTCAAAAAAAATAAATAAATAAAAAATAAAGTACNCCCGTCTCTACTAAAAAATACAAAAAACTAGCCGGGCGAGGTGGCAGGCGCCTGTAGTCCCAGCTACTCGGGAGGCTGAGGCAGGAGAATGGCGTGAACCCGGGAGGCGGAGCTTGCAGTGAGCTGAGATCCGGCCACTGCACTCCAGCCTGGGCGGCAGAGCGAGACTCCGTCTCAAAAAAAAAAAAAAATAAAAAAAAAAAATAAATAAATAAATAAATAAATAAATAAAGTAGCCAGGCATGGTGGCGGGCACCTGTAGTCCCAGCTACTCGGGAGGCTGAGGCAGGAGAATGGCGTGAACCCGGGACACAGAGCTTGCAGTGAGCTGAGATGGCACCACTGCATTACAGCCTGAACGACAGAGCAAGACTCCATCTCAATAAAAATAAAGAAATAAAAAATAAAATAAAGAGATGCTGCAGAGTGAGGATGCTGGCAGAGGACAGTCCTCAGGTGGGATGAGCTCCATCCAGTATACAGACCCAGGACTTGGGTGCTACCAGGGTCAAGGACTGGGAGGGAAACAGGAGGAATTGGGGCACTTCCTCAGCGGAGATGAGGGTGTTGGCAGCCAATGGCTTATCTTTCTCACCAAGGAACGGGCAAGGGCCTCAGCAGTGAATGGGATAGAAGTTTGAGGAGGGAGAAAATGCCACATAAACGCTTCTTATGGTAGCAGAGGGAACCAGAATTGTCTGGATCACCAAGTGTCCATTGGAGATTTGTGTTCAGAAGAGAGGAGCAAGGGCCGGGCGCGGTGGATCACGAGGTCAGGAGTTAAAAGACCAGCCTGGCCAAGGTGGTGAAACTCCGTCTGTACTAAAAATACAAAAATTAGCCAGGCCTGGTGTCAGACGCTTATAATCCCAGAAACTTGGGAGGCTGAGGCAAAGAATTGCTTGAACCGGGGAGGCAGAGGTTGCAGTGAGTCGAGATTGCACCACTGCACTCCAGCCTGGGCGACAGAGTGAGACTCCATTTCCAAAAAAAGAAAAACAGAAGGGTAGGGAGCAAGATGGAAATACTCTTCAGGAGTGTTCAGACCCTCAAGTGCAGTGATACTAAAGAGCTAGAAAGCCACACTTATAATTTCAGTGCTTGCAGAGACTGAGACAGGAGGATCACTTGAGGGAGGCCAGGAGTTAAACAAAATTAGCTGGGCATGGTGGTGTGTGCCTATAGTCCCAGTAAGTCGGTACGTTGAGGCAGGAGGATTGTTTGAGCCTAGGAGTTTGAGGCTGCAATGAGCTATGTGTGAGATGCTATCTCTTTTTTTTTTTTTTTTTTTTGAGACTGAGTTTCACTCTGTCACCCACGCTGGAGTGCAGTGGTGTGATCTCAGCTCACTGCAACCCCCACCTCCTGAGTTTAAGCGATTCTCCTGCCTCAGCCTCCCAAGTAGCTGTGATTACAGGTGCCCGCCACCACATCCAGCTAATTTTTTTATTGTTGTTGTTGTTTTGTGTTTTTTTGGGTTTTTTTTTTTTTTTTTTGCTTTGTTTTTTGTTTTTTGAGACAGTCTTCCTCTGTTGCCCAGGCTGCAGTGCAGTGGCGCAATCTCGGTTCACTGCAACCTCTCCCTCCCAATTTCAAGTGATTCTCCTGCCTCAGCCTCCTAAGTAGCTGGGACTACAGGCGCCCGCCACCACGCCCGGCTAATTTTTTGTATTTTTAGTAGAGACAGGGTTTCACCATGTTGGCCAAGCTGGTCTTGAACTCCCAACCTCAGGTGATCTGTCCGTCTCCACCTCCCAAAGGACTGGAATTACAGGCGTGAGCTACCGTGCCTGGCCGGATTCTGCATACATGTTGACGACTTCTGTGCCAGGCACTGTTCATGTTTCACCGTGTCAGCCAGGATGGTCTCGATCTCCTGACCTCGTGATCCGCCCACCTCGGCCTCCCAAAGTGTTGGGATTACAGGCGTGAACCACCGCACCTGGCCTGTATTTCTTTTTAGTAGAGATGGGGTTTCACGATGTTGGCCGTGCTGTTTTCAATTTCCTGACCTCAAATGATCTGCCCAGCTTGGCCTCCTAATATGCTGGGATTACACATGTGAGCTACCACGCCCAGCCAAGACGCTATCTCTAAAAGAAAGAAAAGAAAAACGCTGCAAGTAACCAGAGTGGGGGATTTTGTCAACAGCAGGGGGAAAGGGAGTGTTTGCAGAGGGAACCTATGGAAGCTGGGCTGGATAAGGGTGCCAGCCAAGAGGAACACTGACAATTTACAGGGGCCAGGTGAGGGGATAAAGTGGCCCAAAGAGGCTTAGAATACGTGAGGCATAAGAGGAGGTTGCGGTCAGAGAGTGGTACTAGGGTGTAGTGATGAGTGGGCAAGCTCCCCAAGAGGGAATGACCCCTAAGGCCAGTGAGTTGGGTCCTTCCCCATGGGACCCATGAAGTCACCAAGAAGAGGTGACAAAGGAGGAGGATGAAGAGGGAGGCATTGGCCGGCCATGGTGGCCCCACCTGTAATCCCAGCACTTTAGGAGGCTGAGGTGGGCGGATCACCTGAGGCTGGGTGTTCAAGACCAGCCTGACCAACATGGAGAAACCCCGTCTCTACTAAAAATACAAAATTAGCTGGGGTGGTGGCGCATGCCTGTAATCCCAGCTACTTAGGAGGCTGAGGCAGGAGAATCGCTTGAACCCGGAAGGCGGAGGTCGCCGTGAGCTGAGATTTTACCATTGTCCAGCCTGGACAACAAGAGTGAAACTCCATCTCAAAAAATATATATATATACAAAAACTTAGCCCGGCATGGTGGGGCATGCCTGTAGTCTCAGCTACTTGGGAGGCTGAGGCAGGAGAATCACTTGAATCCACAAGGCGGAGGTTGCGGTGAGCCAAGATCATGCCACTACACTCCAGCCTAGGCAACCAGAACAAAACTCCATCTCAGAAAAAAAAAAAAAAGAGGGAGGCATTGAGTCTGAGACTGGCCAGAGACCCCAGCCGTGGTTATCCCTTTATAGATTCTACATACATGTTTGTGTTTTGTTTTGTTGTTTGTTTTTTGACACAGAGTCTCACTCTGTCACCCAGGCTGGAGTGCAATGGTGTGACCTCGGCCCACTGTAACCTCCGCCTGCCGGGTTCAAGCGATTCCCTTGCCTCAATCTCCAGAGTAGCTAAGATTATAGGCGTCCACCACTATTGCCTCAATCTCCAGAGTAGCTAAGATTATAGGCGTCCGCCACTATGCCTGGCTAATTTTTGTATTTTTAGTAGAGACAGGGTTTCACCATGTTGACCAAGCTGGTCTCCAACTCCCGGCCTCAGGTGATCTGTCTGTCTCCACCTCCCAAAGGACTGGAATTAGAGGCGTGAGCTACCGTGCCTGGCCGGATTCTGCATACATATTGACGACCTCTGTGCCAGGCACTGTTCATGCTAAGTGCTGAGGACACAGCAGTGAGCTAGATGGTAAAACCCTTGCCCTTGAGGGGATGCCCCTCCATCTGCTCTGGAGACAGATGATAAACATGATAAGGGAATCATGAGGGATGTGAGGAAGGGCTAATTTTTCTTTTTTCAGATGTGTCTTGTTATATTGCCCAGGCTGGTGTCCAACTCCTGGGTTCAAGCGATCCTCCCATCTCATTATCCTGAGTGCCTGGGACTATAGGCGTGAGCTATCCTGCCCAGCTCCTAAGGACTAAACCTTAAGGAGAAAGGAAGGCAGGGCAGGGGATGTCAGTGGATCTGTGCTGTTATTTAGGGTGGTCAAGGAATCTCTCAGTGGAGGGATGGGTGACCTGGAAGAGGTCATGGCCCATTCACGGGAGTATCTGGGGTCGCAAGTGGCCGGTTACAAGTGGGGAGTAGCAATGTAAATGGCCCGCAGTGGGTTTCGGCTTCCCTTTGAGGGCCCTGGCCACAGCTTGCAATTTTCCCGTTGTTTTTCACCCTTTATGCAACCATACAAAACCCTAAGTGCTACCTCAGGGTCCCCCCAGCCATGACCTAATGAAACGCCTGTGGTCAGAGCCCACCACAGGCTCCCTCTGGCCCTGTGCCCAGGTAAGAAGGCTTCCCCTGGCCCTGTGCCCAGGTAGGAAGGCTCCCCCAGCAGTAGCAGCAACCTCAGTCTCATCCCTTTGGCCCCCAGGAGATTGACCCCAGCCTGGGCGTGGCGGAGCTGCCTGACGAGTTCTTCGAGGAGGACAACATGCTGAGCATGGGCAAGAAGATGATGCAGGAGGCCATGAGCGCATTTCCCGGCATCGATGAGGCCATGAGCTATGCCGAGGTCATGAGGTCAGGCCCAGCCAGCAGGGGTGGGGGCTGCCTGGGGAAGGGGAAGAGTGGACACAGAGGGCCTGACCCCTGTCTCCCCTCAGGCTGGTGAAGGGCATGAACTTCTCGGTGGTGGTGTTTGACACGGCACCCACGGGCCACACACTGAGGCTGCTCAACTTCCCCACCATCGTGGAGCGGGGCCTGGGCCGACTTATGCAGATCAAGAACCAGATCAGCCCTTTCATCTCACAGGCAGGCGGCGGGGGCCCCCACCTGCACCATCCAGGCAGCTGGGAGTGGGAGTAGGTCCAGGCCCCTAGACCCTCAGATACGTACTAACAATCCCCTTTCCTTCCCACCCCTTCTCTCTCTGGAATTCTCCCTGGAGGGCATGGGAGGGAGCTGTCTTTCCTCCCCCGCGGGCAGGACTCAGTGTCCCTGCCCCTGCCCACTAAATACCCTAGACAGAGCCAGAAAGCACATTTCAGAACCAGGCAACCTGCCTTCAAACCCTCTGCACTCACCGTGTGACCCAACTGCTGTGTGACCTCAAGCAAATCACTTCACCTCTCTGGGCCTCAACTTCCTTGTCTTGCAAATGGAGATCATGAGAGTACCCCATGGGTTGTTATTATTATTATTATTATTATTATTACTTTTTTTTTTTTTTTTTGAGACAGAGTCTTGCTCTGTCACCCAGGCTGGAGTGCAGTGGTGCAATCTCGGCTCATTGCAACCTCCACCTCCTGGGTTCAAGTGATTCTCGTGCCACAGCCTCCCAAGTAGCTGGGGGTACTTAGCAGACGTGTACTTAGCAGACGTGTACCACCATGCCCAGCTAATTTTTGTATTTTTTGTAGAGACAGGGTTTTGCCATGTTGCCCAAGCTGGTCTTGAACTCCTAGCCTCAAGCAGTACACCCACCTCGACCTCCCAAAGTGCTGGGATTACAGGCATGAGCCACTGTGCCCAACCCCCGTGGCTTACTATTACAATGACAACCCCAAAGCCCCCACGGTGCTTCACACCACCAGCACCACCCACCATGGTGTATGTGCATATGTGTACCCTGTGAGGACCTGTGCCTCAGGTGGTAACGCTGGGCACTTACTGTGTGCCAGACACTGTTCTGAACACATTATATGCATCAGCTCATCTGGTACAACAGGTCTGGGAGGTAAAGTTTAGAGATGGGGAAACTGAGGCTCTAGAAGGTCAAGCCCCTTAGCCATGGTTCCCTAGAAATGGCAAGGCTGAGGCCGATGGTGTTGGCTCACGCCTGTAATCCTAACACTTCGCAAGGCCAAGGCGGGTGGATTGCCCGAGGTCAGGAGTTCAAGACCAGCCTGGCCAAAAATGATGAAACCCCACCTGTACTAAAAATACAAAAATTAGCCGGGCATGGTAGCGCGTGCCTGTAATCCCAGCTACTCGGGAGGCTGAGGCAGGAGAATCGCTTGAACCCGGGAGGCGGAGGTTGCAGAGAGCCAAGATCACGCCACTGCACTCCAGCCTGGGCAACAGAGCGAGACTCCATTTCAAGAAAAGAAGAAAGAAATGGCAAAGCTGGTATTTGACCAACCCCAGGAATCTGCTCACAGGCCTGAGCCTTTAACCGCTGGGAGGTATCAGGAGTCATCCCTGTGGTGTTTAGTGAACCCCCAACCCAGGAGGTTTAATGAGCCCCAGGTAAGCTATGAGCCCTCCCACATCCCCCCTGCAGATGTGCAACATGCTGGGCCTGGGGGACATGAACGCAGACCAGCTGGCCTCCAAGCTAGAGGAGACTCTGCCCGTCATCCGCTCAGTCAGCGAGCAGTTCAAGGACCCTGTGAGTGGTGGTCTGGCTGGCAGTGAGAGGCCCGGGGGCTGAGGACCGTGGCAGAACCCGCCCCTCACTGTCCTCTCTTGTGTCCTGTAGGAGCAGACAACTTTCATCTGCGTATGCATTGCCGAGTTCCTGTCCCTGTATGAGACAGAGAGGCTGATCCAGGAGCTGGCCAAGTGCAAGATCGACACGCACAATATCATTGTCAACCAGCTCGTCTTCCCTGACCCCGAGAAGCCCTGCAAGATGTGTGAGGCCCGCCACAAGATCCAGGCCAAGTATCTGGACCAGGTGTGCCCACCCACCCAGCACTGGCTCAGCAGAGGCACCTCTGCCCCTTTATTCTCTGACCTTTTGCTCCACCTTCTGGCCCTCTGGCCTAGCCTCCTGCCCTTTGCCCCCCCATTTCAGATCCTTCACCCTTATTCTGGCCATAGAGGACTGTGGCTGCCCTGGCCTAGATCCCTGTGACCCTGGAGAGCAGGTGGTCTAGCCCAGTGATCTCTGGCTATACTAACCCAACTCCCACTTATGACACCTTAAGCTCCTGCCCTATATTCTCTCCCTGACCCTGGAAGCTTCCTAGCTTAACCCCTTCTATTGATCCACACTGTCTCTGCCTTCCTGCCCCCTGACCACTGCCTTCTACCCTCTGCCCTGGCTGCAGATGGAGGACCTGTATGAAGACTTCCACATCGTGAAGCTGCCGCTGTTACCCCATGAGGTGCGGGGGGCAGACAAGGTCAACACCTTCTCGGCCCTCCTCCTGGAGCCCTATAAGCCCCCCAGTGCCCAGTAGCACAGCTGCCAGCCCCAACCGCTGCCATTTCACACTCACCCTCCACCCTCCCCACCCCCTCGGGGCAGAGTTTGCACAAAGTCCCCCCCATAATACAGGGGGAGCCACTTGGGCAGGAGGCAGGGAGGGGTCCATTCCCCCTGGTGGGGCTGGTGGGGAGCTGTAGTTGCCTCCTACCTCTCCCACCTCTTGCTCTTCAATAAAATGATCTTAAACTGCTATATTTGTTGACATTGGGAGGTGAAGGTAAGCACCTTTATGTACAGTTGCACAGATTGTGCACTGCAAAGAAGTGTCACATCTACAGGGGCCCATTCACAACAGAGACCTAATAGAGATGCATGTTCATTGTGGCAACTTTGGAAGGAGGGTGTCTTGGGTGAGAGATACCTTTGTCTCATTCTGTATGGGTTAAGGTATCCCTAGGTGTCCCTGCTGGGGCTGTGAAGCCTGGAATGGAAGGCAGAGGCATTTGCCCACTTCCTTGGAGGCTCAGAGTGTGGGAACTGGGAGGCCCCTTCGCCAGCCCCAGGCTGGTGGGGAGCGGATTAGGCCGGCAGTGGGCCCGGCGCTGCCTGCTGTTTGGTTTGGGAATTAGTGGGCGCCCTGGGGAGAGGCCAGGCCTGCCAGACTGGGGATTAACAGTCTCCACCCCCCAATTCCTGCCCCCATGGGATGGCATCAGCCCCTCCCGGCAAAGGGCTGCAGCAAGGGGGCTGGTTACTGGGCAGGGTGACAGAGGACTTGGGCTGGAGGGGCTCCTGAAGTCTCATCCTGACTCCAGAGCGGTCTCAGGCTGTGGGCACACAAGCCTGGAAGGCACCTAGTGGACCCCCTTATCCCCTGCCCTTCGCTTCTCCCTCTGCCGCTGCCTGCACTGCTATTGTCCCCACTTGGGAGACTCAGAATGGGGCATGACCTTGAGAGTTTGCAAGTTCCAAGCCAGAGCTGGCTAGGGGGGACAGGAAGGGGGTTCCTGAGGACACACACGAGTCAAAGTGGTGTTCAGGCCGGGCGCAGTGCCTTACACCTGTAATCCCAGCACTTTGGGAGGCTGAAGTGGGTGCATCACTTGACGCCAGAAGTTCAACACCAGCCTGGCCAACATGGCGAAGCCTCATCTCTACTTAAAATACAAAAATTAGTCGGGCATGATGTTGGGGTACCTGTAGTCCCAGCTGCTCTGGAGGCTGAAGTGGGAGAGTCGCTTGAACCCCAGAGGCAGAGGTTGCAGTGAGCCGAGACAGAGTAAGACACTGTCTCAAAAAAAAAAAAGAAAGTGGTGTTCAGGTCTGGGCGTGATGGCTCACACGTGTAATCCCAGCACTTTGGGAGGCCGAGGCAGGCGGATCACGAAGTCAGGAGTTGGAGGCCAGCCTCCAACTACTTTGTACTAAAAATACAAAAATTAGCCAGGCTTAGTGGTGCCCGCCTATAATCCCTGCTACTTGGGAGGCTGAGGCAAGAGAATCACTTGAACCTGGGAGGCGGAAGTTGCCCTGAGCCAAGATTGCACCATTGCACTCCGGCCTGGGCAACAGAGTGAGACTCTGTCTCAAAAAAAAAAAAAGTGTTCAGACCGTGCACACCCAGAGCCTGGGTGTGCCACGGTGTGTGTATAAGGGGAACCCCACCAGGAGCCTAGACTTGTCACTCCAGCTCCCTGGGGTGTGCACAAACAGGTGTGGGCCTGTTGGGATGGCATGTGTAAACAAACACGATGGTACAGCCGGTTCCGCACCAAACTGCCAGGATCCAAATCCCAGCTGTGCTACGAACAAGATGAGATGTGACATCGGAGCCTCAGTTTCCCTACTTGGATAGTAAGCTGACCAACTTAGCATACCTGTAAGGATTCCATGAGATGAACCGCACAAGGCATTTATACCAGCACCAGACAGGAAATCCCAAGAAATGTTTGTTATTTTTCTTTGTCACAATTAGTAAGCGTATCAACTAGCCCAGGAAGCCTGCCCCCAGCCCCTGCGGGAATTCAGCAGTCGGAAGTGTGTGGGGATGCGGGTGAGCTGGGGGAGGGAGGATGAAAAGGAGGAGCCGGCTTCAGTGAGTGCAAGGACACTTCCTAGGGAGTGGGGGCTGCTGGTCGAGAACTGAGCTCGTCAGCACCGAGCCTGCCACCGCCTTGCCAGGTTCCGCAGCTGACGACACCGCCCCAGCTGCCCCCTCGCCCCCATTTATGGGCTGTCCGGCAGCTGGACAGCGAAGGCATGGGTCACAGGGTGGCCAGCCCAGGCGGGTTCCTAATTACCCCGGGCAGGGTGAACATCTGCCAGTCTGGGAACACGGTGTCCCAGCCTGCCAGGCTTGGAACCTCGGGCGGGGCTATGCAGAATGCACGAGGGGCTCCTGAGCACTCTAGGATGCCCATCCCAGGGTTTTACCCCCAAGCGTCTGCCCCTCCCACACCAATCTGTGTGTTAATGTCCTCCAAGCTGGACAATGGAGGGGGAGTGGGTACTGTTTGTAACAGCCTGGGAGTGTCCCCTTTACAGGTGTGTCTGTGAAGAATGAACATCTGCCCAGAATCCATGCCAAACGCAGGACAAGGTTTTGTGTCCCTAAGCTTGTGTGTCCGTGTCAACGCTGAGAGTATCTGAGACCTGTGTGTGTGGGTATGGGCATGCCGCCGGGAGGGAGCGTTAGAAAGGGGGTTGCCTTCACATATTGGTGTGCAAATGGTGGTGAGTTTCAACAGCAGTGATAGCTAGGGTACCCTAGGGGTGGCTGTTGTGTGTGTCTTTGCAAGATTGGTGAACCTCAGGCCCCTCTCTGAGCCTGGGGTTGTGTGCCACCGCACTGAGGAAAGGGTTTTTCATTTGGTGTGTGATCATGGGTGTATCTTTGCACAGAGGAGATCAGGAATAAAACCTCCTTGCAGTGGTGTATCACTGTGTGAGTGAAGGCATTCTGAGGTCTGGGTGGGGTCTGTGCTTGGCTGGTTGTGTGAGTGTCTTTGTTACACGGTATGATCATAAGGGAATCCAGACCGTTGGTAGCACTGTGTGTGTGAGAGGGGAGAGCCTAGTATGTCAGGGTCCACCTGCCTTATATATGCATGATGGGGGCAGGGGGGTTGAGGTAGGTGTACCTTGTGTGACTCTGGAAGGTTCTGTGACAGTGTGTACTGCCCCTCTGAGTCACCATAGTTATGTGAGACTGTCTTTTCGTTTTTTCAATAGAGATGGGGATCTCACTATGTTGCCCAGGCTGGTCTTGAACTCGTGGCTCAAGTGATCCTCCCACCTAAGCCTCCCAAAGTGCTAAAATTACAAGCGTGAGCCATTGTGCCTGGCTGAGGCTGTCTTAAGAGCAGCTGGATTTGTGTCTGGAATTATGATGTGTGTTTGTGCGTGCATCTCTGTGACACTGTGATTACAGGTGACTGTGGAGTGACCCAGCCTCACTGAGCAGTGTGTGTGTGTCCACCATCCCTGCTTCCTCCCCCAGCCTCTGGGTTCCAGATCCTTACGACCTGCCACTGAGTGACTGGGAGGGGAATAGGGAGGGGCAAAGGAGGACAAGGCGGATTTCTCCCCCAGTGCCAGGTAACAAACTTGTGGGACTCCAAACAAAGTTCTGAAGCTGCAGCCCAGCCGAGGGAGGAGAACCAGGAAAGGGGGGCACACCCACTCCCCAGCCCCACCCAACGCCAAAGCCACCCGCCCATTCCATCCCTGTCCCTGTGGGTCCCTGCACCGGCCACCTTCAACACAGGTGAGATGAGCCCAGGCTTGGGGAAATAGGGGGCCCTGAGGGAATAGGGAACCTGCGGGCAGGAATGCATCCGGAGTCCTCCCGGGGTGGGGAGTGGAGGGCTTGGAAGGCTGGAGGGGAATGGAGAGAGGAAAGGTCAAGGAGGATCCGGGAGGAAAAGGGAGTAGGGGGAGCCAGGGCCATTAAGCGGAAGGTGGACAGGCTGGGGCAGGGGGGCTAGGGGACCCGGAGGCTTAGGGACAGGGCTTCAGAGGGAGTGCAGGGAGTGGAATGGGTCAAGACTTGGAGCTGGGGAAGTGGAAAAGGGGGAGACAGAAATAGGGGCTGAGGGAGAGAATTTGGGGGAGGTGGAGCCTTGAGAACCTAGAAACTCAGGCGCTGGGGACTCGCGGAGTGGGGGATGCTACAGGTGGCCTCTAAGTGAAAGGGATGGGGAAAGGGTGACTCAGGAGCTGACTGCAGGGACTCAAGGGTCTTGGTGTTGGGGGACGGCAGGTACCAGCGCCTGGGGCCAGGAGTCTAGGGAAGGGGACAGCCTGAGACACACACTCCCTGCCACTCAGGGAGTGGCACTGGGGGCTGGACTAGACTGAGTAAAGCTGGGAGGAGAAGGCAACTCAGGCAAGGGTCAGGACTGAAGGGGTGGCTGGCCGGAACATGGGTGGAATCCCTGTGCTCAGTTATCCCCGCACCTCTTCAACCCCACCCGCAGCCCCCACCCGGGCCACCCCCTCTCCCTTGGCCACACCTGCCGGGTGCCACAATGACCGTCACCTACACAGCCCGAGTGGCGAATGCCCGCTTCGGTGGCTTCTCCCAGCTGCTGCTGCTGTGGCGTGGGAGCATCTACAAACTCCTGTGGCGAGAGCTGCTCTGCTTCCTCGGGTTCTACATGGCGCTGAGTGCTGCCTACCGGTGAGGCTGCCCCGGGGTGCTCATGTGCTAGGGGAGGGGGGCAGCTATTATATATATATTATATAGATATATACACACATATATACACACACATATATATACACATATATAATATATACATATATAGGTATATATCTATATTGGGTTTTTTTGGTTTTTTTTGGTTTTTTTTGTTTTTTTTTGAGACGGAGTCTCGCTCTGTCGCCCGGGCTGGAGTGCAGTGGCCGGATCTCAGCTCACTGCAAGCTCCGCCTCCCGGGTTCACGCCATTCTCCGGCCTCAGCCTCCTGAGTAGCTGGGACTACAGACGCCCGCCACCTCGCCCGGCTAGTTTTTTGTATTTCTTAATAGAGACGGGGTTTCACCATGTTAGCCAGGATGGTCTCGATCTCCTGACCTCGTGATCTGCCCGTCTCGGCCTCCCAAAGTGCTGGGATTACAGGCTTGAGCCACCGCGCCCGGCCTTGTTGTTTTTTTTGAGACGGAGTCTCGCTCTGTCGCCCAGGCTGGAGTGCAGTGGTGCGATCTCGGCTGACTGCAAGCTCCGCCTCCCAGGTTCACGCCATTCTCCTGCCTCAGCCTCCTGAGTAGCTGGGACTACAGGCACCCGCCACCACGCCCGGCTAATTTTTTGTATTTTTAGTAGAGACGGGGTTTCACCATGGTCTCGATCTCCTGACCTTGTGATCCGCCCGCCTCAGCCTCCCAAAGTGCTGGGATTACAGGCGTGAGCCACCGCGCCCAGCTGGTATATATCTATATGTATAATATATACTATATATAATATACAATATAATATAATATATAATTTTTATATATTATATATATACATATAAATTTTTAAAAATTGAGATGGAGTCTCACTCTGTCACCCAGGCTGGAGTGCAGTGGCATAATCTCGTCTCACTGCCACCTCCACCTCCCAGGTTCAAGCGATTCTCCTGCCCCAGCCTCCCCAGTAGCTAGGATTACGGGTGCCAGCCACCACGCCTGGCTAATTTTTTTGTACTTTTGGTAGAGACGGGGTTTCACCATGTTGGCCAGGCTGGTCTCAAACTTCTGACCTCAAGTGATCCTCCTGCCTCGGCCTCCCAAAGTGCTGGAATTACAGGCGTGACCCACAGCACCCAGCCGGGGGCAGCTATTATAAAAGAAGCCAGGGTGAGGGGCACAGCAAGAGAGATCTGAAGCTGGGGATGGAGTCACCCCTGTGACCTGTGACCCCTCATCTCTATCCTGCAGCTTTGTGCTGACCGAAGGGCAGAAGCGCTACTTCGAGAAGCTTGTCATTTACTGTGACCAGTATGCCAGCCTCATCCCTGTCTCCTTCGTGCTTGGTGCGGTCCAACCCCCAAATCCCCTGTTCCCATGTCCCTGAGAAACCCATATCCCTTCATGCCTTTTGAAGAGCCCCCATTCCTGCCCCTCTGAGACTCCTGCCTCAAATCCAACCCCCACAGTACCCCCCCCATTTTTGGATCCATATGATGAAGATGCCAGATGTAACCCTACACTCTGAGACTTGGGGTGTCACCTGGGGTCACAGTGCCTCCTGAGGTGCCCCCAAGAGAGCTCCATCTCGCCCACAGGGCTTATTCCTGGTCACCCTGGGGATTCTCACCGGTGTCTGTTGTGTTACTAGTGGGGACAAACCCCTAACCCTCCAGGGACCCTATAGGACTTCATCCTCTCGATTTCAGCCTGGGGGCATTTCTCTGACAAGTCCTGGCCCCCCAGGAACCACAGGTGACCCAAGCCTGCCCAAGGCTCCCTGATGTAGACCCTGTCCCCAACCCCTTCAGAAGTTCCTGGTTCAGGAGCTGGGTATGGCTATTGCAACAAGCTTGACCAGGTGTCCCTGATGTACACCCCCACAAACCAGACCCCTCTCCCCTTGTTTTAGCTCCCTATGCATTCACAACAAGCGACAGTCTGCCCACATGCCCCTAACATCGGCTCTGTGCCTCTGTCCCCATACTGGGATCCCAGTGTCACATCTGAGGTGACTCCCAAGTAGCCAGTGACCTAAAGGGCTGCTCTGCCTTTCTGCCTTCTTTTTTTTTTTCTTTTTTTTTTGAGACGGAGTCTCGCTCTGTTGCCCAGGCTGGAGTGCAATGGTGCGATCTCAGCTCACTGCAACCTCTACCTCCCGGGTTCAAGTGATTCTCCTGCCTCAGCCTCCCGAATAGCTGAGACTACAGGTGCACCACCATACCCGGCTAATTTTTGTATTTTTAGTAGAGACGGAGTTTCACCATGCTGGCCAGGCTGGTCTCGAACTCCTGACCTCGTGATACGCCCTCCTCGGCCTCGCAAGGAGCTGGGATTACAGGCGTGAGCCACCGCGCCCGGCAACTGGCCTTTCTGACCTCAGGGCTGGACCCCCAACTTCCCAGCCCAAGCGTAGTGAGGTTGGCCAGCATGCTTGGGTTTCCCTGATGCAGACCTTATGTTGTCTCTTCTCCCACAACCTGGGCCCCCAAACCTCTGGCCCTGGTGTCCCCACTGAGCCCCCATTCCGCTCTCCCACAGGCTTCTATGTGACGCTGGTGGTGAACCGCTGGTGGAGCCAGTACCTATGCATGCCGCTGCCCGACGCGCTCATGTGCGTGGTGGCGGGCACCGTGCACGGACGCGACGACCGCGGCCGCCTCTACCGGCGCACACTCATGCGCTACGCAGGGCTCTCGGCCGTGCTCATCCTGCGCTCTGTCAGCACCGCGGTGTTCAAGCGCTTTCCCACCATAGACCACGTGGTGGAGGCTGGTGAGTACTCAGCCAGAGGCAGGGCAGAGACCGGGCAAGGACCCGGTGGAGGGGGGCAAGGGGCTAGCTATCTCTGACCTCTTTCCTCCAGGGTTTATGACCCGCGAGGAGCGCAAGAAGTTCGAAAACCTGAACTCGTCCTACAACAAGTACTGGGTCCCCTGCGTCTGGTTCTCCAACCTGGCGGCGCAGGCGCGGCGCGAGGGCCGCATCCGCGACAACAGCGCCCTTAAGCTGCTGCTCGAGGTGGGCCCACCAGGAGGTCATTCATATAGAATACCAGGGAAATTGTACCCCTGGAGCTGTGTCAACGGCGGCCCGCCATGCATCCCCCACGAGACCGATTTCAAACACCCTAACCAGGTGCACACTTACCTCCATGGGGCAGATTCCAACGCCCTTGAGGGACAACCCCTGGGTGCATGGTCCCACATCCAGGTGCACACTCACCACCAAATGCCCTCCCTGAAACCCCCAAAGCGCACTCCCAATTCCCACCCACCTCCATCCCAGGTACCCACACTTAATATCCCTGTGTGAGCTCACCATTCAGGCCTCCTCATGACCTGTATCCACCCCCAGGAGCTGAATGTGTTTCGGGGCAAATGTGGAATGCTCTTTCACTATGACTGGATTAGCGTACCCCTCGTCTACACGCAGGTAACCTCATCGTGCCTCTGTTTATATTCGGTGTCAGTGGCCCTGATGCATGGTTTCCAAGGGGAAACTGAGAACTAGCTAAGACCCCCATCATAATGATGCCCAATCCTAGCCTTGGCCTTCAATGACCCCCTTGAGCCCTGCCCCGCCCTGCCCAGGTGGTGACCATCGCACTGTACAGCTACTTCCTGGCTTGCCTCATTGGTCGCCAGTTCCTGGACCCGGCTCAGGGTTACAAAGACCATGACCTAGACCTGTGTGTGCCCATCTTCACCCTCTTGCAGTTCTTCTTCTATGCCGGCTGGCTCAAGGTAGGTGGGTGATCCAGCCTGGAATTTCGTAGGTGGGGCGGACATGGGGTTCCCAAGTTTCCACCTAACTCCTCCCTCTCCTCTCAGGTAGCTGAGCAGCTCATCAACCCCTTCGGAGAGGACGACGATGACTTTGAGACCAACTTTCTGATCGATCGAAACTTCCAGGTAAGACTCAGGTTCCAGGTGAGACTTCCAGGTGGCGACCATCCCAGAGTGCCCAACAGGGTTCTGGTCCCACCCCTGCCAAGTCTTGCCGGGTCTCGCCCCAAACCATACTTCCCTCTGTGGTCCTAGCGGGTTGCCCTGCTCCCACCTTACCCTGTGTGTTTGCACCCGTAGGTGTCCATGCTGGCAGTGGACGAGATGTATGATGACCTGGCTGTGCTGGAGAAGGACTTGTACTGGGATGCGGCGGAGGCTCGCGCCCCCTACACAGCAGCTACTGTCTTTCAGCTGCGGCAACCTTCCTTCCAGGGCTCCACCTTCGACATCACGTGAGCCAGTTGGGTGGGCAGGGCTTATGGCTTGAAAAGGTTAAGGGGACTCAATGCTAAAGATGGGGATAAGATTGAAAGTCTCAGGACTGTGATAAGGGAAGAAGCTAAGATAGGAGTCAGGGGACAAGGTCAAGGTCTGAGACCAGGCCACTGACTGGGGACAGAGCTAAGGGCTGAGGTCAGTGAGGATCAGACAGGTCAGAGGTGATCCAAAGGAGATGAGGGCTGAGGCCAGGAGCAGTGGCTCATGCCTATAATCCCAGTACTTTGGGAGGCTGAGGCGGGAGGATCCTTTGAGCAAGCCCAGGAGTTCAGCCCAGCCTGGGCAACATAGTGAGACCCCTGTCTCTACTAAAAATAAAAAATTAGCCAAGCATGGTGGTGCGTGTCTGTAGTCCCAGTTATTCAGGAGGCTGAGGTGGGAGGGTCGCTTGAGTCCTGGAGTTCAAGGCTACAGTGAGCCATAATGACACCACTGCACTCCAGCCTGGGCAACAGAGCAAGAGCCTGTCTCTAAAAAAATAAAAATAAAGGCCAGGCATGGTGGCTAATGCCTTCAATCCCAGCACTTTGGGAGGCCAAGGCAGGTGGATCACGTGAGGTCAGGAGTTTGAGACCAGCCTGGCCAACATAGTGAAACCCTGTCTTTACTAAAAATACAAAACTGGCTGGGCTTGGTGACTCACGCCTGTAATCTCAGCTACTCGGGAGGCTGAGGCAGGAAAATCACTTGAACCCAGGAGGCAGAGGTTGCAGTGAGCCGAGATTATACCATTGCTCTCTAGCCTGGGCAAAAAGAGTAAAACACCATTTCAAAAAATAAAAATAAGGGCCGGGCGCGGTGGCTCAAGCCTGTAATCCCAGCACTTTGGGAGGCCGAGACGGGCGGATCACGAGGTCAGGAGATCGAGACCATCCTGGCTAACACGGTGAAACCCCGTCTCTACTAAAAATACAAAAAACTAGCCGGGCGCGGTGGCGGGCGCCTGTAGTCCCAACTACTCGGGAGGCTGAGGCAGGAGAATGGTGTGAACCCGGGAGGCGGAGCTTGCAGTGAGCTGAGATCCGGCCACTGCACTCCAGCCTGGGCAGCAGAGCGAGACTCTGTCTCAAAAAAAAATAAAAAATAAAAAATAAAAATAGGCCAGGTACAGTGGCTCACACCTGTAATCCCAGCATTTTGGGAGGCCAAGGTGGGCGGATCACGAAGTCAGGAGTTCAAGACTAGCCTGGCCAACATAGTGAAACCCCGTCTCTACTAAAAATACAAAAATTAGCCGGTGTGGTGGCATGCGCCTGTGGTCTCAGGTACTCGGGAGGCTGAGGCAGGAGCCCGGGAGGCGAAGGTTGTGGTGAGCTGAGATTGCGCCACTGCACTCCAGCCTGGGCAACAGAGCGAGACTCCATCTAAAAAAAAAATTAAATTAAATTAAATTAAAATTTAAAAGGAAATGGGGCTGAGCCACAACTGAGGTTTGAGATCCAAGTTGAAGTGGCAACAGAGGGTGAGGCCAGGCTCTGGGTTTAGGAGCTAAATTCTTTGGGGAAAAGGTCTTTGGGGATAAGTGGGACAAAAAGGTGGGTGGAGTCAGGGAAATGCCTGGGACCCCGCTCTGTCAACAAGAAGCGAGGCCGCAGCGCTGGCCCAATGTTGGTCCCGCAGGCTGGCCAAAGAAGACATGCAGTTCCAGCGGCTGGACGGCTTGGATGGGCCGATGGGAGAGGCGCCCGGCGACTTCCTGCAGCGCCTCCTGCCGGCGGGCGCGGGCATGGCCGCGGGAGGCCCCCTGGGCCGGCGCCTGTCCTTTCTACTCCGCAAGAACAGCTGGGTGTCGGAGGCGTCTACCGGGGCCAGCTGCTCATGCGCGGTTGTCCCCGAAGGCGCGGCCCCGGAGTGCAGCTGCGGGGACCCGCTGCTCGATCCTGGCCTGCCGGAGCCTGAGCCTCCGCCCCCTGCGGGTCCTGAACCGGTTGCCCTCATCCCTGGGCCTGTGGAGCCCTTCAGCATCGTGACCATGCCTGGATCCCGGGGTCCGGCGCCACCCTGGCTGCCCAGCCCTATTGGCGAGGAGGAGGAGAATCTGGCCTAAGATCTTAGAGCCCAGCCGCCTAAGGACAGGGAACCAGGTCCCTGCACGGCACACAGGCAGGTGTCCCGGTCTGCATAAGCCTCGTGTGCCTTTGTAAAGTCCACCTACACTTTTGACCAGCTCTCGCTGCCTGCCTGGGTTTGGCGCTGTGCTAGGGGTGAGAGTTCTTCCAGACTCTTGGACCAGCCCGCTCGTACCACCATCTCTACTTCCCAACCCCCACTGCCTGAGAGGTCTTCATCAATGTCCTGCCTGAATTCTTTCCTTCAAGTGAAGATGTGACTATCTCATCGAGTTGTCATGAGGATGAAAGAATGGCATTAAAGCATTTGGTATACAGTAGGTGCTCAATAAATTGCTAGTTGTTTTTATTCAAACGTTGCTAGTCTGATTTCTCCTGCCAGGCATTATCCATTGTCCTAAGTAAAATGTGGGAGTTCTTGCAGGTTTCTTATTTATTTATTTATTTTTGAGATGGAGTCTCCCTCTGTCACCCAGCCTGGAGTGCAATGGTGTGATCTCTGCTCACTGCAACCTCTGCCTCCAGGGCCCAAGCAATTCTCCTGCCTCGGCCTCCCAAGTATCTGGGATTACAGGCACGCACCACCACGCCCAGCTATTTTTTTGTATTTTTAGTAGAGAGGGGGTTTCACCATGTTGGCCAGGCTGGTCTTGAACTCTTGACGTCAGGTGATCCACCTGCTTCTGCCTCCCAAAGTGCTGGGATTACAGGTGTGAGCCATCAAGCCCGGCCACAGATTTCTTCTTCTTCCTTCTCCTCCTCTTCCTCCTCCTCCTCCACCACAACCACCATGCCCAGCTTATTCCAGGTTTGGTTGTTTTTTTCTTTGAGACAGAGTCTCACTTCATTACCCAGGCTGGAGTGCAGTGGCACGATCTTGGGTCAGTGCAACCTCCACCTCCCTGGTTCAAGGGAGTCTCGTGCCTCAGCCTCCCGAGTAACTGGGATTACAGGTGCACACCACCACACCTGGCTAATTTTTTGTATTTTTAGCAGAGACAGGGTTTCACCTCTTCCAGGTTTTATGATGGTGCCCTGCTTACTTCTTCCCAAACTCTGCTGTCTGAAATACCCACATCAGTGCCCTGGCATTACTCATTAATGAGGCAGCCACTGTCCCAGGATCATGGGTTCTTCTTCCCTCAAGCCACAGCATTCTCAGGCCCTCTGGGCTTCAGGTTTTACTAATTTAATCACACGGACTCCTGATGCGTCCTGAATATAAAAGTCCAGCCAAGGCCGTGAGCTATGATCACGCCACTGCACTCCAGCCTGGGCAACACAGTGAGACCCTGTCTCAAAAAACAAAAAAAAAAGGCCTGACATGGCGGGGCTCATGCCTGTAATCTCAGCTGGGAGGCAGAGGTAGGTGGATCATTTGAGGTCAGGAGCTCAAGACAGGCCTGGCCAACATGGTAAAAGCCCGTCTCTACTAAAAACAAAAATTAGCCAAGCCAGGTGGTGGGCACCAGTAATCTCAGCTACTCAGAGGCTGAGGCAGGAGAATCGCTTGAACCTGAGAGACAGAGGTTGCAGTGAGATTGTGCCACTGCACTCAAGCCTGGGCGGCTAGAGTGAAACCCCATCTAAAATAGAAAAGAAAGAAAAGGAAAGAAAAAGAAGAAGGAAGAAAGAAAACAGAAATTCAGCCAGGATCCCTTCTCTAACTGCCTCTTAGATGTCTCCTTGCAGAGATCTCACAGACGCTTCAAACATAACACACCTGAAATCCAGCTCCTAATCAGCCCCCCAATCTGCCCCACCCTGTGTGTTAGCTTTGTCCTTCCAGGTACTGAGGCCAAAAGAAGTCATGTGGATTCCTCTTCCCACCACAGGCCATCACATCAACCCAGCGGCCACACCAACCCAGCAGCAAATCTTACCAGCTTTGCCTTTATTTTTATTTTTTATTTTTGAGACATAATTTCGCTCTTGTCACCAGGCTGTATTGCAATGGCACGATTTTTGCTCACTGAAACCTTCACCTCCTGGATTCAAGTTATTCTCCTGCCTCAGCCTCCCAAGTAGCTTGAATTACAGGCGCCCAGTACACCCAACTAATTTTTGTATTTTTAGAGACAGGGTTTCATCATGTTGGCCAGCCAAAGTGCTGGGATCACAGGCGTGAGTCACCGTGCCCTGCCAGCTTTGCCTGTAAATCGTATCTAGAATCCAACCATTTCTCACTCCTCCAGAGCCCCCAGCCTGGCCAGAGCCTCACTATCACCCACCCACCCGGACTACCAACCTGGTCTTCCAGCTCTGGCCCTGGCCTCCTAAGCCTGTTTCTCCCAGAGTGGCCACCAGAGGGCGCCTATGAACACCAGGGCCAGGTCACATCCCTCCTTTGCTTAGACTCTTCCATGGCTCCCACCTCACTTAGAATAAAAGTTAAAGTATTCTCTGCAGCCCACAAGTCCCTGAATAATCTCCGACCCTCATCTGCTTTCTTTCATTTTTACTTTTATATTTTTTTGAGACGGAGTCTTGCTTTGTCTCCCAGGCTGGAGTGCCAGTGGCGCCATCTTGGCTCACCGTGGCAAGCAAGCTCCGCCTCGCGGGTTCACGCCATTCTCCTGCCTCAGCCTCCCGAGTGGCTGGGACTACAGGCACCTGCCACCATGCCCGGCTAATTTTTTTGTATTTTTATTTATTATTATTATTTTTTTGAGACGTAGTTTTGCTCTTGTTGCCCAGGCTGGAGTGCAATGGTGTGATCTCGGCTCACCACAACATCCGCCTGCCGGGTTCAAGCGATTCTCATGCCTCAGCCTCCTGAGTAGCTGGGATTACAGGTGTGTGCCACCACATCCGGATAATTTTCTGTGTTTTTTTTTTAGTAGAGACGGGTTTTCTCCATGTTGGTAAGGCTGGTCTCAAACTTCTGACCTCAGGTGATCCTCCCGTCTCAGCTTCCCAAAGTGCTGGGATTACAGGCGTGAGCCACCGCGCCCGGCCGCATTTTTTTGTATTTTTAGTAGTGACAGGGTTTCACCGTTTTAGCCAGGATGGTCTCGATCTGTTGACCTCATGATCTGCCTGCCTCAGCCTCCCAAAGTGTTGGGTGGGAGCCATCGCTCCCGGCCTTCTGCTTTCTTTTTTTGTTTGAGACGGAGTCTCGCTTTGTCGCCCAGGCTGGAGTGCAGTGGCGAGATCTCCGCTCACTGCAAGCTCCACCTCCTGGGTTCCCGCCATTCTCCTGCCTCAGCCTCCCGAGTAGCTGGGACTATAGGCGCCCGCCACCACGCCCGGCTAATTTTTTGTATTTTTTAGAGACAGGGTTTCACCGTGTTAGCCAGGATGGTCTCAATCTCCTGACCTCATGATCCACCCACCCACCGCGTCCAGCCTTCTGCTTTCTTATTCACTCCACTCCAGCCACTCTGGTCCCCTTACTGTCCCTCCAGCACACCAAGTGAGGTGTCATCTCAGGGTCTTTGTGGAAACTGTTCTGCCTGGATCTTCCCCAGATACCTTCACGGCCTCTCACCTCCTTCAATTCTCTGCTTCAGTAATGTCACCTCCTTGGTGAGGCCTCCTTTCTGGGCCTTTTTGCTTTCTTTCTTTCTTTCTTTCTTTTTTTTGGTAGATGGAGTCTCACTCTGTTGCCCAGGCTGCAGCGAGCTGAGATCGTTCCACAGTGGTGGCTCACTCTGGTAACTCTGGGCACCAAGGTGAGGGAGAGAAAGTGGGCCAGGGGTTTACCCCATTGCTTTTAAGAAAAGCTTAGTGGCCGGACACGGTGGCTCACTCCTGTAACCCCAGCACTTTAGGAGGCCGAGATGGGCAGATCATCTGAGGTCAGGAGTTTAAGAACACTCTGACCAACATGGTGAAACCCCATCTCTACTAAAAATACAAAAATTAGCCCGGTGTGGTGGCATGTGCAAGTGGTTCCAGCTACTCAGGAGGCTGAGGCAAGAAAATCGCTTGAACCCGGGAGGCAGAGGTTCCCAAGATCGTGCCACTGCACTCCAGCCTGGGCGATAGAGTGAGACTCCATCTCAAAAAAAAGAAAAAAAAAAAAGCAACAACCAAAAAACAAAATCACTACACATTCACAGACACACAAAGGTGATCCTCACCTACCTCTGGATGGTGCTATTGGTCACTCACACTTAGTAAGAATGCAAACCAAGCTTTTCTTTCTTTTTTTTTTTTTCTTTTTGAGATGGAGTCTTGCTCTGTTGCTCAGGCTGGAGTGCAATGGCATGACCTCAGCTCACTGCAACCTCTGTTTCCTGGATCCAAGCAATCCTCCCACCTCAGCCTCCCGAGTAGCTGGGATTACAGGCATGTACTACCATGCCCTGCTAATTTTTCTATTTTTAGTAGAGGAGGGGTTTTGCCATGTTGGCCAGGCTGGTCTCGAACTCCTGACCTCAGGTGATCCACCCATCTAAACCTCCCAAAGTGCTAGGATTACAGGCATCAGCCACCGTACCTGGCCGCTAAGCTTTTCTTAAAAGCAATGGGCTAAGCCTCTGGCCCATTTTCTCTCCCTCACCTTGGTGCCCAGAGCATAGCCAGGGCAGATTGAAAGTCTTTATTTTTCTCAAATATAAAATCAGAGTCTCCCCAGGCAGCACATGAACTCCAGAGAGAGAATCAACGATAAGAATCACATTGCTAAAAAGAACAGGCCTATACCTACCTCCCACTCTCCCTCCCCACCAATCTGGGAGAGGGAAGGGCAGAGATCTTGGCCTCAAAGTTCTCGAGCAGCTGGCTGAAGCCCAATGCTGGGCGCCATGTGAGTTGGAGGAAGCCAGGGTGGGTGGAGCCCAGGCTGGCTGGATCCTGAAGTCAGTGCTTGTCAGTGGGGCGAAGGTTCAGAGATGCCAGGCGTCCCAGGGGTCCACGGCGAGCATTGGTTGCCAGCCGCTGCTGTGCCAGGAATGACTGGGCATGGGCAGGCGCCCGCTCTTCCCCAGCTCGCTGCTGCAAGGCCATGCCCTTCAGAAGGAGGTGTGGTTGGGGTCAGGTGAGCTCACAGGACCCCCTCCACCAATACTCTACCCATGAGATCTTAGAGCCCAGACCCCACACTTACCATATTATACCAGGCACTGATGAGCAGCTTTTCTTCCTGCTCCCTCTGACTTCGGCTTTTCTCAAAGTCCATCTGTCAAGAAGGCAAGTGTCAGGGGCCTAGATACGCTGGAGGCCGCATAAAGGCATAAGGATACCCACCTCCAGGTGCCGGATGCGGACATCGCGTTCTCGGAGCTGTGTCCTTAGGGAACGGAGTTCTGGAGGTCCCCCTGCAGCTGGCCGCTGCTTGGGTTCCATGGTCTGCATGACCTACAGGTTGAGGAAGTCACAGCCAGGTGACTTTGGCCTTGAAACCCCCTGGGACATACTGGGGTGTGTGTATTCATCCTTTCATTCATTATAGAATGTTGCCCAGGATGGTCTTGAACTCCTGGCATCAAGCAATTCTCCTGCCTTAGCCTCCCAAAGTGTTGAGATTATAGGCATGAGCCATTGTGCCCATCCATGTTGTACTTTATTTTTATTTTTGTGATGGAGTCTGGCTCTATTGCCCAGGATGGAGTGAAGTGGCACAATCTCAGCTCACTTCAACCTTTACCTCCCAGGTTCAAGTTATTCTCCTGCCTCAGCCTCCCAAGTAGCTGGGATTACAGGCGCGTGCTACCACTCCCGGCTAATTTTTCTATTTTTAGTAGAGATGGGGTTTTGCCATGTTGGCCAGGCTGGTCTCGAACTCCTGACCTCAAGGGATCAGCTGCCTCAGCCTCCCAAAGTGCTGGGATTACAGGCGTGAGCCACTGCGCCTGGCTGTGCAGTACTTTTTTTTTTTTCAGACGGACTCTCGCCCTGTCGCCTAGGCTGGAGTGCAATGGCACAATCTTAGCTAACTGCAACCTCCACCTCCCAGGTTCAAACGATTCTCCTGCCTCAGCCTCCTGAGTAGCTGGGATTACAGGTGCCCACCACCATGCCCAGCTAATTTTTGTATTTTTAGTGAAGACGGGGTTTCACCACGTTGACCAGGCTGGTTTCGAACTCCTGACCTTGTGTTCTGCCTGCCTTGGCCTCCCAAAGTGTTGGAATTACAGGTGTGAGCCACGGCGCCCGGCCGGCTGTGCAGTACTTTAATGTGACAATCAGTAGCAGTGGGGAATCATTGCAGAAGTCTGTCACATGGTGGGGTATGACAGGTGTGAACTGGGGCACAGATGTGCAAGCAGGAGGTTTGGCTCAATAGGAGGCACAAAAAGGCGGGAGCCAGGGCAGGCAACTTGTGGGAACACCCAGTGTCCTCACCATGCGGGCCTTGTCCACGTAGCGGCGGTATCGCTCCTCCATGGCCCGCAAGTCTGCGTCCTTCTTCTGCAAGTTATGCTGCAACTCCTCGATCCGTCGGGCTGCTGGTGGAAGAGGTGGCCCATCAGCTTCACGCTGCTGGGCTCTGGGATCTCCCCACCCCCTGGTCACCAGGTCCCACTTACTGCTGCTGTCAGTGGGTGGCTCCAGCTCCTCAATGTACTCCCGCTTCCTCTGCAACTCCAGATCTGCCTCATGAAGCTTCTGCCTGTGGGCAGGGATGAGCAGCAGTGGGCTGACCTCCAAGCTGGCTTCTGTTTCGTCCCAGTGGTAGCCACAGACCTCCCCGCCAGCCAGAAATGCCCCCACATGGCCACAGAGCCCTCTCTGCCTGCCCCTCATGCCTGGGGGCTGTGTGCCCTGATCCCACCATCTCCTCAGCCATCAGTCACAACCCTTCGCACCCTTAGCAAGTATCCTGTGGAACAGCCCCCTGCTGTCCACTTCGCCCATCCCAAAGCTCCCAAGTTGGTCCAGCCACCATCGTCCCTTGCTAGCTTCTTCTACTCTCAACCACTCCATCTAGCAACCAGGGATCTTTCTAGAATACAAATCTCTTCAATAGCAGACAGGTAAAAGAAAAGAAAGAAGGCCAGGCGCAGTGGCTCATGCCTGTAATCCCAGTACTTTGGGAGGCCAAAGCGGGTGAATCATCCGGGGTCAGGAGTCCAAGACCAGCCTGGCCAACATGGTGAAACCCCATCTCTACTAAAATTATAAAAAATAGGCCGGGCGCGGTGGCTCAAGCCTGTAATCCCAGCACTTTGGGAGGCCGAGACGGGCGGATCACGAGGTCAGGAGATCGAGACCATCCTGGCTAACATGGTGAAACCCCGTCTCTACTAAAAAAATACAAAAAAAAAACTAGCCGGGCGAGGTGGCGGGTGCCTGTAATCCCAGCTACTCGGGAGGCTGAGGCAGGAGAATGGCGTAAACCCGGGAGGCGGAGCTTGCAGTGAGCTGAGATCCGGCCACTGCACTCCAGTCTGGGCGACAGAGCGAGACTCCGTCTCAAAAAAAAAAAAAAAAAAAAAAAAAAATTAACCAGGCATGGTGGCACACGCCTAAAAAACTCCCCACTAATGTCAAATCCATGCCCCCACCAAGAGTGCCCTCTTTCTGCGACTTACAAATGTTCCTCCAGCTTTCTTTTTAGCAAGACGGACTGGGGGAGAGAAGAGGCAAGGTGAGTGGGGGGTCCAGAGAGGACCTAATTCCTCCTTCCCAGGGTGAGGGTAGGGGGTGCCACCCTGGGCCCATGGTACTTACAATGGCCTGTATGGGGCATCGGGCAGCATGGGAGAGAGAGGAGGGTTACTTCGGGGCATGAGGGAGGGCCAGGCAGGGAGGTGGTGGGTGACACTCACGTCTTCAGTCTTGCCCCCCTGCTCCTGCAGGGCTTTCTGAAGGTCCTCCACCTGGGCCCACAGCTCAGATAGCTGCTGCTGGTTCAGCCTGCAAGGGTAGGGGGCCGCTTAGTGCCTTCGCCCACTTTTGGCCCCCTCTGTCCCTGCTCTGCGCAGGTAGGTCCCCAGGCGCTCACCGGTGCTGCGTCTCCAACCCGTGGCGTGCGCGGTTCGCCTCCTCCAGGTGGCGCTGCAGCTCCTCCTGCCGCTCCCGGTCGGCCGCCTCCTGCCGGCACAGTCGCTTGTTCTCCAGCTGAAGCCGCAGGAGCGTCTCCCTGCAGACCCGGGAGGAGAAAGCAGGGCCAGGGTCGGGTCACCCCGCAGGCTCGCTGGGGCTCAGGGCGGGTGGAGCTAGGGGCGGGACAGAGCCCTGGGGAAGAGCTCAGCCAGACCATGGGGTTGGAACACCGAGGACCTAACTAGGGTTAAAGTGGACGGAGCCCTAAGCTGGGGTAGGGGGTGGAGCTAGGCAGGGGCGGAGCTACAAGAGTGGATTCGAACAGCTGGGATGCGGCTGCTGGAAAGCCGGAAGCAGAAATGGGAAGAATTAGGATGGGAGAGTTTTTTGGGGTTTTTTTTGTTTGGTTAGTTTTGTTTTTTTTGTTTGTTTGAGATGGAGTTTCGCTCTGTCGCCTAGGCTGGAATACAGTGGCGCGATCTCGACTCACTGCAATCTCCGCCTCCCAGGTTCAAGCGATTCTCCTGCCTCAACCTCCCGAGTAGCTGGGACTACAGGCGCACGCCAGCACGCCCGGCTATAATTTTTTGTATTTTTAGTAGAGACGAGGTTTCACCGTGTTAGCCAGGATAGTCTCGATCTCCTGACCTTGTGATCCGCCTGCCTCGGCCTCCCAAAGTGCTGGGATTACAGGCGTGAGCCACTGAGCCCGGCCGTTTTGGGGGTTTTAAAATCATTTTTATTTTGTAGAGAGGGCCACTGTGTTGCCCAAGCTGCTCTCGAACTCCTGGGCTCAAGTGATCCTGCAGCTCCGGCCTTCCAAAATGCTGGGATTTAGAGGTGTGATCCACCATGCCTGGCCTGGGAGAGTTAATGCCAGCAGGGCACAGGGGACTGAAACTCACAGAGGCTACACTGACAGGGGTGGACCCTGGGGGAAAGGATCAAAGTCGGCGGGGCTAGGGCATAGGATTTTTGTGCGGGAAGTGGAGCCAGGTGTTGGACATAATGTGTGTACTAAGGATAGACCCTGGAGAGGCAAAGTCATCTGGTAGGGCTGCAAGGAGCCAAATCAGCAGTAAGTGGGCCTAGGAGCCCGGCTAGGACCCGGAGCTGAGACCAAGCAACCGGTGCTAGTAGGTGGGAGGGTGGGGGTGGGGCTGAGGGCGGGCCTTGGCAGGCCTGGGTGGAGCCAGAGTTTTGAGTGACCCCAGAATACCTGAGCTCCGCAGGCAGGATCTCCGCGGCTAAGTTATCCATGGGTGGGGAGGTGGGATCCAATGAGGGGTCTGAAGAATGCAAGAAAAGTCTTCAGGTCTCTTCGCATTCCCTGTCCCCGCCCCTAGGGTCTTCTTCCCAAAGATCATCTTTTGGGGCTCAAGTTCAGCCAACAGCCTGGCTTGACACAAGCTCCATCCCCAGCTTGATAGAGAACCAGGAGGGTTGGCCTGGCTTTTTAGCCTTTGCTCCACCCTGAGACCCTGAGCCTCTCTCTTCAATATGACCATGTCACATCTTTCTGGTCACCTCCAGCCTGGCCTAGCTCTCTCCCCAGCCTAGACATGCACTGGGACACAACCTACACCAGGACAGGTAAGGCCCCAGCATGGGGCTTCATCTCACCTGCCTGGGTCAATCCCCGCGGCTGCAGCTGGGCGCAGCGCAGCTCCTCATTGGCCTCCCGCAAGGAGTCCCGCTCCGCCAACAGCCGCTGCAGGGACAGGGTACAAGATACCACACGGGTCAGGCTCGGCTCCCTGGGAAATAGGCTACCCCAGAATTGGCAGGGTGGGGCTTGGGCAGTGGGACCTCAGCCTCACCTCCTTCTCCTTTGTCACCGACTCATACTTTTCCTCCAGGTTGCGGTATTCAAATAGCCATTTCTCGGCCTTCATGGCCTCCTCCTGCCGCTGGCCCTGCAGTTCCTGCACCTGAACACAGAGAGAGGAAGAATAAGGACTGCAGGGGTGGAAGCAGGGGCAGGGGCTGAGTACAGATGGTTCCCAATCCAGGATGGTTTGACTTATGATTTTTTTGACTTTACTATGGTGCTTTCAGCTGTGTATGTTTTTTGCTTGGCTTTTTAAGAGACAGGGTCTCGCTCTGTTGCCCTGGCTGGTCTCAAACTCCTGGCCTCAAGCGATCCTCCCACTTCAGCCTCCCAAAGCACTGGGATTACAGGTGTGAGCCATTGCACCCAGCCAACTGTGAATGTTAATAGTAAGAAGCCATATAACCATTCTGTTTTTCAATTTCAGTGAAGTAGTCTTCAATAAATTGCATGATATAGTCAATGCTTTATTATAAAATAGGCTTTATGGTAGATGATTTTGCCAAACTAGGCTAAGGAAAGCATGATTAAGGTAGGCTAGACTAAGCTGTGATGTTCGATAGGTAAGGTATGTTCAATGGATTTTCTTTCTTATTTCTTAAAAAATTTTTTTTTTTTTTTTTTTTTTTTTTTTTTTTTTTTTTTTTTTT